>NW_023416313.1:117952124-118341942 GCF_014108235.1 Myotis myotis | reverse complement strand
GGTCTCAGATGCAAACCAGGACCCTGCAGTCACTGGGGCAAGAGAACTGCGACCACAGTTACAGAGCCACGGACACCAGAATCCAGACATCCCCGTGACAGATCTCTGTGAGTAACAGAGCCCATCCCCCTCCCCGCAGGCTCCCGGGCGGCAGCACCATAGTAACCTGATAGACCCACCCCTTGCCAGGACCCTCAGTGCTTGCTACAGGAAACTTAGCCTGGAAGCGTGCGAACACCAGGAACTTGTCCCCAGCAGCACAGGCTACAGGAACCTTAGCCTGGGAGCTAACGCGCAAACACTGGGAACTTGTTTCTGCAGCACAGCCTACAGGAATCTTAGCCTGGGAGCTAGCGTGAACATTGGGAACTTGTTCCCCGCAGCAAGGGTCCCGGGACACCGATTCTCCAGGCATGACTTGGACTGTGTTTCTTATCACCTGCACCTGGGATGCCTGATTCCCTGTGCATCACACTAAAAGCCAGTGACTCCAATTCTTGGTGCATGTGCACACGGGGAACCTGATTCTCAATGTGAGGCCGCACAAAGCAACAGAGACTCTGATACTGGATTCTTGGGGAACTCTGACTCCTGGCACACGCTACAGGGCTCTGATTTTCAACACACTCGGGGGGGGGGGGGGGTCTCTGTTTCAGCATGGTGCAGGAGGGGTCCTGATTCTAAGTACACACACAAGGCCACATTGAGCATTCGTACCCTGACTCTGAGTGGGCCTAGTTCCCACCGACCCACCACAACCACACATCTTAGTGTCAGAGCTCTTCAGTGACACTAGGGTGGTGTGAAGCTCCCACTGCACACAGCCCACGCCCATGCAACCAGACATTTGAACCATCTGGAGATAGTCAGAATGGGGAGACAACACAACCCCCAGAGGAAAGAAAATGAGGAGTCACCAACAAAGGAAATTAATGAAATTGAAGCATGCAACATGACAGAAAAATAATTCAGAGTACTGGTTGTACAATTCATTCACCAGATGAATGAGAAAATCAACAACCTATGCAAGAATCAGTAAGAAATGAAAAGTGATATAGCTACAATCAAAAACACCATGGAAGGTTTCAACAGTAGACTAGAAGAAGGAAAGGACCAAATTAGTGAGTTAGAAGATAAGGTAGAGAAACAAGCTAAATCTGAACAGCACCTGGAGAAATAAATTAAAAAGCAGAAGGAGAGCCTAAGGGAGCTTTGGGAAAACATGAAACGAAGTGACATACACATAATAGGGCTGCCAGAAGGACAAGAAGAGCAGCAAGGATTAGAAAATCTATTTGAAAAAATAATGACAGAAGGTGAAAAACCAAGATGGCGGCATAGGTAAACACCGGAGTTAGCTGCCTTGAACAACCACTTCAAAAATACAACTAAAAGATGGAACGGACATTTCCCAGAACCAGAGAAGACTGGCTAAGGGGAAATTCTTCAACTAGAAGGAAAGAGAACAGCATACGAAACTCAGAGGAGCCGCAGTGCAGAAATACAAAGGTGCGGAGGTATGCACGGAGCAGGCTGGTAGCTGAGGGGGCGGTTTGTCGTTTTCAATTGGGAGGGAGTCTCAGATTCTGAGCTCCAGTTCTGGGCAAGTCTCTAGGGACCCAGATTCAAACGGGAGAAGCGGGACTGTCTGGCATCGGTCGGAACGCGAGTGCAGCTTTCTCTCCGAGGTTTGCAGCGGTTGCTGGGACTCTGAGAGGCAGAGCCTCTGGGGACAGAACTGAGAGCAGCCATAACTGCCCCTCCACCCACTCTGTTGATCCCGTGCGACCCCCTCAACCCCCCGCCCAAGCCCTGCGCAGAGCCATTTGCCAGATAGCCTCAGGCAAACGCTAGATTAGCACCGCCCTAGAAGACAGAAGTTTTCCCACTGCAGACACAGCTGATTCTCACAGCCAGCTGGCCTGGAGGTCAAATCCCCCTAGTATTAACTGCAACAATCAAGGCTTAACTACAACAAGACTGCGCACAAAGACCACTAGGGGGTGCACCAAGAAAGCATAAAAAATGTGGAGACAAAGAAACAGGATAAAACTGTCAATGGAGGATATTGAGTTCAGAACCGCACTTTTAAGGACTCTCAAGAACTGTCTAGAAGCCGCCGATAACGTTATTGAGATCTACAAGAAATCTAATGAGACCCTCGATGTTATGATAAAGAACTAACTAGAAATTAAGCATACACGGACTGAAATAACGAATATTATACAGACTCCCAACAGCAGACCAGAGGAGCGCAAGAATCAAGGCAAAGATTTGAAATGTGAAGAAGCAAAAAACACCCAACCAGAAAAGCAAAATGAAAAAAGAATACAAAAATACGAAGATAGTGTAAGGAGCCTCTGGGACAGCTTCAAGCGTACCAACATCAGAATTATAGGGGTGCCAGAAGATGAGAGAGAGCAAGATATTGAAAACCTATTTGAAGAAATAATGACAGAAAACTTCCCCTACCTGGTGAAAGAAATAGACCTACAAGTCCAGGAAGCGCAGAGAACCCCAAACAAAAGGAATCCAAAGAGGACCACACCAAGACACATCATAATTAAAATGCCAAGAGCGAAAGACAAAGAGAGAATCTTAAAAGCAGCAAGAGAAAGAAACTCAGTTACCTACAAGGGAATACCCATACGACTGTCAGCTGATTTCTCAACAGAAACCATGCAGGCCAGAAGGGAGTGGCAAGAAATATTCAAAGTGATGAATGCCAAGAACCTACAACCAAGATTACTTTATCCAGAAAAGCTATCATTCAGAATTGAAGGTCAGATAAAGAGCTTCACAGATAAGGAAAAGCTAAAGGAGTTCATCACCACCAAACCAGTATTATATAAAATGCTGAAAGGTATCCTTTAAGAAGAGGAAGAAGAAGAAAAAGGTAAAGATACTAATTATGAACAAGAAATATGCATCTATCAACAAGTGAACCTAAGAATCAAGTGAATAAATAATCTGATGAACAGAATGAACTGGTGATTATAATAGAATCAGGGACATAGAAAGGGAATGAACTCACGATTCTTGGGGGGGAAAGGGGTGTGGGAGATGCGGGAAGAGACTGGACAAAAATCGTGCATCTATGGATGAGGACAGTGGGGGGGGGGGTAAGGGCAGAGGGTGGGGTGGGAACTGGGTGGAGGGGAGTTATGGGGGAAAGAGGAACAAATGTAATAATCTGAACAATAAAGATTTAATTAAAAAATAAATAAATATATAAATAAATAAATAATGACAGAAAACTTCCCAGATAAGGGGAAGAAAAAAGTTACACAAGTACAGAGAGTCCCAAGCAAGATGAACCCCAAAAGACCAACACCAAGACATGTCATAATAACGATGGCAAATGTACACGACAAAGAGAGAATCTTAAAGGCTGCAAAAGAGAGACAGAGAGTTATCTGCAAAGGATTCCCCATCAGATTATCAAATGATTTCTCAACAGAAACACATCAAGCTAGAATGGAATGGAAGGAGGTATACAAAGTGTTGCAAAGCAAAGGACTGAATCCAAGAATACTCTATCCAGCAAGACTATCAATCAAAATTGAAGGGGAAATCAGGAGCTTTGCAGACAAAAAAAAAGGCTAAGGGAGGTTATCACTACCAAGCCAGCAATGCATGAAATGCTAAAGGGACTGGTGTAAAAAGAAGAACTAAAAAGGTAAGAAAGAACACAGGCACCAAAATAGAAATGACTACAAGCAAGTAGATTTCAATAATAACTTTAAACGTAAATGGACTAAATGCTCCAATCAAAAGACATCAAGTGGCTGAATGGATAAAAAAACATGACCCATATATATGCTGTCTACAAGAGACCCACATCAGAAGAAGGGACAAACACAGACTGAAAGTGAAGGGATTGAAAATTTCTTTCAGGCAAATGGAAATGAAAAAAAAGCTGGGGTAGCAATACTTATATCAGACAAAATAGACCTCAAAGTGAAGGCCACAACAAGAGATAAGGAAGGCCACTTCATAATACTAAAGGGATCAATACAACAAGAGGATATAACTCTGATACACATATATGCACCCAATGCAGGAGCACCCACATACATAAGAAACCTCCTGGAAGATAACAAGGGAGAGATCAACAACAACACAATCAAAGTAGAGGACTTAAACAAACCACTGTCATCACTGGATAAAACCTCCAGAAAAAAAAATTAGCAAAGAAACAGCAATCCTAAATGACTCACTAGATCAGATGGACTTAATTGACATCTTCAGAACATTTCACCCCAAAGCCACGGAATATACATTCTTCTCAAGTGCGCATGGGACATTTTCAAAAATAGACCACATATTGGGTCACAAGCAAAGTCTCCCCAAATTCAAGAAGATTGAAATCATACCAAGCATCTTCTCAGACCACAATGGCATAATATTAGAAATAAATTACAATAAAAACAATCCAAAAAACTCAAACACTTGGAAGATGAATAGCATGCTACTAAATAATAATTGGGTGACCAATGAGATCAAAGAAGAAATTAAAAACACCCTGGAAACTAATGACAATTAAAGCACAACAATCCAAAATCTATGGGACACAATGAAAGCAGTCCTGAGAGGGAAGTTTATAGCTCTACAGGCCCACCTAAAAAAAACAAGAAAAAATGATAGTAAATCATCTAACTCTACAACTCAAAGAATTAGAAAGACAGCAAGAAGAAAAGCCCAGAGTGAGCAGAAGGAAGGAGATAATAAATATCAGAGCAGAAATAAATGACATAGAGACAAAAAAAAATACAAAAGATCAATGAAACCAAGAGCTGGTTCTTTGAAAGGATAAACAAGATTGATGAGCCTCTAGCCAGGCTCACCAAGAAGCAAAGAGAGGATTCAAATGATTAAATCAGAAATGAAAGAGGCGAAATAACAACAGACCCCACAGAAATTCAAAGAATAGTTAAAAAATACTATGAAAAACTCTACTTTAACAAACTAGACAACCTGGAGGAAATGGACGTATTCCTAGAAAAATAAAAACTTCAAAAACTCAATCCGGAAGATTCTAAAAATCTCAATAGGCCAATAACTATGGAAAAAATTGAAGCAGTCATCAAAAAGCTCCCAGCAAACAAAAGCCTGGGGCCCGATGACTTCACAGGGGAGTTTTACCAAACATTCAAGGAAGAACTAAAACCTATCCTCCTCAGACTATTCCAAAAAATTCAAGAGGAAGGAACACTTCCAAGCTCATTCTATGAAGCCAGCATCACCCTAATACCAAAACCAGGTAAAGACAACACAATGAAAGAGAATTATAGGCCAATATCCCTCATGAACATAGATGCCAAAATCCTCAACAAAATCTTAGCAAATCGGTTCCAGCAGTACATCAGAAAGATCATACACCATGACCCAATAGGATTTATCCCGGGATGCAAGGATGGTACAATATCCGCAAATCAATAAACGTGATACATCAAATAAACAAACTGAGAGGTAAAAATCACATAATCATATCAACTGACGCAGAAGAAGCATTTGACAAAATCCAACACCCTTTCTCGATAAAAACTCTCAGCAAGGTAGGAATAGAAGGATCATACCTCAACATAATAAAAGCCATATATGACAAACCCACAGCCAACATCATAATCAATGGGCAAAAACTAAAACCATTTCCCCTAAGAACAGGAACAAGACAGGGATACCCCCTCTCACCACTCCTGTTCAACATAGTACTGGAAGTACTAGCCATCGTGAACAGACAAGAAGAAGAAATAAAAGGCATCCAAATTGGAAAAGAAGTAAAGTTGTTCTTATTTGCAGATGACATGATACTGTACATATAAAACCCTAAAGACTCCATCAAAAAATTATTAGACTTAATAAATGAATTCAGCAATGTAGCAGGATACAAAATTAATGCCAAGAAATCTATGGCATTTCTTTACATCAATAGTGAACTTACAGATAGTGAGACTAAAAAAACAATCCCATTTACCATCACACCAAAAAAATTAAGATACCTAGGAATAAACTTAACTAAGGAGGTAAAAGACTTATATTTTAAAACTACAGGATACTGAAAAAAAAAAAATGATAGAGGAGGACATAAACAGATGGAAGAACATACCGTGTTCATGGATTGGTAGAATCAACATCATCAAAATGTCCATACTACCCAAAGCAATCTATAGATTCAATGCAATCCCCTTTAAATTACCAACAGCATATTTCACAGATCTAGAAGGAACATTCCAAAAGTTCATCTGGAATAAAAAAAGACCTCAAATAGCTGCAGCAATCCTGAGAAAGAAGAACAAAGTAGGTGGAATCTCAATACCAGATATCAAGCTATATTACAAAGCCACTGTTCTTAAAAGAGCTTGGTACTGGCACAAGAACAGACATATAGATCAATGGATTAGAATAGAGAACCCAGAAATCAACCCAAACCACTATGCCCAGTTACTATTCAACAAAGGAGGCAAGAAAATACAATGGAGTCAAGACAGTCTCTTCAATAAATGGTGCTGGGAAAATTGGACAGATACATGCAAAAAGGTGAAGCTAGACCACCAACTCACAACATACACAAAAATAAACTCAAAATGGATAAAGGACTTTAACGTAAGACGGGAAGCCATAAAAATACTAGAGGAATCCACAGGCAGCGAAATCGCAAACATATGCCAAAGGAATTTCTTCTCTGATACTGCTCCTAAGGCAATGGAAACTAAAGAGAAAATAAACAAATGGGACTACATCAAAATAAAAAGCTTTTGCACAGCAAAGGAAACCATCAACAAAACAACAAGAATGCCCACTGCATGGGAGAACATATTTGCCAATGATATCACCGATAAGGGTTTAATCTCCAACATTTACAGGGAACTCATGCAACTTAACAAAAGGAAGATAAACAATCCAATCAAAAAAATGGGCAATGGACCTAAATAGACACTTTTCGAAAGAGGACATACAGAATGACGAAAGACATATGAAAACATGCTCAAAGTCACTAATTATATGAGAGACGCAAATCAAAATGACAATGCGGTATCATCTCACACCTGTCAGAATGGCTATCATCAACAAATCAACAAACAACAAGTGTTGGAGAGGATGTGGAGAAATAGGAACCCTGGTGGGGATGCAGACTGGTGCAGCCACTGTGGAGAACAGTATGGAGTTTCCTCAGAAAACTAAAAATGGAACTCCCATTTGACGCAGTGATCCCACTACTAGAAATATACCCCAAGAAGCCAGAAACACCAATCAGAAAGGATATATGCACCCCTATGTTCATAGCAGCACAATTCACCATAGCTAAGATTTGGAAACAGCCTAAGTGCCCATCAGCAGATGAGTGGATTAAAAAACAGTGGTACAGCTACACAATGGAATACTACGCTTGGTAAAAAAGAAGGAATTCTTGCCATTTGCAACAGCATGGATGGAACTGGAGAGCATTATGCTAAGTGAAATAAGCCAGTCAGAGAAAGATAAATACCACATGATCTCACTCATTTGTGGAATATAGAGAACAGCATAGACTGATGAACAAGGACAGATTCAAAGACAGAGAAACAGCGATCAGACTATCAATCCCCAGAGGGAATGTAGGGGAGGGTGGGGGTAAGGGAAAGAGATCAACCAAAGGACTTGTATGCATGCATATAAGCCAAACCACTGGACACGGACAACAGGAGGATGAGAGCATGAGAGGGAGGGGGGAGGTTGGGGGTAAATGGGGGAATGAGGACACATTTGTAATACCTTAACCAATAAAGAAATTAAAGATTAAAAAAAGACACACAAAAAAGAATAAACTCAAACTGAATAAAAGACTTAAATGTAAGGCTTGAAACTATGAAAGTCCTAGAAGAAACTATAGGCACCAAAATCTCAGACATCTCTCATAGCATATCTTTACCAATACATCTCCTAGGACAGTGGTCGGCAAACTGCGGCTCGCGAGCCACATGTGGCTCTTTGGCCCCTTGAGTGTTGCTCTTCCTAAGCCTTAGGAGTACCCTAATTAAGTTGATAACAATGTACCTACCTATATAGTTTAAGTTTAAAAAATTTGGCTCTCAAAAGAAATTTCAATCGTTGTACTGTTGATATTTGTCTCTGTTGACTAATGAGTTTGCCGACCACTGTCCTAGGATAATGGAAACTAAGGAGAAAATAAACAAATGGGACTACATGAAAATAAAAAGCTTTTGCACAGCAAAAGAAACAATTAACAAAATAACAAGAGAGCCCACTACATGGGAGAACATATTTGCCAATGATACATCTGATAAGGGGTTAATCTTCAAAATATATAGGGAATTCATAAAACTCAACAAAAGGAAGACAAACAATCCAATTAAAAAATTGGCAACGGAGGAGAGGATGTTCCCAAAAGGAAATTGGGGACCTTCTAGAAAAAGGGGATAGATGTTGGACAGGCAAACATGACCAAGGTGCACAATATCTGTTAAGATAGCAGATGTAGGAGAAACTAAGATGGCGGCATAGGTAAACACCGGGAAATTGCCACCTCTCACAACAATAGAAAATTACCGCAAAGGACAGAGCAAACATCATCCAGAACAACAGGAAGGTTGGCTGAGTGTAAATTCTACAACTAGAAGGAAAGAAAAGCACGCTGAGAGCCAGAGGCGCTACGGAGGTGAAGTGCAGAGGTACGGCGGCTCGCACACGCGCGCGAGGAAAGGGGGTGGCACCTGAGGACGCGGCTGTCTTTTTGAATCACAAGCTCCCGACTGCTCTGAACTCCGGTTCCGGGAAGTCTCTGGGGACCCAGGACTCATACGGGGAGAAGCTGGTCTGTCCGGCAGCGGGCGAACTTGAAGGCGGCTTTCCCTCAGAGGTGCTTGCAGCAATTAGCAGGTCACTGAGACCCGCGACTCCAGGCGGAGAATCAGCCATAGCTCCTTGATCCGCCCTTTGATTCCCTGAGACCCCGCCCAACCCAGGCTGTGGCAGAGGCTTTTGCATGTGAATGTACCTAACTGCAGCCGAGCCAGGGAGACTGCTCCTTGATCCGCCCTTGGATTCCCTGAGGCCCTGCCCCACCCAGGCTGCGGCAGAGGCTTTTGCATGTGAATGTACCTAACTGCAGCCAAGCCAGGCAGACCCGGAACTTCCAAGAGAAGGCCCAAGGCCCCGCAGCGGCTTGCATTGCTTCACAGCTGAGCCTCTTCGTGGCTCCTGCTGTGTGGCCTCAGGCAAAGGCTGAATTAGCACCTCCTTAGATCCAGGAACCACTGTACCCAGTGGTCAGAGGGGGACCATCCAGATTGCAACTCCTCAGATCCATAAGGGACACACTCAGGGAGCAGACTCAGTGAGCACCAAAGCCCCACTGAAGCAAGTCTTGCCCCAGAGGGGTGGCTTCAGCACAGAAGTTCTCCCACTTTAGACACAGCTGATTCTCACAGCCAATTGGCCTGGAGTTCAATTCCTCCCAGTGATCCTACAACAACCAAGACACCAAGAGTGCACCAAGAGTGTCCACCCCAGGTAACTGGGGAGGCTGAGCTACTGGGCCCTACAGGACACCTGACGTGCAGGGCCACTCTATCAACACAGGGAAGCTCCCAAAATGTGGAGACAAAGAAACAGGTCACAAATGGCAGAAATGGAGGAAAGCAAACGACTGGATATAGAGTTCAAGGCCACGTTCATAAGGTTTTTCAAGAATTTTATGGAAACCGCCAATAAATTTAATGAATCCCTCAATAAGTATAGTGAGACCATGGAGGACATGAAAAAGGACCAACTAGAAATTAAGCATACACTGACTGAAATAAAGAATAATTTACAGAGATCCAACAGCAGACAAGAGGATCCCAAGAATCAAGTCAAAGATTTGAAATACAAAGAAACAAAAAATACCCAACCGAAAAAGAAAAAAGAAAAGAGATTCCAAAAATATGAAGATAGTGTAAGGAACCTCTGGGACAACTTCAAGCATACCAACATCAGAATTATAGGGGTACCAGAAGGAGAGAGAGGGCAAGATATTGAAAACATTTTTGAAGAAATAATGACAGAAAACTTCCCCTACCTGGTGAAAGAAATGGACTTACAAGTCCAGGAAGCACAGAGAACCCCAAACAAAAGGAATCCAAAGAGGACCACACCAAGACACATCATAATTAAAATGCCAAGAGCAAAAGACAAAGAGAGAATCTTAAAAGCAGCAAGAGAAAGACAGTCAGTTACCTACAAGGGAGTACCCATACGACTGTCAGCTGATTTCTCAACAGAAACCATGCAGGCCAGAAGGGAGTGGCAAGAAATATTCAAAGTGATGAATAGCAAGAACCTGCAACCAAGATTACTTTATCCAGCAAAGCTATCATTCAGAATAGAAGGTCAGATAAAGAGCTTCACGGATAAGAAAAAGCTAAAGGAGTTCATCACCACCAAACCAGCATTATATGAAATGCTGAAAGGTATTCTTTAAGAAGAGGAAGAAGAAAAAGGAACTCTTACCATTTGCCACAGCATGGATGGAACTGGAGAGTGGATAAATACCACATGATCTCACTCATTTGTGGAATATAATGAACAACATAAACTGATGAACAAGGACTGATCCAGAGACGGAGAGGCATTGATTGGACTGTCGGGCCTTGGAGGGAAGGTAGGGGAGGGTGGGGGTAAGGGGGCAAGATCAACCAAAGGACTTGTATGCAAGCATATAGACCTAATCAATGGACATGGACAACGGGGGGGTGAGGGCATGAGCGGGGGGGGGGGGGGTAGAGGGTAACGTGGGGACAAGGACACATATGTAATATCTTAATCAATAAATAATATATTAAAAAAAAATTGGCAACGGAGAGAAACCAAGATGGCGGCATAGGTAAACACCGAAATTGCTGCCTCCTACAACAACTTCAAAAATACAACAAAAAGACAAAAGGGACATCATCCAGAACTACAGGAAGGCTGGCTGAGTGGAAATTCTACAACTAGAAGGAAAGAGAAAAGCACACTGAGAGTCAGGAGCTGCAGAAGTAAAGTGCAAAGGTACGGAGGCTCGAGAGTGAGCGGAAAGGGGCTGGTACCTGAGGACGCGGCTGTGTTTTTGAATCGGGAGGGAGTCACGAGCTCCTGACTGCTCTGAACTCCAGTTCCAGGAAGTCTCTGGGGACCCAGGACTCATACGGGGAGAAACTGGACTGTCTGGCAGTGGGCAGAACTCGGAACTCGAGGGCGGCTTTCCCTTAGAGGCACTTGCAGCAATTAAATTACCCGGACACTGAGACGCGCGGCCCCTTAGGGCAGGGCTAAGGATCTGCCATAGCTGCTTGCTCTGCCCTGTTGATTCCTTGAGACCCTGCCCCACCCAGGCTGCCAGAGAGGCTTTTGCATATGAATGCCCTAGCCCTTTGCAACCTGAAAATTACCTAACAAATTACAGCTGGGCCAGACAGACCCAGAACTTCCAAGAGAAGGCCCAAGCCCCACAGCAGCTTGCATTGCTTCACAGCTGGCCTCATCTGGGCACCTCCAAACTCCAGAAAAGGAAGTGGAATCTGCAGATCTTTTCGTAGCTCCTGCTGGGTAACCTCAGGCAGAGACTAAATTAGCACCTCCTTAGATCCAAGAGCCAGTGTACCCATTGGTCAGAGTGGGGCCATCCAGATTACAACTCTTCAGATCCATAAGGGACACACTCAGGGGGCAGACTCAGTGAGCACCAAAGCCTCACTGAAGCAAGTCGTGCCCCAGAAGGGTGTCTTCAGCACAGAAGTTCTCCCACTGCAGACACAGCTGATTCTCACAGCCAACTGGCCTGGAGGTCAATTCCTCCCAGTGATACCTACAACAATCAAGGCATAACTACAACAAGACTGTGCACAAAGACCACAAGGGGGTGCACCAAGAGTGTCCACCTCAGGTAACTGGGGAGGCTGAGCCACTGGGCCCTATAGGACACCTAGCACACAAAACCACTCTACCAACACAGGGAAGCATAAAAAATGCGAAGACAAAGAAACAGGTCACAAATGACAGAAATGGAGGAAAGCAAACGACTGGATATAGAGTTCAAAACCACGTTTATAAGGTTTTTCAAGAATTTTCTGGAAACCGCCAATAAATTTAGTGAGACCCTGGAGGATATGAAAAAAGACCAACTAGAAATTAAGCATACACTGACTGAAATAAAGAATAATATACAGAGATCCAACAGCAGACAAGAGGATCCCAAGAATCAAGTCAAAGATTTCAAATAAGAAGAAACAAAAAATACCCAACCGAAGAAGCAAAAAGAAAAAAGAATCCGAAAATACAAAGATAGTGTAAGGAGCCTCTGGGACAACTTCAAGCATACCAACATCAGAATTATAGGGGTGCCAGAAGAAGAGAGAGGGCAAGATATTGAAAACCTATTTGAAGAAATAATGACAGAAAACTTCCCCTACCTGGTGGAAGAAATAGACTTACAAGTCCAGGAAGCGCAGAGAACCCCAAGCAAAAGGAATCCAAAGAGCACCACACCAAGACACATCATAATTAAAATGCCAAGAGCAAAAGACAAAGAGAGAATCTTAAAAGCAGCAAGAGAAAAAAAGTCAGTTACCTACAAGGGAGTGCCCATAGACTGTCAGCTGATTTCTCAACAGAAACCATGCAGGCCAGAAGGGAGTGGCAAGAAATATTCAAAGTGATGAATAACAAGAACCTACAACCAAGATTATTTTACCCAGCAAAGCTATCATTCAAAATTGAAGGTCAGATAAAGAGCTTCACAGATAAGGAAAAGCTAAAGGAGTTCATCACCACCAAACCAGCATTATATGAAATGCTGAAAGGTAGTCTTTAAGAAGAGGAAGAAGAAAAAGGAACTCTTACCATTTGCCATAGCATGGATGGAACTGGAGAGCATTATGCTAAGTGAAATAAGACAGTCAGAGAAGGATAAATACCACATGATCTCACTCATTTGTGGAATATAATTAACAACATAAACTGATGAACAAGGACTGATCCAGAGACGGAGAGGCATTTATTGGACTGTTGGGCCCTGGAGGGAAGGTAGGGGAGGGTGGAGGTAAGGGGGAAAGATCAACCAAAGGACTTATATGCAAGCATATAGGCCTAACCAATGGACATGGACAACGTGGGGGAGGGGGAGGGCATGAGCGGGGGGCTAGGGGGGTAGGGGTTAACATGGGAATAAGGACACATATGTAATATCTTAATCAATAAAAAATATATTTTAAAAAAATTGGCAACAGACCTAATTAGACACTTCTCCAGTGTGGACATACAGAAGGCCAAGAGACATGAAAAAATGCTCAAAGTTACTAATCATCCAACAGATGCAAATCAAAATGACAATTAGATGTCACCTCAAACCTGTCAGAATGGTTATCATCAACAAATCAACAAACTACAAGTGTTGGCGAGGATGTGGACAAAAGGGAACCCTAGTATACTGCTGGTGGGAATGCAGACTGGTGCGGCCACTATGGAAAACAGCATGGAGTTTCCTCAAAAAATTAAAAATGGAGCTCCCATTTGACCCAGTCATCCCATTTCTAGGAATATATCCTAAGAAACTGAAACACTCATCAGAAAGAATATATGCACCCCTATGTTCATAGCAGAGCAATTTATAGTAGCTAAGATTTGGAAATATCCTAAATGCCCATCAGCAGATAAGTGGATAAAAAAAACCATGGTACATCTACACAATGGAATACTACACCGCAATAAAAAAAAGAAAGAACTCTTATCGTTTGCAACAGCATGAATGAACCTGGAAAGTATTATGTTGAGTAAAATAAGCCAGTCAGAGAAAAATACCAGTAAGTATCACATGATCTCACTCACATGTGGAATCTAATGAACAAAATAAACTGATGATCAAAAATAGACCCAGAGTCATAGAAGCATGAACAGACTGTTGTTGTTGAACCTCAGAGGGAAGGCAGGGAAGGGTGGGTGGGAAGAGAGCAACAATGAACCTGTATGCATTTATGCATAACCTATAGACACAGACAATGGTGTGATGAGGGCCTTGGTGGGGGTGTGACGGGAGCAGGCTGGAAGAGGTTAATGAGGGGAAAAGGAAGACCTATGTAAAAAACTATGGTACATTTACACATGTAATAGTTTCAACAATAAAGAATTTTTTTTAAATAAGCAACAAAATAAGGAAAAAAGATTAAAAATATGAACAATATAATGGCAATAAATACATATCTATCAACAATTGAATAAAAAATCAAAATAAATACACAAGAAATCTAAATGAACAAAATAAACTGTTGAATAAAATAGAAAGAGAGGCATGAAAACATGGAACAGACTGATGAATCTCAGAGGGAATGGAGGCACAGAGGAGTGGGAGGGGAAACAGGAGGCTATTAACCTAAGGTCCTCCCTATGGACACAGACAGTAGGATGATGAGGGCCTGGGGTGGGGCAGGGAAGGAACCAGGTAGAAGGGGGCAATGGGAGGGGGAAAAAGGGGCACATCTGTAATAGTCTCAACACTAAAGACTTTTTATTTTTTATTTTTTTTATTGCTTAAAGTATTACAAAGAGTATTACATATGTCTCCTTTTTTTTCCCCCGCCCTTGACAATCCCCTGGCCTCCCCTACCCCCCAGTGTCTTATGTCCATTGGTTATGCTTATATGCATGCATACAAGTCCTTTGGTTGATCTCTTACCCGCCCCCCTCCTGCCCTCCCACCCTCCCCGGCCTTCCTGCTGTAGTCTGACAGTCTGTTCGAGGAAGCTCTGCCTCTGTATCTATTTTTGTTCATAAGTTTATAATGGTCTTTACTATCCAGAAATGAGTGACATCATGAGGTATTTTTCCTTCATTGACTGGCTTATTTCACTTAGCATAATGCTCTCCAGTTCCATCCATGCTGTTGCAAATGGTAAGAGTTCCTTCTTTTTTATAGCAGCATAGTAGTCCATCGTGTAGATGTACCACAGTTTTCTAATCCATTCATCTACAGATGGGCACTTAGGTTGTTTCCAGATCTTAGCTATGGTGAATTGTGCTGCTATGAACATAGGGGTGCATATATCCTTTCTGATTGGTGTATCTGGTTTCCTGGGATATATTCCTAGAAGTGGGATCACAGGGTCAAATGGGAGTTCCATTTTCAGTTTTTTGAGGAAACTCCATACTGTCTTCCACAGTGGCTGCACCAGTCTGCATTCCCACCAGCAGTGCACAAGTGTTCCTTTTTCTCCACATCCTCTCCAGCACTAGTCGTTTGTTGATTTGTTGATGATAGCCAGTCTGACAGGTGTGAGATGGTACCTCATTGTTGTTTTGATTTGCATCTCTCGGATGATTAGTGACTTTGAGCATGTTTTCATATGTCTCTTGGCTTTCTGAATGTCCTCTTTTGAAAGGTTTCTATTTAGATCCTTTGCCCATTTTTTGATTGGATTGTTTATCTTTCTTTTGTTAAGTTGTATGCGTTCCCTATAAATTTTGGAGATTAGGCCCTTATCAGATATGACATTGGCAAATATGTTTTCCACGCAGTGGGTTTTCTTGTTGTTTTGTTGATGGTTTCTTTTGCTGTGCAGAAGCTTTTTATTTTGATGTAGTCCCATTTGTTTATTTTCTCTTTAGTTTCCAATGCCCTAGGAGCTGTATCGGTGAAGAAATTTCTTCGGCATATGTCTGAGATTTTGTTGCCTTTGGATTCTTCTAGTATTTGTATGGTTTCCCGTTGTATATTTAAGTCCTTTATCCATTTTGAGTTTATTTTTGTGTATGGTGTAAGTTGATGGTCTAGTTTCATTTTCTTGCATGTATCTGTCCAATTTTCCCAACACCATTTATTGAAGAGACTATCTTGACTCCATTGTATGTTCTTGCCTCCTTTGTCAAATATTAATTGAGCGTATTGGTTGGGGCTGATTTCTGGGCTCTCTATTCTACTCCATTGATCTATATGTCTGTTCTTGTGCCAGTACCAGGCAGTTTTGAGAACAGTGGCTTTGTAATACAGCTTGATATCTGGTATTGAGATCCCACCTACTTTGTTCTTTCTCAGGATTGCTGCAGCTATTTGGGGTGGTTTTTTATTCCAGATGAATTTTTGGAGAGTACGTTCTAGGTCTGTGAAATATGCCATTGGTAATTTAATGGGAAGTGCATTGAATTTATAGATTGCTTTTGGCAGTATGGACATTTTAATGATGTTGATTCTACCAATCCAAGAAAACATGGTATGTTCTTCCATCAACACTAAAGATTTAAATAATGATTTTTTAAAATAAATAAAATCTAATCTAATAAAAGAGAAACATGCAAATTGACCGCAACTCTGCTATGCCCCAAGCCACGCCCACCAGCCAATCAGAGCGACTATATGCAAATTAACCCAACCAAGATGGCGGCCGGCAGCCACAGAGCTGGAGCAAGCAGGAGGCTTGGTTGCACCGGCAATGGAGGAAGCCAAGTTTCCCGCCTACACTGGCTGGCTGTGGCCTCCGCTCAAGGCAACAAACTTTTAATTATAGAAGATAAACAAATCCCAGATACCTGCTTCCAGCCAGCCTCCACTGGGATCTTGGGTGGCTGGGAGCCGTGGCCAGCCTGCAAACAGCCATCAGCCCCTCACCTAGACTGGCCAAGCACCCCAGCAGGATCCCCCACCCTGAAGGTGGTGTGGCCAGCCTGAAAATGGCTCTCAGCCCCTCACCCAAGCTGGCCAGGCACCCCAGTGGGAACCGCCACCCTGAAGGGGCTGTGGCCAGCCTGCAAACAGCCATCAGCCACTCACCCAGGCTGGCCAGGCACTCCAGCGGGGACCCCAACCCTGAAGGAGGTGTGGCCAGCCTGAAAACGGCCCTCAGCCCTCACCCAGGCTGGCCAGGCACCCCAGCAGGACCCCCACCCTGATCCGGGACACACTTCAGGGCAAACCAGCTGGCCCCCACCCATGTACCAGGCCTCTATCCTCTATAAAAAAAAAATTGACCCTAACAGCAGAATGACTGGGAATCACTGGTCACTATGACACACACTGACCACCAGGGAGCAGACGCTCAATGCAGGAGCTGCCCCCTGGTGGTCAGTGCGCTCCCACAGGGGGAGCTCTGCTCAACCACAAGCCAGGCTGACAGCTGCCAGTACAGCAGTAGTGGTGGGAGCCTCTCCCACCTCCTCAGCAGTGCTAAGGATGTCCAACTGCAGCTTAGGCCTGCTCCCCGCTGGCAAGTGGACATCCCCTGAGGGCTCCTGGGCTGCCAGAGGGATGTCTGACTGCCAGCTTAGGCCCAGTCCCCCAGGGAGTGCGCCTAAGCCAGCAGGTGGACATCCCCTGAGGGGTCCCAGACTGCGAGAGGGCACAGGCCGGGCTGAAGGATGCCGACCCCCCAGTGCACAAGTTTTTGTGCACCAGGCCTCTAGTAAATAAACAAAATAAAATATTATGGACCAGAAAAAATATTCAGTGGAAAAATATCCACAGGTAAGGATTAACAACAAAAATCTAGGGATATATGGGACTTTCTTATACTATTCTCTTTACCTTTCTGTATGTTCAAATATTTTCCTAACAAAAAGAAATATTTTTAATAAACCAGCATTGATGTGAGCCAGGAGTCCCACAAACAGTGCCCCATGCTCCTGGTGGGCCTGAAAGGCAGCTGTGTCTCTTAAATAGGTTAAACATCCCCCCTGCCATCTCTTTTATGTGTTTCCCTAGAAATCACTTTATCACAGGCTCCACTGAGTCCTAGCTCCACATTTAGAAGCCTTAG
The DNA here is from genome assembly GCF_014108235.1 of Myotis myotis. NCBI lineage: Eukaryota > Metazoa > Chordata > Mammalia > Chiroptera > Vespertilionidae > Myotis > Myotis myotis. The sequence goes on along the minus strand of NW_023416313.1, from coordinate 118,324,183 downwards.
CACATTTAGAAGCCAGACACAGTACTTTAGTGAGGCAACTATTGTCTTCTGATTGACCACCCACCCACTTGCCCACCATCTCTCTGTTCTGCAGAGCAGCCCTCGCTTGCAATGCTGGCTCCCTCCTCATGTGGCCACCACCAACTCTGAGCCTCAGAATGCCCCCACCTGTTAAGCAGAAATTATGACAAGTCAGTGACTGCCTGGATATCTCATTCAAAAGCAGTTACCCCACAAAGAGACTGAAATCCCCATTTAACAAATGGGAAGGCTGAGACCCAGGACCAAGAGAGACTGGAAGCAGAACAGAGAAGGTAGGAACAGAGGAAGGTGACAGTGAGCAAAAGCTCCCTGCCTGCCCCTATTCCCCCTCCTCCCCATCCTTCAATCCCAACCCTGGCAGTATGTCTGAAGAGAGGGTAAACTGCACCTCCTTTTCTCTGGCTTCCGTTTATTGAGCTTTCTGGTCAGGAATAAACAGCCAAGATTACAATGACCCAACCAGGTCTAGCTGACCCACGCAAACACTGGCTGGCCCACCTCTGCTGGTTGATAATGGAAGAATTATCAGTACCACCAAGTAATTGGCCGCTAACTGCTAAATGTCATGCAGTTCATAAGGAAGAGTTGTGTGTGGTCAGAGACTGGGCCCTCCCCTGGACTGATGGAGCCTCCAGAGGTGGGCACCTCAGTACAAAAGCCTGAGATGTCCTGGGCATAGCCCACAGTCCTGGCCCAAGGGGGAAGAGGAAGTGGCGTAGCCACAAAGGCCCTTAGGGACACATCACAGGCTCCTGCTCAGTCCGTTTGGCCCAGGCCCATCGACAGACCAAGTACCCAAGATGAATAAGCCTGGTCCCTGCCACAAAATATTCCCAGGCCTTATGTCACAAGCCTAGCAAACAGTAGGACTGACACACAGTAGATGCACAGCAAATGCTGGCTAAATGTAAAGCAGATACACTGCTCTCAGAGTTCTAAGGACGAAACAGCTACTTCCAGCTAGGGGTACAGGAAACAGGTGTTTAAACATGGCATTTGGACTGAGTGTTGCAAAGTGTTGAAGGGATCAGGTGAAGGGAACAACACAGCCTAGCCCTGGAGGGTGAGAGCCACAGAATGTGTGAAGGGGAGGGTAAGTGGTATTTGGCTGAAGCCTGGGGGCACATAGGAGCATGGTGGGAGCTTGCTGGGGCAGATGGTGAGACTGTGCAAGGCACTGAGGGGTCCAGACGCCAGCCTGCATGCAACAGAGAGCCCTTGAAGTGTTTTGAGCAGGAGTGTGATGACCAGCTAAAAGCTATAGAGTCCACAGTTACTGCCAGGTTGCACTTCCCAAAAGGGTAGGGGCTGGTCTTACTCATCTCTGTCCAGCACAGCCATCACAGCTGGCCCAGAGGAAGTGCCCAAAAAGTGAATCACTGAATGATTATAGGATCATCAGATGGACGACTGGGGACTCCTGGACTCAGAGCTGTAGAATATCATGTTTGTATAAAAATATATATTTAGCCCTGGCCAGTTTGCTCAATAGTTAGAGTGTCATCCCACAGACCAAAGAGTTGTGGGTTCTATTCCCAGTCAAGGGCACATAACTCAGTTGCAGGTTCCCTATTCCTAGAAGGGGCACATGTGAGAGGCAACCAATCAATGTTTCTCTCATGTCGTTCTCTCTCTCTCTCTCTCTCTCTCTCTCTCTCTCTCTCTCTCTCTCTCCCCCCCCCCTCTCTCCCTCCCTCCCTCTCTCCCTCCCTCCCTCCTACCTCCTTTCCACTCTCTAGAAAATCAATGAAAGAAATATCCTTAAGTGAGGATTAAAAATAATCTTCCCCTTGGGGCAGCCTTAGGAGGTAGGCAGGGAGATAATTATCTCAAATTTACAAAGAGGGAACCTAAGGCTCAAAGAGGGACAGTGACCTGGCCAAGGTCACCCAGCTACTTAGCAGTGAAGACCAGTGCTCTTCCCAGAAGGCTAAGCCCTGCTTGCCTTGGCATGGCCCAGGGCTGCCCAGGAGGTAAAGGCCAACCCCTCCATACTCCCTGGCACCATCCCCTCCACCTCTACCCAGTGCTGAATAGGCAGAAAAATGCAGCAAATGCTGCTTCATTGAGTGTTCTCCATACCACCCCAACTGGGATTGGCTGCTTGTCACTATGACAGCCTGTCCCTGCACCTATGACAGAGACAGAGCTGTTCACGGAATCTCTAGAATCCCCATGCTTGGTCTAGACCGGCCTCCATATCCGAAGTTTGGGAAGCATACCCATAGAGCAAGAGTTCTGCACTAGGAGTCCAGACACAGGGTCAAACCCAACTCACTCTGCAACTCTGAAGAGTCACAACCCAGTTTTAGCATCTGTTAAATGGAATGGTGGCTCTCTGCCTATTTTATAGAACTACCGTGAGGACTACATGAGGGAAGGAGTGGAAAGGAGTGTAAAAACATATGAAAAATTATAAAACAAATTTTGTCCTGGAAAATAATAATAATAAGGCTTCTCTCTACTTCAACCTGGACACTATACTCCAGCAGGACTCACCTCCCCCTCCTAGCAAAGATCAAACCAAGCTAACATTTACTGAGACTCTTCAAGGCATCAGGCTAGGGCATGCTTCCCATGTATTATTTCAAAGCCTTCTAATAACACCTGTATAAGATAGGTACCATTCTTCCAGAAACAGAGGAGGAGACTGGGGCTCCAAAAACTGAAATTACTTGCCCAAGCTCATCTAGCTTAGAAGTAACTGAGTCAGGATTCAAACCCAGTTCCAGATGCATCTAAGTTCAGACCCCCCCTTTTTTTTTACAACTTCACTCAATTAGTTCACTTCCCTCAGGCTGAAAAGCGGGGTTCCGGGCATGCCAGACACCAGGTCACCCACACCTTCCCAGCCAACAGCCTTCCCTGCCCCGCTGCCTTCAACAATGCCCTCCTCCTCCCCCTCCCCCTCGTCCTCCTCCTCCTCCTCCTCCTCTTTTTCCTCCTTCTGCTCCTCCTTTTCCTCCTCCTCCTCCTTCTAAGTTCAGGCCCTTTTGCTCACAGTAGGCTGATTCAAGGGGCCCATTTCCATAGCCCCAAATCTCAGACATACATAATCAGTGCTCAGGGTGAGGCTGCATGTCATATACACATACTCCCAGGACCCTGACATCAGATATGCTGTGCCACCCCAAGGCTTTTGGACCAGCAGGGCCATAAGAGCTGGGTGAGGGATGGGAGGGTGGCTGGCACAGCTGGTCTTGAGCTAACTGGATCAGTCCTGGGCATGGAGCCACTTGCCTGGCTGCCCTGGCAGATGGGTGCTGGAACTAGGCCACCTGCCAAGGTTCAACCTCCATGTCTAAACCAACCTGGATACTGAGGTTCCATTTTGGCTTCCTCACACCCTGACCCTGGTGGCTAATAGCACCTACATAGAACCAGAAGGCCAGGGATTCTCTTTCAGTGGCTTGCACCTCCCCTGATGTGACCATATGGCCCCATATGCTCCCTGACAGCTGGACTGCCAACGCAACTGCCTAAGGATGTTCTCTGCAGAGGCCCCAGCCACTGCCCATCCCTACCCAGCAGGCTAGTCACAGTCAGAAAAATCCCAGGCTGGAATGCCCTGCCCCCAATTTAAGACTATATAAGACCCCTCACTGGTCTCAAACTCTTCCCCTGTCAAACAGCAGTCGTGACCCTCTACCCTTTCCCTTTGTATCCCATTTCTGAGGTCCCAAACTTCCACCCAAAGTCAGTCCAGGTCTCCAGAGAAACAAATAAACTTATCCTTTTTACAGGCATAGAAACTGAGGCCACAGGGACTTGCTCAAGTGTACCACTGGGAGGCCCATACTAAAAGCCCATATTTTTTATTTTTAAAAATATATTTTTATTAATTTCAGAAAGGAAGGGAGAGGAAGAGAGAGATAGAAACATCAATGATGAGAGGGAATCATTGACCGGCTGCCTCCTGCACACCCCACAATGGGGATCGAGCCCACAACCCAGCATTTGCCATGACCAGAAATCAAACTGTGACCTCCTGGTTCATAGGTTGATACTCAACCACTAAGCCATGCTGGCTGGGCTAAAGGCCCATATTTATGACTCCAGGACACTTGCAACACATAACCAGGTGGTAGGAATAGTGATGCCCCAGGCCCTATTCAACTCTGATGGCTTACATTGCCCCACCTGGTTTCCCACCCAGGCCAAATCTCTGCATCCTCCATTGTGTGGGTAACAATGAATGGCCCCTTAGTCATCCTGATGAAGGCAGGCAAGGAGCCTGTCCAGCTGTTGCCCTCACTACCAACCAACCTGAATTCCCATAGCTGCCTCAGGACCACCTCCCTGCCTCTGGCTCTCCTAGCCAACCAACCCCTTCATGACCACCAGAGGGAGCAGTTTAAATTGCAAATCTAATGGAGTCCCTCACTCTACAACCCCTGAAGAGGGAATCAACCCACACTCCTCAGGCAGGCACTCAGGGTCCTCCTCCATCTTGTGCCAACTTGCTCTGTGCCTGCTGTGCCCCTGCATGAACTACTCACTTGCAAACACATTTCACTCATGCCTGCTGTTTCCCTCCTCTGTGCCTTTGCTAATGTTGTAAAGCCCTCGTTCATTCATATTCTCCATTCATTCATTTACTCAATATATTTACTGAGCATCTCCCAAGTGTCAGAAACATATGAGGAAGTCAAAATGCACCAGCCCTTCCAATTCATCTGAAATAGCTCCTTGCTCACTCCCCTCCCCCAAGGCGTGGTGCTTGGGAGCAGATGTCTGGGCCCTAGAAGCCCACAGAAGAGACTGTGAGTGGTCAGGGTAGCCTGTCCCCAATTCCCTCAAAAGGAGACTTGAGTGATCAGAGGTACCTTTCTTCCCTCAAGTCACCCTAAAGCCCAGCGTACCCAATAACTTCTTATCATTGAATTTGTTAGAATGCACTATTTTTATCATTTAAAACATAAAGATGGCAAGGTCAGGGCCTGGTTGGAGACAGAAATTAAAGGGCTACCCCTTACCAGTCAGAAGGTTTGAGGGGCAAGTGGCTATCTTTCTAAAGGGGCAGCCAGTGGGGGTTCGGAGCACCTGGCTAGGATTTTTAACCTTTACAGCAGAGACCATGGACCAAAGAGGTACCCTGCTCTCTCCCTCCCCAAGTCTTAAGGCCCCAGAGTGCTTATCCTGCTAGACTTAATTGGGGTGGGGGGAGGACAGAAGAACTAGGGCAGGGGGTTCAAACAGGCCTTGATGGCAGGAGTACGGCCAAACAGGCATCTGGCCATGCTCTAGCCACCTGGGTGTCAACCAGAGCATTGGTCAACACTCAGGAGGCTCAGAGACCCACAGGGGATTGGGGGAGGGGGGGCGGGTAAGAGGAGAGAGAGAGAGAACAGCTAAGATAGACTGAGTCAGCAAGAGGGTGCCTGAGAATTAAGCTAGCAGAGGTTGAGGGAGCCACCACAAGGTTCAGTAGGCCTACCACTCTCCTCCTCAAGGCTTCCAATGGCCTAAGTGGCCCTGGGAATGAGTCTGGGCTGCCATCAGGACTGGAGAGTCACAAAGGCTTGCCTGAGGCTGAAAGCTACTCTTGCCTTCTGTGCCTCAGGTGGGCCACCAGGGAAGGAAGCATCTTAATAGACACCAGGCCCCCTCCCCCCATGTACATTTAGACCTCCCTGTGGAAGCTATTCCCTTGAGGGTGAGCTCTATAGCTCCAGGATGGAGATTTCAGGAGAGTGGGAAGGGTTCCGGGTCCTAAACAGGATGATAATGCCAGGGCCCAGCCTAGAGGGGCAGGCTGGGGATGATACAATATCCCAGTGCTGAGGATAAGCAAACCATCATGCAAAGCCCTGGCAGACTCTGGTCCCAAATCTAGGAAAGATAATGAGGGTGGGATCAAAAAGTAAAAGGAGTCAAGCCAGGGAGAATCAGGCTGGGAGTGGCTGTGCCCATCTCCTTGTCCATCAGGGGAGAATGTTAGTCACAAGCACAGAGTAGCTGCCCTGGGGAGACACTTCAGAGCCCTGATGCTAAGTCAGTAAAGAGGGCCAGGTGCCTTCCCTGCACCCACCCTGCCTCACCAAAGACCAGGGTTAAAGAAAAACTTCACCAGAAGGCTGTCCTGAAACTGGAGTTCTCCTAATTCCATCTCTGCCTCAAAATCCTCCTCAGTGAAGTGGAGAGGAAGTGTGCCCATGGACCCCCACATTCTCACAAGGTGGCTGAAAGATTCCAGAGGGAAAATGGAAGTGGAAGTAAGGCTTAAGCCTGAAATCTGGTCACACAACATATTACCAGACTCCAGAGACCCAAGTAGATAATGACTGGTCAAGCATCACACCCCTCCAGCCAGCATCTAGGCTGAGAACAAGACTTCTAACCCCACAGGCTCATACACTAAGTGCCAGGAAAGAGGGCATATGGACAAGGGCTACTGGGAAACCAACTGCTCCAATCCAGAAGCCAAGCTATACTGAAGGATCCAGGAGCAATCAAAGAAGGCTTCCTAGAGGAGGAGGAACCTGCCCTGAAAGCAGGGAGGCCTTGGTAAAGGGGGAAGGAGGGGTTTGAGGGGGTCTGATCTCTTGCCCTTCCTTGGGCTTCTCACTCCTGGGGGCACACAGGTTCCCTCCCTTTCAGGGGCCCCATCCTGGACCACATCTTCCCATCCCATCTTCTATTGCAGGGGCAGGGCTGGCATTTGTAGGGGAAGGGGCTAGGAAGTTCCCTGAGGCAGCCAGCACAGGACAGGAGTGTGGGAGGAGACTGGAGGATGGGGGTCTGGGGACACAGCACAACCACAACCTCATCACACAGAGTGAGACACACAGGAGCATGGCTCCAAGCAAATCAGGGATGGCGGGAACCAGGCTAGAGGGCCTAGAGGTGTACACACACACACACACACACACACACACACACACACACACTGGGCAATCTCCCCCTACCTCCACCACAAGCCCCGTGACCTTAGCCTGGCAGGAAAGACCTGGAAGCTGTAGTCTCGCAGTCCTGCCGACCCAGGCAGGGTCACAGGAGTCCAGCGACCAGAGCAGCTCCAGCTCGGCACCTCAGGGCTGGATGGATGTCCCCAAAAGCCAGCCACTGTGCCAACTGGGTGGTAGAGACGCACCTCTGCCCATCAGGCAGCATAGCCCGCGCCCCGCCCCATTCATCCCTCGCGTTCTCTCCTCCGGAAAGAAAGGTTTGAGTACTACCATTAAAGCGTCTCCATCCTCTCTCCGCACACACAAAGTTGTTCCAAGTCGCCAGGGTTCAGGTTACAGGCGAGGTTTAGGCAGGGCCGTGCAGTGGGAGGGCGCGCAGTCTGGAACTGAAGTGCAGTGGGTACCCCATTCCCGCTCCGCGCGTGCACGCACCCATGGCGCGCACCCAACACCCAGTCCCCACCCAGTGCCCCAAGGCTCTGGCCCAATCAGAGGCCGCGCACGCAGCACCGCCCGAGGGCAGACACCCCAACTCCTAGCCTGTGCCCCGCTATCCCAACCTCCCCTCAGTGTCCCTGCTTGGCCATACTCACTGTCCTGGGGTCGCATCCCCGCCTGGCCTCCACTCCGCTTCCCACTCTGGCTCGGTTCCCGCTCCGCAGGACTCGGCTCCGGGATTGTGGCAAAAGCAACCAGCGAGCAGAGAGGGCGTGTGTGCGCGCGCGCGGCCTGTGTGTGCGCGGGAGGGCCCTGCGCTCCCCTGCGCGCCCGCTCCTGCCTCCCGCTCTCCACGCTACGATGCCGGTAGAATCCCTAACGCGCGCTCCCTCCCGCCCCGGCGCTCATACTCGCGTGCGCGCACCCTGCCGCCGCACCCAAAGGCCTGGAACCCAGGCCCTCCGGATCTCCGAAGGGCGGCCCTTGGCCCCCTCAGAGCGAACCTCGGTCCCCTTCCCGGCTGACCCCGCCTCAGGTCCCCTGCTGCTCCCAGAGGAGCCCTCCGGCGTCCCAGCTTCTGCACCACTTCCCGCCAGGCCGCGGCTGCACCACGCCCCAGCCAGGGCGCCCAATCGGGCCGCCGGTGCTCGCACCCAGAGGCTCCAGCTCCTTCCTACTAGCCCGCGCCTCTGCCTGCAGCCGGGTGCTCTCCCGCTCCTTCTCTCCCCCTTTTCGGTCACTGCCCCTTCTTTACCTCCTCTTCTTTCTCCTACCCGTCGTCCCCCACCCCCCGCCCCCCACTCCCTCCCGCCGCCCCACACACACAACCTCCCGATCCAGGTCCGCTATCTACCTTGCCACCGCCCTCTCTAGCGTCCCCTGCTCCCCGCCGCCCTACTCCTCTCACAGTCTCCGCATTACATTGGGTACCGCTCGCCGCTCGCTGGGCCCAGGGTTCGAGCACACAGTGGGCGGCTAGGGGACCCCAAGGCGCCGGATCCAGGTGCCCCGGGCCGCCGCCCCTTCTGCTCTCCGCTTCCTCTGACCCTTCTACCTCTGGCCTGTCCGGGCGGCATCGGCCTCTGCTAGCCTCAGCTATCTCTAACAACCCCCATCTCGCTCGGGTTTAAAGGGATAGCGCACCGGGTTAGACTTGCCCCATCCCGGGCATCCAGAAGAGCGGCCTGGCCGCCGCAGGGACGGTCCTGGACAGTGATGCAGCCTGGGCCGTGGTGCGCCAAGGTTGAACCCGGTCTTCCCCACCTGGAGGTGAGTCAAGGACAGGGATGGTCTGAAGTTTCTCAGACTAGTACACCATCCAGGGTGCATTCAGTGCTTGTTGGCGGCTAAGCCTAGGAGCAGGCTGGTGGTGGGAAGAAGTGCAGGATGGGCGCTGGGACTGCGTGGCCAGGAGAGGAAGGATCAGGGAAGCAGATGTCTGAATCTGAGACCAGGATAAAGACACCGGTCATGCTGGGAGGACAGAGCTCATAAGGTGACTTCCCACTCCTGCTGCCTGCCTCTCTCTGGGCCTCAGTTTTGGGGCCATGCCCCCCCCCCCCATATGGTATTAGATCCCATAGGAGAGGGAGACCCAAGGCAGGTCTTTAGTCCCCAGAATTCTGCTTCTGAGAGCTGGGGCCACCATCACCCCACCCTCACCAGGCCTGGTCTTCCCCCTCCCTCATTCTATAACCTTTCTCTATTCTCTTCTTCAATGGAGCAAGGCAAAGAGATACAGGGACCTACTAGGGATAGCACACTACAGTTTGTAGAACTCTTTCACATCCTAGATCTCCCTGGACCCTCATGACACCACCTAAGAACTAAAGTATACCCCTAGACTCCCGGTCAGCCTGATCCTGGGCAGGGCTGGTGCATGAGCACTTCATCTTCTCCCTCTCACCACCCCAGACAGACCCTTGCTCCCCAACCACCACGGAGGGATACATTTTGCTCATTTGTTTACCACGCATCTATTATGTGCCCCACCCTGTGCTAGGTACTGGGGACACATTCCTACCCTCAAAAAAAATGATACAGCAGGAGGTATGATGGAACTTTTGGGAATGGAGGAGGTCCAGGAGAGTTCCTGTAGGAGGTGACATTGAAGCTAGGAATTGAAGGATGTGTAGGAGTTGACCAGCCAGAAAGGAACATAAAGGGTATCCCATGCCAAGAGAAGAGCATGTGCAAAGACCTGGAAGTGGGAAATAAGAAAGGATGGGTGTATGGGGGGTGGGGGGGGGAGCTATAAGAGCCTTGAATTGAGGAGTTTCAACTTTGTTCTGGGGCAGCAGCAGGACTACCCTTAGCAAATCTAGGCAAAAGCCCTCCCCATCTTTCAGCCGTTACAGAGGTATAGCTAAGGGCTTCCCAAACCCCGGAGCTTTTGAAAGAGGCCTCCTCTTCTCTCTTTATGCCCAGTCCCAACCTCTGCTCCCCATCTCTGCAGCCCGATGCAGTATAGCCTCCCCCTGCTGGTCAGAGTTAGAAGTGGGCGAAACCTAGGCTCCACTGTGATCAGGATACTAGTATGAGTCCAAAGTAGGCCAGACTTGGGTACCCACATATCAAGGTGCTCTGTAAAGACCCCAGACTTTGGTATCAGGGATACCCTGTGCCAGTTCTAGCTTTAGTGTCCTCCTCTGTACAGTGGAAATAAAAATACTCAGCCACCAAGGGGGTTGGCACAGGAATGACCCTGCACACAGTAGATATTCAGCAAATGACCTTTTTCTTCCCCACATCTGAGTTTGGCTTTGTGGCCCATCCCAAAGTCCCTTATTGTGTTCCTTGCTTGCCTGGCCATTTTCCTTCTGCCTTCTTACCAGACTTCCTGGGACCCCTAGGGACATGAGCTCATGGCTGTTGCCTACTCTGGCTCAACACACCCCCTTCGGAGTCTTCCCAGGGCTCCCATGGGCCCTAAGGAAGCCAAACAGAGACAAACAGCCTTTCCCTAGAGTCCTTGACATCCAAGCTGTCACATTCCCAGTCTACATCCCCATCCATTTCTCCCACTCTCCTGTTCTGGGAGCCGCACAGACTCTGTGTCTGTGCTTGAGAATTTATACCCCCAGCTTTGCTCTGCAGCCACAGGAATGTAGCAAGCCCTCTCTGAATTTCAAGTTCCTCCCCAAGTATGGGAGCAAGCTTGTGTGCCACATAGGGGCAATGAACATAAGTCTAACATTTATTTCCCTTCAGTAGGCCCAGGCCTTGGCCTTCTAGCCAGCAGTTCTGCACAGAGCCAGGCAGGTACAGAGGTACCATCTGTAGCCCCTATGTCCTGCCCTGTGCTACTGGCCAGTAGCTATTGCCACCTGTGCCACCCAGTAGGCTTTACAGCGAGGCAAGGCATGAATAATGAACAGGCCCACTTGGAGGAACCACTCACTGCTGTCAGAGCAGCATCAGCTGGTGGCCTGGGGCAGAAGTAAGACCAGTGTGGCAGCTCCGGGAAGGAGCCCCTTCACTATAGCTGGGAGCTTGCTATTTCCTGCCACAAGGACTAGGTCAATGCCTCTGCAGATGCACACCCAGGGCCCTTGTGCTATTTTCAGCTATCTCCACAGGCCAATAGGGGAGATCTGGCAGTATCCCAGACCTAGTCACCAAGCCGATCCACCCGGGATGATTGCCCACAAGGAGTCTCAGGAGACAGTGGACATGTCCTGCCTGCCTTCACAGCAAACCCCTGGCTTCCTGGGTCAGGCTGATAAGTAAATAGGGTGGCCAAGGTTCAAAGAAATTTCCCACCCAGCCAGGCTATCTGCTTGCTGTCTCTCATCCTATCTCCCCACCTCCAAGTCTTTCTCTATCTCCACCACCACTTGGCTTCCACACAATCCATTCACTTCTAAAATCCTTTCATCCTTAAAAAGCCTTCCTTGACTACCCTCTGCCTTACTCCAATCTCCCTCCTTCTCTCTACTCTTAACCAACTATATGTCAGGAATTTTCATTCATTGGATCATCCTCATACTAATTTGGTATTATCATTCCCATTTCAGAGAGGGAAAACAAAGGTTCAATGTGGAGTTCCAGGATTTGAACTAAGAGCCATTGTTCTTTATTCTTTCCACAAAAATTATTGAAGGCAATGAAACTAGACCACCAACTTACACCATACACAAAAATAAACTCAAAATGGATAAAGGACTTAAACATAAGATGGGAAAACAGAAAAATCTTACAAACTCCATAGGCAGCAAATTATCAGACATGTGTCATAGCAATATCTTTACCAATACAGCTCCTAGGCCGGTGATGGTGAACCTATGACACGCGTGTCAGAGGTGACACGCGAACTCATTTTTTTGGTTGATTTTTCTTGTTAAATGGCATTTAAATATATAAAATAAATATCAAAAATATAAGTCTTTGTTTTATTATGGTTGCAAATATCAAAAAATTTCTATATGTGACACGTTACCAGAGTTAAGTTAGGGTTTTTCAAAATGCTGACATGCCGAGCTCAAAAGGTTCGCCATCACTGTCCTAGGGCATTGGAAACTAAGAAGAAAATAAACAAATGGGACTACATCAAAATAAAAAGCTTCTGCACAGCAAAAGAAACCATCAAAAAAACAACAAGAAAGCTCACTGCATGGGAGAACATATTTGCCAATGTTACATCCAATAAGGGCCTAATCTCTTTGTTCAGTTCATACAACTGAACAAAAGGAAGATAAACAATCCAATTAAAAAAATGGGCAAAGGACCTAAATAGAGGTCCTTTCGAAAGAGGACATACAGAAAGCCAAGAGACATATGAAAACATGCTCAAAGTCACTAATCATTCAAGAGATGCAAATCAAAACAACAGTGAGGTACCATTTCACACCTGTCAGAATGCCTATCACCAATAAATCAACAAACAACAAGGGCTGGAGAGGATATGGAGAAAAAGGAACCCTGGTGCACTGCTGGTGGGAATGCAGACTGTTGCAGCCACTGTGGAAAATAGTATGGAGATTCCTCAAAAAATTAAAAATGGAACTCACATTCGAACCAGTAATTCCACTTCTGGGAATGTATCCCAAGAAACAAGAAACACCGATCAGAAAGGGCTGCTATGTTCATAGCAGCACAATTTACAATAGCTAAGATTTGGAAACAGCCTAAGTGCCCATCAGCAGATGAGTGGATTAAAAAACTGGTACATCTACACAATGGAATACTACGCTGCTATAAAAAAAAAAATAGGAACTTTTACCATTTGAGACAGCATGGATGGATCTGAAGGGCATTATGCTAAGTGAAACAAGCCAGTTGGAGAAAGATAAAAATCACATGATCTCACTCATATCTATAATAATAAAAGCATAATATGCTAATTAGACTGGACGTCCTTCCAGACAACTTTCCAGACGAAGCTGGAGCTGCAAGGTAAGCCCGGGTCCCGGGTGCCTGCCGGCAGCTGGAGGGAAGCCCAAGTCCCAGGTGCCAGAGGGAAGCTGGTGCCAGGAGACTGGGAAAGGAATGCCTATTCTTGCATGAATTTTATGCATCGGGCCTCTATTGTAGGATATAATGAACAACATAAACTGATGAAAAAAAATAGATCCAGAGACAATTTCCTCAAAAAAATAAAAAATGGAACTCCCATTTGACCCAATGATCCCACTTCTAGGAATATATCCCAAGAATCTAGAAACACCAATCAGAAAGGACATATGCACCCCTATGTTCATAGCAGCACAATTTACAATAGCTAAGATTTGGAAACAGCCTAAGTGCCCTTCAGCAGATGAATGGATTAAAAACCTGTGGTACAACTACACAATGGAATACTACACTGCAGTAAAAAAAGGAGTTCTTACCATTTGCAACAGCATGGATGAACCTAGAGAGCATTATGCTAAGTGAAATAAGCCAGTCAGAGAAAGGTAAATATCACATGATCTCACTCATTTATGGAATATAATGAACATAAACTGATGAACAAAAACAGATTCAGAGACAGAAAAACATCGATCAGACCATCAAACCTTAGAGGGAAGGTAGGGGAGGGTGGGGGTAAGGGGGAGAGATCAACCAAAAGACGTGTATGCATGCATATAAGCCTAACCAATGGACACAGACAACAGGGGGGTGAGGGCATGAGTAGGGAGGGATGGGGGGGTGGTAATGGGGGGATAAGGACACATATGTAATACCTTAATCAATAAATAAATTTTTAAAAAAATAGATCCAAAGACTAAGAAACACTGAACAGACAGTCCAACCTCAGAGAGAAGGCAGGGGAGGGGCGGGGGTAAGAGATCAACCAAAGGACCTGTATGCATGCATATTAGCATAACCAATGGACACAGACACTGGGGCGGTGGGGGCTTGTCCTGCGGGGAGAGAATGGTGGGGGGGGGGGTCAATCGGGGAAAAGGAGACATATGTAATACTTTAAACAAAATTATTGAGGAGCTACTTCATGCCAGGCAGTGTGCCAGGTGAGGGGAATACACATCAGAGGTCTTAGAGTCTAGAGAAAGAAACAGATAGAAATCAAACCATCATGCAAAAAAATATAAAATTACAACTGTGACAAGTGCTGTGAAGAGCTGTGAGGCTGTTAGGTCAAGGTCTGGTCTGTTCTTGGGAAAGGCTTCCTACAGAATGTGACATTTGACCTAGGATCAAAATATTGGGTAGATATTAACTTGGAGAAGTAGGGGGCTCCAGAGAGAAGGACTAACACATGTAAAGGACTTGTGGTGAGAAGAGGGAGAGAAAGGGATTTGGAGATGCAGCTGCAGATGGCATGGGGCCAGAATAACAGGTCCTTGTGGGTACCACAAGGAGTTAGGGATTTAGTTGGGTAACTCTGAGCTGACCCTGGAGGTTTGAAGCAGAAGACAGTGGCCCACTGTTCCTCTAACTGCTTCCCAGGCCACCATACGGCATCCTACACCCAGAGAGCATTTCTACCCCCTTCTTCTGATGCCCATGTCCTCACACAAGGTAGAGCATGCTGGAGATTCAGACTTCGCAGCTGGGCTGGCAGCACGGGGTCAGGAGACATTGGTTCAGCCTCCATGCAAACTCTTGCTGCGAGACTTTGGGCTGTGTCTGCCCCCTCATCCCCCTACACCCCACCCCGTTCCCCGTAACTGTAAGCTAAGGTGGACTAATACTCCCTGCCATCTCCTGGCTGATCCAGGACCAGAGTCTGTAACAAGGGGATGGAGAAGATTCAACAGTCAAAAAGGTGCCCTCCACCCACTCCCCAGCTGGATTCCAGGGCCTAAAGCCCTGCAGGTGGGGAGAGGGGCTGCTTGGGGCCTACTACATGCCTTGTGCCTTCCCATCCCTCCTCCACTCCTGAGTTTACTTCCCCAGACCTCCCCACCCCCACCCCAACCTAGCCTCTGCCCTCACTCACTGCTCCCCTCATCAGATGTCTGGGGATCCCTGCTGGTCTATAAGAGCTATATTGGATCCTTGGGCCTTTGGTTTCCAATCTGCAAAGAAGAATAATTATTTGCTCCTCTCATCTCCCTGGTCAGAAGAAAGGATGAAGGAAACTGGAATTCTAGGTATAACCTCAAGCTACTCTATCAGGGGCACTGCTCTCTCCCCAAATCAACATAACTGGGGAAAACAGACACACCAGCTGACCTTATAAAACATCCCCTTGAAAAATCATAGCCAGCTTCCCCTCCCCAAGGACACAGCACACCTCCCCAATAGGACTGCATCACCTTCACAGGTGCCACCAGGCAGAGACAGCCATATGGGTCCTGTTTACAGGTTGGAAACAGGCTCCAGAGAGAAGAGGCTGGATGGAGTCACAACAAGCCCCCATCTTAGTTCATCCCAGGCTGCCTGGGGGAGTCCAGGGAAGAGGAACTATGTAGGGTGTCACTTCCCCTCCACTCCAGGACTCCCTAGTGGGTCCAATGGACAGGAGGTGGGGCTGCTACAGACCTCACTCACTTCCTGGCAGCACTGGACTCTTGTTCTTGGAGGCTTTCTTATGTTTTTATTGATGAGGGAGAGAGAGAGAGAGAGAGAGAGAGAGAGAGAGAGAGAGAGAGAGAAGAGAGGGAGGAGAGAGAGGGAGAGGAGAGAGAGAGGAGAGAGAGAGGAGAGAGAGAGAGAGAGAGAGAGAGAGAGAGAGAGAGAGGAGAGAGAGAGGAGAGAGAGAGGAGAGAGAGAGAGAGAGAGAAATATCAATCAGTTGCCTCCAGTTGAACCCACAACCTGGGTGTGTGCCCTGACCGGGAACTGAACTGGCGACCTTTCAGTGCATGGGACAATGCTCAATCAACTAAGCCACACTGGCCAGGGCTTGCCTTATCTTTTTAAGGGCCTGTCCTAAGAATGCTGGATGACCCTGAAGGAGCTGTCCCCAGATTAGCTGGGAGCCTTCAGCTAATGGAGAGGAGCCAGGTCAACTTTTTGAGAGGGCCTGGGTCAGTCCACATCAGCTTTTTCTACTGTAATACTTGCCTGTAACATGGGGTAGTGCTTTCCTGTCCACACACTTATCACATGTACCTTCTCAGTGAAGCCTCGCTATAGCCCAGGGAATTAGGAACAAGGATGATCTTCATTTACAGGTAAGGAAATTGAGGCACAGGCTTATGGCCAGTATGGACATTAGGGATCTGCAGAGTCACACAACAGAAGCTCAGGAAGGGATAGTGCCAGAGCAGCAGAAGTGGTGGATGTTGGGGTCTAGGCAAAGAGGTGACCCTGCCTATTACTGAGAAAAGGGATTGGACTAGCAGTTTTGGAGGCCGGTGGGACAAGGGGAGTTTGGGGACCTGGAAGTGTATACATCTCAGGGGAAAGACCTGCCATTCAGCTCCCATTCACAGAGCGTGGGCCCTGTGCCAGGCTGCATGGGGAACTCACAGGGTGTGAGCATACAGGCACATGGTCAGATCCATAGAGAAATGCCAAGATTCCAGGTTCTAGAGTGGGTACTATGTCAGGATTGAGGGATGGAGGCTGGCAGGGTCACAGAACTGATTGTCAGTAGTTCAAGGAGCCTGGCCCTGGTCTCAGAGGAGAGGAGGGGGCCTACTGCAGTCACTTGGGCTGACATCAGCCAGATATGGGTCTCCCAAAAAGGTGATGGAATGGCTGCTACCCTTAAAGGATGTATAGGAATTCACTGGGCAGGTGAGTAGGGCCTAGGGAGTGGGGAGTGTACTGGTAGGGGCACAGTTGGGTCTGGGTCACCTCTGGTTCCTCAGCACCTACCAGCCCAGACCTGGCCATGGCAGGGATTCAGGGAGTATGTGCTTATCACATGGATGATGTTTGAATGCAAGAGGGAAGGAAGAGAGGGGAAGGGAGGGAAAAGAAGAGAAGAGGAGGGGAGGAGAGGGAGGGGAGGGGGAGGGAGGGGAGGGGAGCGGAAGGAAGGAAGGAAGGAAGGAAGGAAGGAAGGAAGGAAGGAAGGAAGGAAGGAAGGAGAAGGGGAAGGGGAAGGGGAAGGGGAAGGGGGAGGGGAAGGGGAAGGGAAACTTTTTGTCTGAACACAGACAAAAAAAATAACAAAGCAACCACACTCTTGAGGGTGTAGCTGGATGGTAAGCAGGGTGCACTGGGAACAGGTGGCAGGGCAGGGTGTCAGGGCTAAGTCAGCAAGGTGCCATGGAGGATGATTGGACTTTGAAGGTGTTTAAGAGGAGGTAGATGGTCAGATCCGAATTCGTGGACACTCCCTCTGACTTTTGTGAAGAGGATGGATTGAAGGTGGTAATACTGGGGTTGGAGCCTGAAGGGAAGACTGTTGGGGTCATCCAGGTAAGGGAATGCAGTGGGTGGAGGGGCCCAAAGTTAGATACTTAAGAATTACGAGGCAGAACTTCAGGAGTCTGGGCATGAAAGTAGGAAAGAAGATGTCCCCAAAGCCTTCCAACAGAGTAACTGCTGTTTGCTGGGAGCTGACCTTGTTCCAAGGAACCGTTTCACCAGCATCCCTCAGTTGCAGTATGTAGAGGGCACCCAGGCACACTGCAGAGGCCCATGCAGGGTGGGACATGCCTCCCTTTGCTGGACATGTTGAGACTGGCAGACCACGGGTGAGTACCTTCCCTCCAGAAGAGAGGTGTACCTTGCCCAAGGCCTTGCCCTTCCAGCGACTTGTCAAAGCAGGGGATAGAGACCCAAACTTCTTGCCCCATCTCAGAACAACGCTGCAAAGAACACTTAAGTCCCAACCCATCGGAGTCCACCTTCTCCCTTGCCCTATGTTGCTTCTCCCTCTGTCCCTCTCCCCATGGCTATTGATCCCAGTAAACCTCTTGCATACTAATCCCCCTCCATGCACTGGTATTATCATCCCCATCTTACCCATAAGGAAATTGAGGCTCAGAGATGTTAAGTGTCTTGCCCACCCCTGTTGCACAGCTGATGAGTGGCAGGTCAGGGTCCCTGGCTGGCTGGGGGAAGGGTGGAGGGTAGAGTTTGTGGTTAGACCACAGAGAAGGCCAGTGTAGCCCATAGGCCAGTGCTAGAACCAGCAGGGACTTGTTCCATCTGCCTCTCTCTCTCTCCCCATTCCACAGATGGGGAAATTGAGCTCAGAATGTCATTTAATGATGGCCCCAGGTGTATTCCCTAGGGTTCTGCCTCCCAGCTCAGCACTTTGAACCAGAGTGATGTCTCTTCCTGCCTGCCCCCTTTACAGCACTGAGTCTCCGGCACAGAGACCTGACTGGATCAACCCTTCCCAATTTCCCAAGGATGAAATGAGGCACCTGTCGCTCCCCTGGCCGGTCACAGAGACCTGTGCAGCAGGCTGAGTTGCCCAGCCTGGCATGAATCTGATGTATTGGGCTAGGTGATGAGGCAGGCATTTGACGGGCACAGTAGAGCAAACAGACCGGAAGGAAATCTATTTGAGTGTTTGATTGATTTTATGTTTTTTAAATCCTCACCCAAGGACATGTTCATTGATTTTTAGAGAGAGGGGGAGGGAGGGAGAGAGAGGGAAAGAGAGAGAAAGAGAGAGAGAAAGAGAGAGAGAGAGAGAAACACTGATGTGAGAGAGAAACATCAATTGGTGGCCTCCTGTATGCGCTCCAACCAAGGATTGAACCCACAACCTAGGTATGTGCCCTGACCAGGAATAGAACCCATGACCTTTTGCTGTATGGGATGATACCCCAACCAACTGAGCCACTCTGGCCAGGACAATTAATTTTAATTAATTTTTAATTTGCATGGAGAGTAATGCACCCCATTTGACATTGCACAATCACTGCACTGCTGGCATTCGTCACTGTTGCCACTGCTGCTGCTGCTGCTGCTGCTGCTTGGTGTGCCCAGTGGCTCCCTGCCATTCTATCAGATGAGCCAGACACTCACATAGCAGACTGACCCTTTGCAAAACCTGGGAAAGAGTCTCCTCCAAGGGTTTTGCCCCTTCTGTCCAGGAGTAGAGCATCTGGGAATCTCAGAGAGGTCATGTTTAAGGCCAGGCCCTGTGGTAGTTACAGAATTAAACCTGAAGTACCAGCCCACTTCCACCTACACCCCAGGCCCAGACGGGCTACAGGGAAGGATTGAGGGGTTGGGGCTATGTTCAAGTTCCCAGGCAGGAAGAATAATCCACTGATGGGAGCTCATGAAAACCAGACATCACTTCATAACAATGCCACAGCCTGGCCCCAGGAGTCCCTCTTGGATGTGGCCATAAGAGCAAAGAGGAAGGAGCTTTAGCCATGATTAGAGCTAGTGGTCATTCTCTATGGGCCCCCTCACAGTGTCTGCTCAAATGAAAATTAATGCATTCCCAAAGATAGATAAATACCACATGATCTCACTCATTTGTGAAATATAAAGAACATTATAAACTATTGAACAAAAATAGTTAGAGGCAAAGAAGCATTGAACAGACTGTCAAACTACAGCAGGAAGGTAGGGGAGGGTTGGGGGGGTGGTAAGAGATCAACCGAAGGACGTGTATGCATGCATATAAGCACAACCAACAGACGCAAGACATGGGGGGGGGGGGGGTGCGGGGTGCGGAGCAGTGAGGGCAAGTACCAGGGGGAAGGGGAAGCCTGGGGGAGGTCAATGGGGGGGAAAAAGGGAGACATATGTACTACTATTTGTAATACCTTAAACAATAATAAATAAATAAATAAATAAATAAATAATAAAAAAGAAAATTAATGCCTTCCCAACCATCAGAAGAATTGGTAGGAGAGAGGCCATGAAGGGGAGTCCTTCCAGTTAGAGGTCCTAGGGAGGGAACCCAGGGTGGACAGGGCTACTACCTTTTACTGAGCACCTTTTATTGAGCACCTTTTGCATGCTGGGCACAGTGCTAAGGGTTTGACAAGCTTCTACCCTGTGGCTATAAGGCCACCTCCATATGACCCAAGCATCACCCTAAACTTTCAGGCCTCAGTTTCCTCTCATGTAAAATAAAATTAGTAATAATAACTACCTCTAGAGGCTGTTAGGTAATTAAATAAGAAAAGGTTGTGTAAAGTATGTCCTACAGAGAGAGAGACAAAATGGCAGCGGTATAGACGGATGTGTCCGGAGCCTTGTCCCAGAGCAGATAGGGTGAGCAGCTGAAACGAGTAACATCAGCCCAAATTGGCAAAGGAGACTCAGCTGGGAGACGGTTTGCAGCCAGGAAGGGCAGAGGACCCCTGGAGAAAGGTAAAATCAAGGCTCTGGGAAGAATAATCTGCCAGACCTCTGAGCCCTGAGGATCAGAGGGAATCCACACAGCACCGGCTTGAGCCACATCCCTTGGGACAGTCACAGTGTCTGACTGTGGAAAGAAGGTCCGCAGAACTGCTAGACTGCAGGGGACTCTAGATCTGGATCCACAGTCAGGAAAAGCTGAAGAGTGCCAGCAAGAGAGGAGTGCTCAGAGGTGCAGCCTCTCCCCTCCTCTGTGGCCTGTGCCTTTCCTCATTGAGCCTAGTGCATAGGACCTTTCGGATACAGACACTTACCCATGGCTGGAGTGTGGGAGAAGGTGTGAACTTTTGGAATCTGGTGAAAGAGGGGGGTCCAGGAGAAGTGGCAGCGAGTTTGGCGCTGAGTCATGCCTGAGCCCAGGACCTAGGCAGCCATTTTGTCCTGAAGAGAGAGCCCCTCCCCTCCAGTATCCAGGCAACCAATACAACCACACCAGATTCCACCATGAAAGGTACAAAGGATTTTAAAAAAAAATCTAAATAGTCCCTGAGAGTCCAAAGGGGCTGTCCTAAAGAGAGACCTTTAGTCCAAGCAATGGGAACCTGAGAAACAATACAGTACAGAAGACTGGGATCTTAAGCCAGCCAAAGGAAGACTTAACTTTTTCATTTTTATTTTTATTTTTTTATTATTATTATTTTGTTATCTCTTTTTTCTTCTTGTTTCTTTGCTTTCCTGTTTCTTGTTTCTTTGTTTGTTGCTTTATTTTCTATTTCTTTTAGCATTATTCTTCCATCACTCTATTTTATTTTATTTTTATTTGCTATTTTTATACGATTTTGAAATCAATTTTTTTGTAAATTTATTATGATTATTATTATTATTTTCTTCTCATTCTCTTTCCTCTTATCCACCCATCCCCTTTCTACTTCCTCTATACTGAACTGAGATCCTCCCCATATTCATCCAATTCTTAACTTTATTTTCTGTATATAAGCTCAGCCTCAACAGATTCTGCCCCCACCCTCTTTGCTGGGGGTTTGGTGTTTGTATTCTTTTTGTTCATTTGTTTGTTTATCTATTGATTCTGTGGTATTTTCCATATATCCTATCTAATAATAGACAAACATGGTAATTGACCATACCTTCACTATGCCTCCCATTGGCTAATCAGTGAGATATGCAAATTAACCGCCAACAAAGGTGGCGGCTAATTTGCATACTGTAGGCAGGGCGGGACAGTGCCATCCCACCTGCCCTGCCACCATCCGGGCCTGCTATCTGCGATCCTGGGCTGGGGGTGGGGGGTCCCTGTGTGTGACCGAACCTGGGGCGGCCGGGCGGGGCAACAGCCATCTGCCGGCCCACCTGGGCATCCCGTGTGCTACCCGGGATGGGGCCCCAACCCCCGGATCAGCCCTGCCCAGTGTGGGACTGGGGGCCGCACCCCAACCCCCGGATAGGCCCTGCCCTGTGCATGACCAGGGGTGGCACCCCAACCCCCTGATCGGCCCTGCCCTGTGTGCGACCCGGGGAGGCGGGGCAGGCACCTAGGGATCAGGCCTGCCATCTGCACCCGGGGAGTGGGCCTAAGCCAGCATGTGGTTATCTCCCGAGGGGTCCCAGACTGTGAGAAGGCACAAGTGGGGCTGAAACACCCCCCAAACCCCCCCTTGCCAGTGCACAAATTTGTGTGCACCAGGCCTCTAATATATATATATATCCTATCTAATAATAGACAAACATGGTAATTAACCATACCTCCGACATGCTTCCCATTGGCTAATCAGGGTGATATGCAAATTAACTGCCAACCAAGATGGCGGCCGGCAGCCAGGCAGCTGAAGCAAACAGGAGGCTTGCTTGCTCCAGTGAAGGAGGAAGCAAAGGTTCCCCACCTGCTGCTGCTGGGCTCTGAGCTTGCACTCTAAGAAACAATGTTGCAATTATAGAAGCTAAACAAACCCCAGAAACCTGCTTTCAGCCAGCAGGGCCTCAGCTAGCAGGACCGCAACAGTGTTTCAATTATAGAAGCCAAACAAACACAGATACCTGCTTTCAGCAGCCGAGGTCTCAGAGCTGGAGCTGAGCCTCAGAGCTAAAGCCAGCTCTCAGTTCCAGTGACAGCCATAGAAGGTAAATAAATCCCAGAATTAAAAAAAAAAAGAAAGAATAAAAGGAGAGGTTGGGAGCGTTAGTCATCCACCAGCCTGAAAACGGCCCTCGGCCCCTCACCCAGACTGGCCAGGCATCCCAGTGGGGACCCCCACCCTGAAGGGGGTGTGACCAGCTGCAAACAGCCATCATCCCCTCATCAAGGCTGGCCAGGCACCCCAGTGGGAACCCCCACCCTGAAGCAACAAGATGGCGGCTAATTTGCATACTGAAGGCAGGCAGCAGCCGGCAAGACTGTCCGCGGTTCGGGACCTGGATCCGTGACCTGGCAGGTGGGGGGCAGTACTTGAGGCTGTCCACAGTCCGGACCCAGATCCGTGACCTGGTGGGCAGGGGGCACTGCGGGAGGCTGTCCGCTCTCCCGGGACCCGGATCCGTGACCCTGCCAGGCGGGGGGCACCACGGGAAGCTGTCCACAGTCCCGGGACCCAGATCTGTGACCCTGCCGGGTGGGGGACAGTGCTTGAGGCTATCCGCGGTCCCAGGACCTGGATCTGTGCAACCTTGCTGGGCGGGGGGCAGCACTTGAGGCTGTCGTGGTCCTGGGACCCGAATCCGTGACCCTGCTGGGCAGGGGGCAGTGCTTGAGGCTGTCGGCAGTCTGGGACCCAGATCCATGTCCTGGTGGGTGGGGCGACAGTGCTTGAGGCTGTCCGCTGTCCTGGGACCCGGATCTGTGACCCTGCCAGGCGGGGGGCAGAGCTTGAGGCTGTCCGCGGTCCCTGGACCCAGATCCGTGACCCTTCCCAGTGGGGCAGCAGCTCGCACAGGGGCGGATCGGCCAGGGTTGGGCAGGGCAGGACGCCTGGCTTCCCCCCAGCCCCAGTCACTCTGGGCAGGTGAGCATCGCAGAGAGCCTCTGGACAGGGGAGGCGGCCAGTGGAGGGCAGCCTGTACTCCCCACATGGCAGTGGTGACAACTGTGAGCGCAACAAGCAGAGCCTGCAGTCTGAGCTGAAGTAGTGCCTGCAGGCCACCAGCACCCAGGAGTGGCTGTGCAAGATCTGCCTCCTGGACCAGAAGGTGCAGGATCGCAGGGACAGCCACCGTGGCGGGCCAGACTGATGTCCTCCTGGCCGCACCACAGGGGTTTGCAGATCTGCAAAGCCAGAAGCCTCCGGTGTGCACATCCCTCCCTGGCGTGCGAACATCCCCCAGCACACTGTCACCCTCCTGCGCCTGCAACAGTTGCAAACCAATGCACGCACTAGTCCCCCCCCCCCCACCGCGCTTCCATTAACCCATAATGCCTAACACCCCCACAGGATATGCACACATCCCCCCTAATGCGCTCACGTCCTTTGGAGAGTGTCTCGGTGTTCTGGGTGCTGAGGGTGGGCGCCTGTGAGATGACAGTGAGAGGGTGGAGTGGTGATGCCCTGTTCCCACGGAGGTGAGTGTAGCTACGAGATCACCTCTAGGGGGTTAATGCAGGTGCTGAGGCAGGAGCAGATGCAGACAGACACACCTGGTGGGCACGGGCGGCCCTCACTGAGGTGCCTTCAGTCAGCGTTCAAGATCAAGAACCCAGAGGCGGAGAGGAATTCCGTCCTCTCAGTGAAACAGTGGGATAGTCGGGGCGACTGTAGAGGAGGAATGTGCACTTTGGGTGCCAGCACCATGAGCAAAGGCTGCCCTGACTGAGCCTCGCTTGCTTGGGGCCTAGCGCACTCCTGCCGGGCAGCGGGCGACAGGACGTGCTTTTCCAAATTAATGAGAGAAAACATTGATTCTCCTGCTGCCCACAAAGGTGGAAAGTGAAGTGGAGAGACATGCGGGGAGTGAGCGAGGTTCCCTGTCTGGGGGTTCCAAATCTGCTGTTGGTTTCTTTCACCGCTGACTAGAGATATACAGGGTGTCCCCCCAAAATGTATACACACTTTGAATACCTACTAATTCCAATGGTTTTAAGCATAAGAAAGAAACAACAATGGAGCTGTTATCTGTTAAAAGTGTGGGCGCAAACAGGTAGTTGGACATTCCCTGAGGGGTCTCAGATTGGAGAGGGTGAAGGCCAGACTGAGGGGCCCCTTTCCTCCCCTGCCCCCCAGTGCACGAATTTCGTGCACCGGGCTACTAGTACATATATATATATATATATTCTCCTTTGTCTTCCTTTTTCTTTTCTCTCTTATCTTTTTCTCTCTCTTCAATATCATTTATGCTTTCTTTTCTCTCCCCTAATTCTCTTTTCTCAGGTGGTCACTTATACTGGGGTTATTGTCATGAGTACCTTCGTGCTTTGTTCCCTTTGTGCTGTGTCTTGTCGAGGTGAATTTTATCCTGTCTGGCCAGGTGCTAGACAACGAGCCTCATAACCAGACACCTGGAGAGGAAACTACATCCATGAATGGTTCAATAACACCCCAGAGCCAACTACAGAGGCAGGAAGAAGGCAGCAGTGAGGGAGAGAGCATGAGTGAGTGAGGGAACAAAAGAGCAGTGTGTGGTCATGTGGGATGTGTGTGTGTGTGTGTATGTGAGTGAGGCACAGCTAGATCCTGCAGGACCTTCAGGGGCAGGCAAACTGGGCTCGCCTAACTAGGCAGCCTCTGGACCATAGTAAACAGCACCGGGAAGCCAGCTCGTCCTCAGAGGCCTAGCCTTTTGAAGGGGAGAGCTGCTGTGACTCAGAGCCCAGCTTCACCTCCACCCAGGGTGCCCTCAGATAACACCTGGGACTCTACAGCCACCCCTGCTAGGGACCTGCTACCTCGGCTATGGTCTCATGGTCAACAAGTCTCCAGCCACCATGGGTGCAGGCTCCTGTGAGTTCTGAAGCATGTTCCCCCTTCACTGGCCAACACCTTAGCCCAGGGCACTGCAACCACATGAGCAGCAGGCACGTGAGCAGCCCACTCCTGTCCAAGGAGCAGCAACCACATGAGCAGCCTGCCCTGTCCGAGGACCAGCAGCCACATGAGCAGCCTGCCCACAATCGAGGAGCAGCATCCCCATGCAGACCACCCCTGTCCGAGGAGAAGCAGCTTCACAACCTGCACCCTGCACCTGTCTGAGGAGCAGCAGCTGTGAGAGCAACCTGCCCCCATCCGAGGAGCAGCAGCTGTGTGAGCAGCCCACGCCCGTACCAGGAACAGCAGCACTGCAAGCAGCCCACCCCGATTCAAGGAGCAGTAGCTGCCTGAACAGCCTGCCCCAGTCCAAGGAGTAGCAGCCACATGAGCAGAGTGCCCACGTCCGAAGAGCCGCAGCCCTGCACAGTCCACACTGATCCGAGGAGCAGCAGCCACACACAGCCTGCACCTGTCCAACAAGCAACAGCTGGGTGAGCGGCCTGCCCCCATCCAAGGAGCAGCAGCTGCATGTGCAGCTTGCTCCCGCCCGAGGAGCAGCAGTCACGCAAGCAGCCCATTACCCCGTCCAAGGAGCAGCAGCCACGCAAGCAGATCGCCCCCATATGAGGAGCAGCAGCTGCATGAGTAGCCCGCACCCGTACTAGAAGCAGTAGCCGTGTAAGCAACCTGCCCCTGTCCAAGAAGTGGCAGCCTCATGAGCAGCCAGCCCCATCTGAGGAATAGCAGCAGCGTGCACCCAGCCCTGATCCAAGGAGCAGCAGCCACGTGAGTAGGCCACCCCCAGCCAAGGAGCAGAAGCCACATGAACAGCCTGCCCCTGTCCAAGGAACAGCAGCTTAGCAAGCAGCCGCCCCCACCAGCCAGAGGTGACACCACTGCTGCAAACAGCACCCACCAGAGGAGCCACTTTCAACTGAGGAGCAGCTGCTTCTGAGACCACACGAGGAGCAACCATAGCCCAAGGAGCCACTGCCACCCACGGAGCAGTCCCTGCAAGACTCAACATCTAGATCAGTAGGTGAGACCCAAGATAGGTAGACAAAGAAACCCCCAAAGGAAAGAAAAGGACTCGCAAGAAAAGGAGCTAAGTGAAACAGAGGCACGCAATATGTCAGAAAAAGAATTCAGAATAAGGGTCCTACAGTTCATAACCCAGATGGAGGAAAAAATCAACATCTCATGTAAGAATCAAGAAGAAATGAAGAGTGATATCACTGCAGTAAAAAACACCATGGAAAGTTTCAATAGTAGACTAGGAGAAGCGGAGGACCGAATTAGCGAATTAGAAGACAGGGAAGCAAAACACACCCAAATAGAACTGCAATTGGACAAAAAAAATTAAAAGACAGGAGGAGAGCCTAGGGAACTCTGGGACAACATGAAATTAACACATTGTTTGTGGGTAGTTTTTATCGTGCGCTAACAGGTGGCGCGGGCCATTTTTGCTAATTTTTTGTGCAAATGGCAATGTTCAGTAAAATTATGATAACTTTAGTTTACATATTTATACGTTACCCACATTCTACCGCTGGTCTATAAAAAATGTATTAATACATGTCCCGCACTCTACTACTTACAGTCAACATAAAACGTATAAATACGTTTCCTGCATACAATGTGTTAAGAAAAATATGAATAATATGGGTGCCAGAACAACACGAAGAGGAACAAAGGTTAGAAAACCTATTTGAGCCAAAACCAGTTTGGCTCAGTGGATAGAGCGTCGGCCTGCTGACTGAAAGGTCCCAGGTTCGATTCCGGTCAAGGGCATGTACCTTGGTTGCGGGCACATCCCCAGTGGGGAGTGCGCAGGAGGCAGCTGGTCGATGTTTCTCTCTCATCGATGTTTCTAACTCTCTATCTCTCTCCTTTCCTCTCTGTAAAAACTCAATAAAATATATTTTTAAAAAAAGAAAAAAGAAAACCTATTTGAAGACATAATGTCAGAAAACTTCCCTAAGGTGGGAAAGAAAAAGTCACACAAGCCCAGAGAGTTCCAAACAAGATGAACCCAAAAAGACCCACACCAAGACACATCATAATTACCATGGCAAATGTTCAGGACAAAGAGAGAATCTTACAGGCTGCAAGAGAGAGACAGAAAGTTACATACAAGGGATCTCCCATTAGATTATCAAACGATTTCTCAACAGAAACACATCAGGCAAGAAAAGAATGGACGGAAATTTACAAAGTGATGCAAAGCAAAGGACTGAATCCAAGAATACTCTATCCAGCAAGGCTCTCATTCAAAATTGAAAGGGAAATAAGAAGTTTCACAGACAAAAAGAAAAAAAAGAGAGAGAGAAGCTTCACCACCAAGCCAGCAATGCAAGAAATGCTAAAGGGAATGCTGTAAAAAGAAGAAATAAAAGGCTAAGAAAGAAAACAGGCACAAAAAGTAATAATGGCTACAAACAAGCACCTTTCAATAATAACTTTAAAAGTAAATGGACTAAATGCTCCAATCAAAAGACATCGAGTGGGTGAATGGTTAAAAAAGCATGAACCATGTATATATGCTATCTACAAGAGACCCACCTCAGAACAAGGGACTCACACAGACTGAAAGTGAAGGGATGGAAAAATATCTTTCAAGAAAATAGAAATGAAAAAAAAAGCTGGAGTAGCAATACTTATATCTGACAAAATAGACCTCATAGTGAAGGCCATAACAAGAGATATGGAAGGCCACTTCTTAATACTAAAGGGATCGATACAACAAGAGGATATAACCCTGATACACATATATGCACCCAATGCAGGAGGACCCAAATACATAAAAAAAAAAACTCCTGGAAGATATCAAGGGAGAAATCAACATCAATACAATCAAAGTAGGGGACTTTAATACACCACTGACATCACTGGATAAATCCTCTAGGCCAGAGGTCATCACACTCATTAGTCAACAGAGCCAAATATCAACAGTACAACGATTGAAATTTCTTTTGAGAGCCAAATATTTTAAACTTAAACTATATAGGTAGGTACATTGTTATTAACTTAATTTGGGTATTCCTAAGGCTTAGGAAGAGCCACGCTCAAGGGGCCAAAGAGTCGCAAGTGGTTTGCAAGCCGCAGTTTGCCGACCACTGCTCTAGACAAAAAAATCAGAACAGAAACAACAATCCTAAATGACTCACTAGATCAAATGGACTTAATTGATATCTTCAGAACATGTCACCCCAAAGCCATGGAATATACATTCTTCTCAAGTGCACATGGGACATTTTCAAAAATAGACCACATATTGGGTCACAAGCAAAGTCTTCCCAAATTAAAGAAGATTGAAATCATATCAAGCATTTTCTCAGACCACAATGGCATAATATTAGAAATAAACTACAATAAGAATAATCCAAAAAATTCAAACACTTGAAACTGAAAAGCATGCTATTAAACAAAGATTGGGATACCAATGAGATCAAAGAAGAAATTAAAAACATCCTGGAAACTAAAGACAATAAAAACACAACAATCCAAAAATCTCTGAGACACAATAAAAGCAGTCCTAGGAGGGAAGTTTATAGCTCTACAGGCCTACCTCAAAAACAAGAAAAAAATGGTAATAAATCATCTAACTCTACAACTCAAAGAATTAGAAAGAGAGCAGCAAGAAAAGCCTACAGTATCCACAAGGAAGGAGATAATAAAGATCAGAGCAAAAATGAATAACATAGAGACCAAAAAAAAAATACAGAATATCAATGAAATGAAGAGTTAGATCTTTAAAAGAATAAACAAGATTGATGAACCTCTAGTCAGGCTCACCAAGAAGCAAAGAGAGAGGACCCAAATAAACAAAATCAGAAATGAAAGAGGCAAAATAACAACAGACCCCACAGAAATACAAAGAAGTGTTAAAAAATACTATGGACAACTCTATTCTAACAAATTAGACAACCTGGAGGAAATAGACATATTTCTAGAAAAATACAACCTTCAAAAACTAATTCAGAATGATTCTAAAGTCTCAATAGGCTGATAACAATGGAAGAAATTGAAGCAGTCATCAAAAAGCTCCCAGCAAATAAAAGCCCGGGGCCCAATGACTTCACAGGGGAGTTTTACCAAACGTTCAATGAAGAACTAAAACCTGTCCTCCTCAGACTATTCTAGAAAATTCAAGAGGAAGAAACACTTCCAAACACATTCTATGAAGACAGCATCACTCTAATACCAAAACCAGATAAAGACAACACAATGAATGAGAATTACAGGCCAGTATCCATCATGAACATAGATGCCAAAATCCTCAACAAAATTCTAGCAAATCAAATCCAGCAGTATATCAGAAAGATCATACACCATGACCAAGTAAGATTTATCCCGAGATTCAAGGATGGTACAATGTCTGCCAATCAATAAACGTGATACATCACATAAACAAATTGAGAGATAAATTCACATAGTCATATCAATTGACACAGAAAAAGCATTTGACAAAATCCAACACCTTTTCTTTATAAAAAATCTCAGCAAAGTTGGGAATAGAAGGATCATACCTCAACATAATAAAAGCCATATATGACAAACCCACAGCCAACATCATACTCAATGGACAAAAACTAACACCATTTCCCCTAAGAACAGGAACAAGACAGGGATACCCCCTCTCACCACTCCTGTTCAACATAGTACTGGAAGTATTAGCCATTGCGATTAGATAAGAAGAAAAAATAAAAGGCATCCAAATTGGAAAAGAGGAAATAAAACTGTCCTTATTTGCAGATGGCATGATATTGTACATAAAAACCCGAAAGACTCCATCAAAAAACTATTAGACTTAATAAATGAATTCAGCAATGTAGCAGGATACAAAATTAACACCAAGAAATCTATGGCATTTCTACACACCAATAGTGAACTTACAGAGAGAGACTAAAAAAGCAATCCCATTTACCATCACACCAAAAAAATTAAGATACCTAGGAATAAACTTAACTAAAGAGGTAAAAGACCTCTACTCAGGAAACTACAGGACGTTGAAAAAAGATATAGAGGAAGACATAAACAGATGGAAGAACATGCCATGTTCTTGGATTGGTAGAATCAACATCATTAAAATGTCCATACTACGCAAAGCAATCTATAAATTCAATGCACTCCCCATTAAAATACCAACAGCATATTTCACAGACCTAGAACGAACTCTCCAAAAATTCATCTGAAATAAAAAAAAGACCCCAAATAGCTGCAGCAATCCTGAGAAAGAAGAATAAAGTAGGTGGGATCTCAATACCAGATATCAAGTTGTATTACAAAGCCACTGTTCTCAAAACTGCCTGGTACTGATACTAGAACAGACATATAGATCAATGGAATACAATAGAGAACCCAGAAATCTACCCAAACCAATGTGCTCAATTAATATTTGACAAAGGAGGCAAGAACATACAATGGAGTCAAGACAGTCTCTTCAATAAATGGTGTTGGGAAAATTGGACAGATACATGCAAAAAAAAATGAAACTAGATCACCAACTTACACCATACACAAAAATAAACTCAAAATGGATAAAGGACTTAAACATAAGATGGGAAAACAGAAAAATACTAGAGGAATCTAAAGGCAACAAAATCTCAGACATATGCCAAAGTAATTTCTTACTGATACTGCTCCTAGGGCAATGGAAACTAAAGAGAAAATAGCCAAAACCGGTTTGGCTCAGTGGATAGAGCGTCGGCCTGCGGACTGAAGGGTCCCAGGTTTGATTCCGGTCAAGGGTATGTGCCTGGGTTTCGGGCACATACCCAGTAGAAGATGTGCAGGAGGCAGCTGATCGATGTTTCTCTCTCATCGATGTTTCTAACTCTCTATCTCTCTCCCTTCCTCTCTGTAAAAAATCAATAAAATATATTTTTAAAAAAATAAAGAAAGAATAAACAAATGGGACTACATCAAAATAAAAAGCTTCTGCACAGCAAAGGAATCCATCAGCAAAACAACAAGAAAGCCCACTGCATGGGAGAACATATTTGCAAATGTTATCACCAATAAGGGTTTAATCTCCAACATTTACAGTGAACTCATACAACTTAACAAAAGGAAGATAAACAACCCAATCAAAAAATGGGCAATGGACCTTAATAGATACTTTTTGAAAAAAGACAGAAGAAAGGCCAAAAGACATATGAAAACATGTTCAAAGTCACTAATCATCCGAGAGATGAAAATCAAAACGACAATGCGATACCATCTCACACCTGTCAGACTGGCTATCATCAACAAATCAACAAACGACAAGTGCTGGAGAGGATGTGGAGATAAAGAAACCCTCATGCACTGCTGGTGGGAATGCAGACTGGTGCAGCCACTGTGGAGAACAGTATGGAGTTTCCTCAAAAAACTAAAAATGGAACTCCCATTTGACCCAGCGAACCCACTTCTAGGAATATGTCCCAAGAAACTAGAAACACCATTTAGAAAGGATATATGCACCCCTATGTTCATAGCAGCACAATTCACCATAGCTAAGATTTGGAAACAGCCTAAGTGCCCATCAGTAGATGAATGGATTAGAAAACTGTGGTACATCTACACAATGGAATACTACACTGTGATAAAAAAGGAAGGAGTTCTTACCATTTGCAACAGCATGGATAGAACTGGAAAGCATTATGCTAAGTGAAATAGCCAGTCAGAGAAAGATAAATACCACATGACCTCACTCATTTGTGGAATATAATGAACAACATAAACTGATGAACAAAAACAGGTCCAGAGACAGAGAAGCATTGATCAGACTGTCAAACCTCAGAGGGAAGGTAGGAGAGGGTGGGGGTAAGGGGGAGAGATCAACTAAAGGACTTATATGCCAGCATATAGGCCTAACCTATGGACACAGACAACAGAGGGGTGATGGCATGAGTGGGGGGGATAGGGGGTAACGTGGGGATAAGGGCACATATTTAATAACTTAATCAATAAAAAAATAAGAAAAATAAAAAGAATGACTACAAAAAAAAGAATGACTACAAATGCTTATGTTCTAGAACTGGATTTCACCAAGGACTGTTATGGGTACCAATATTAATGAAACAATGTAAGATTAAAGCATAGAATTTAGAAAAATAAAATAAAATAAAATAAAATTAAAAAATAAATAAAGTATCTCCTAAAATGCCAGATATGAAGTAGATGCTTATGGAATGCTAATCTATAATAATAAAAGCATTATATGCTAAATAGACTGGATGTCCTTCCAGACATCTTTCCATATGAAGCTAGGGCTGCAAGGGAAGCCTGGGTCCCTGGTGCCAGAGGGCACCTGGTGCTGGCAGCCAGGGGAAGGAAGGCCTATTCTTGCACAGATTTGGTGCATCAGGCCTCTAGTTACAAATAAGACAACTCGTGTGATAAGGCCTAGAACCCCACCCTGCCAAGGCTGACCAGCAGACCCTGAGCGACAGATGAATGATTATTCTGACACACATTTCTGTGAAAGAGAGGGTTAAGGGACTGCGTGGCTATATGAACCAGACCACCTCATTCATCTGACTCTTCAGGCTTTTATTGTAACAGCAGTTTTGGGATAAAATTTACCTTTTACAATCAATAGGGTAAGTAATCTTAGGAGGACACATGTGTCTATAGTGTCCTTTAAGCAAAGACACCTAAAGATTAAGCATAAAGATTTCAGTAAACACCCGAAGGTTTGCATATACACAGACTTGTTTGGAAAGGTCAAGGAACAACTAGTGGTAGCCGCCTTTGGCCAACTTCTCTTTTTGGAATTTCCTTCTTACAAACTTTCCAACCAAGTCTCCCATGCCCTACATTTCCCCCTTTTTTGTTTTGCTTAATGTAGAAGACAGAGGATTGCAGTGAACTTGTTGCCTGCGAATTTTGGGTTCTACGAAGTGTGTTCACTGGTTGAGTTCTGATTTTACAGACTATAAGAAAAACAAAAAAAGCAATGGTTAGTTATATGGAGTGTGTGGAATGTGAGTATGCTCCAATAATTGCTCAGCCTCTGCCATCAGCTTCTTCATTATTCCCCAGGTTATTCCGGGAGCCATCTGGGTCTGGGGAAGGCACAATGTTCAGGGCTATGGAGTCCCCAGGACCAAATTCTCCATTTCTGGAAGAGGATTGGTCCCGTGCCATGCCATGGCAGGGTTTAATCCAGGGAACTGGAACCCACATACTCATGTTGTGGGGGTAGAAATACATGCGTATCTTCTCCCCTGTGTTCATAATTCGCTGGGTCCCATCCAGTTATTAGTGTCCCCATCTCGCCACAAGACTTGTGGTTTCTGAGATGGGGTTATTGAGGTAAAGTGCTGTTCTACAGAGGATTGAAAACAATCATTCAGATTCAAAAATTTAAGAATAAAGAGTGCTTTAGATAGTATTATAGTGGGGTCCTTGAGTCCCATATTCCCCCTTTTTTGTTTTACTAGCATACCCTTCAGTGTAGCATGGGCATGTTCAATGATGGCCTGCCCTTGTGGATTGTAAGGGATTCCCGTGTGATGCTGGATAGACCAAGTTCTGCAAAAGGTGGCGAAGCCATGGCTGCTATAAGTAGGCCCATTATCAGTTTTATCTTGGTTAATATAGCTACAATTGAAAATAGGTCTTTTTGAATTCATGCAAAGAAACGTAATGCCACTTATTAAGAACTGCCAAATTCTGGAGGGACAGGTAGTGAGAAAAATATATAATTTACCAAATTGCTTTAAAAATGCTTCCTTATATCTGAAAAACAAAAAGTTTAAGAATTAGTAATACTTTCAACAAAAGTTACAAAAAACTAATTATTTTCCATTCATTCAGCCCTATAATAAAATTTTTGTTTCTCCTAATTTTTCCTGCCATTACATCTATAAATCCAGATACTTTACAGAGTAATGCAAATGACATAGAATCTTGTCCTTTCTGCAAAACACAATATTTCAGAATAACAATTAGAGCTATAAATGAAAGCGTAACATTTATTATTATTTGGCAAAGCTTGCCATGTACCTTAAGCAGAAAATTTTTATTTATGAGAGAGAATACAAATCTTTGAAGGATCCCAGGGCCTATTGGAATGACCTAAAGCCAGTTCTAGGTCAAGAAAAAGTTTCTTTCTTTTTTTTTTTTAGTTTTATTCATTTCTTTTTTTTTATTGTTTAAAGTATTACAAAGGGTATTACATATGTGTCCATTTTATCCCCCCGCCATAGACAGTCCCCTAGCATCCCCTATCCCCCAGTGTCTTATGTCCATTGGTTATGCTTATATGCATGCATACAAGTCCTTTAGTTGATCTCTTACCCCCCTATCTCCTGCCCCCCAACCCTCCCCGGCCTTCCCGCTGCAGTTTGACAATCTGTTTGAGGCAGCTCTGCCTCTGTATCTATTATTGTTCAAAGGTTATAATGGTCTCTATTATCCATGAATGAGTGAGATCATGTGGTATTTTTCCTTCATTGACTGGCTTATTTCACTTAGCATAATGCTCTCCAGTTCCATCCATGACGTTGCAAATGGTAAGAGCTCCTTCCTTTTTAGAGCAGCATAGTATTCCATCCTGTAGATGTACCACAGTTTTCTAATCCATTCATCTACTGATGGGCACTTAGGCTGTTTCCAGATCTTAGCTATGGTGAATTGTGCTGCTATGAACATAGGGGTGCATATATCCTTTCTGATTGGTGTTTCTGGTTTCTTGGGATATATTCCTAGAAGTGGGATCACAGGGTCAAATGGGAATTCCATTTTCAGTTTTTTAAGGAAACTCCATACTGTCTTCCATAGTGGCTGCACCAGTCTGCATTCCCATCAGCAGTGCCCAAGTGTTCCTTTTTCTCCACATCCTCTCCAGCACTTGTCGTTTGTTGATTTGTTGATGATAGCCAGTCTGACAGGTGTGAGATGGTACCTCATTGTTGTTTTGATTTGCATCTCTCGGATGATTAGTGACTTTGAGCATGTTTTCATATGTCTCTTGGCTTTCTGAATGTCCTCTTTTGAAAGGTGTCTATT
This sequence comes from Myotis myotis, assembly GCF_014108235.1. Classification (NCBI taxonomy): domain Eukaryota; kingdom Metazoa; phylum Chordata; class Mammalia; order Chiroptera; family Vespertilionidae; genus Myotis; species Myotis myotis. The sequence continues at coordinate 118,289,202 of NW_023416313.1, read as the reverse complement.
TAGGTCCTTTGCCCATTTTTTGATTGGATTGTTTATCTTCCTTTTGTTAAGTTGTATGCGTTCCCTATAAATTTTGGAGATTAGGCCCTTATCAGATATGACATTGGCAAATATGTTTTCCCACACAGTGGATTTTCTCGTTGTTTTGTTGATGGTTTCTTTTGCTATGCAGAAGCTTTTTATTTTGATGTAGTCTCATTTGTTCATTTTTTCTTTAGTTTCAAGTGCCCTAGGAGCTGTATCAGTGAAGAAATTGCTTCGGCATATGTCTGAGATTTTGTTGCCTTTGGATTCTTCTAGAATTTTTATGGTTTCCTGTCGTACATTTAAGTCCTTTATCCATTTTGAGTTTATTTTTGTGTATGGTGTAAGTTGGTGGTCTAGTTTCTTTTTCTTGCATATATCTGTCCAATTTTCCCAACACCATTTATTGAAGATACTATCTTGGCTCCATTGTATGTTCTTGCCTCCTTTGTCAAATACTAATTGAGCATATTGGTTCGGGCTGATTTCTGGGCTCTCTATTCTATTCCATTGATCTATATGCCTATTCTTGTGCCAGTACCAGGCAGTTTTGAGAACAGTGGCTTTGTAATAGAACTTGATATCTGGTATTGAGATCCCACCTACTTTGTTCTTTTTCAGGATTGCTGCAGCTATTCGGGGTCTTTTTTTATTCCAGATGAATTTTTGGAGAGTTCGTTCTAGATCTCTGAAGTATGCCGTTGGTATTTTAATGGGAAGTGCGTTGAATTTATAGATTGCTTTGGGTAGTATGGACATTTTAATGATGTTGATTCTACTAATCCATGAACACGGTATGTTCTTCCATCTGTTTATGTCTTCCTCTATATCTTTTTTCAACGTCCTGTAGTTTTCTGAGTAGAGGTCTTTTACCTCTTTAGTTAAGTTTATTCCTAGGTAGCTTAATTTCTTTGGTGCGATGGTAAATGGGATTGTTTTTATAATCTCTCTTTCTGAAAGTTCACTATTGGTTTATAGAAATGCCTCAGATTTCTTGGGGTTAATTTTGTATCCTGCTACATTGCCAAGTTCATGTATTAAGACTAGTAGCTTTTTGATGGAGTCTATAGGGTTTTGTATGTATGATATCATGTCATCTGCAAATAAGGACAGTTTTACTTCCTCTTTTCCAATTTGGGTGCCTTTTATTTCTTCTTCTTGCCAAATTGCAATGGCTAACACTTCCAGTACTATGTTGAACAGGAGTGGTGAGAGGGGGCATCCCTGTCTTGTTCCTCTTCTTAGGGGAAATGGTGTTAGTTTTTGTCCATTGAGTATGATGTTGGCTGTGGGCCTGTCATATATGGCTTTTATTATGTTGAGGTATGATCCTTATACTCCCACCTGGCTGAGAGTTTTTATCAAAAATGGGTGTTGAATTTTGTCAAATGCTTTTTCTGCATCAATTGATATGACCATGTGGTTTTTTTCTTTCAATTTGTTTATGTGATGTATCACGTTTATTGATTTGCGGATATTGTACCATCCTTGCATCCCTGGGATAAATCGTACTTGGTCATGGTGTATGATCTTTCTGATGTACTGCTGGATCCGATTTGCTAAGATTTTGTTGAGGATTTTGGCATCTATGTTCGTGAGGGATATTGGCCTGTAATTCTCTTTCATTGTGTTGTCTTTACCTGGTTTTGGTATTAGGGTGATGCTGGCTTCATAGAATGAGCTTGGAAGTGTTCCTTCCTCTTGAATTTTTTGTAGTAGTCTGAGGAGGATAGGTTTTAGTTCTTCCTTGAATGTTTGGTAAAACTCCCCTGTGAAGCCGTCTGGTCCTGGGCTTTTGTTTGATGGAAGCTTTTTGATGACTGCTTCAATTTCTTCCATAGTTATTGGCCTGTTGAGATTTTTAGATTCTTCCTGATTGAGTTTTGGAATGTTGTCTTTTTCTAGGAATTTGTCCACTTCCTCCAGGTTGTCTAGTTTGTTGGAGTAGAGCTGTCCATAGTATTTTTTAACAATCATTTGTATTTCTGTGGGGTCTGTTGTTATTTCGCCTCTATCGTTTCTGATTTTGTTTATTTGGGTCCTCTCTCTTTGCTTCTTGGTGAGTCTGGCTAGAGGATTGTCAATCTTGTTTATCCTTTCAAAGAACCAGCTCTTGGTTTCATTGATTTTCTGTATTGTTTTTTTGGTCTCTATGTCATTTATTGCTGCTCTAATCTTTATTATCTAATTCCTTCTGCTGACTCTGGGGTTGTCTTGTTCCTCTCTTTCTAATTCTTTGAGTTGTAGAGTTAGATGATTTACTGCCATTTTTTCTTGTTTTTTTGAGGTAGGCCTGTAGAGCTATAAACTTCCCTCTCAGGACTGCTTTCATTGTGTCCCATAGGTTTTGGATTGTTGTGTTTTCATTTTCATTAGTTTCCAGGATGTTTTGAATTTCTTCTTTGATTTCATTGGTAACCCAATCAATATTTAATAGCATGCTATTCAGCTTCCAGGTGTTTGAGTATTTTGGGTTGTTTTTATTTTAGTTTATTTCTAATATTATGCCATCGTGGTCTGCGAAGATGCTTTTTATGATTTCAATCTTCTTGAATTTGGGGAAACTTTGCTTGTGACCCAATATATGGTCTATTTTTGAATATGTCTTATGAGCATTTGAGTATAATGTATATTCCGTGGCTTTGGGGTGGAGTGTTCTGAAGATGTCTATTAAGTCCATCTGATCTAGTGAGTCATTTAGGATTGCTGTATCTTTGCTGATTGTTTGTCTAGAGGGCTTATCCAGTGTTGCCAGTGGTGTATTAAAGTCCCCTACTATGATTGTATTGTTGCCGATCTCTCCTTTGATATCTTCCAGGAGTTTTTTTATGAATTTGGGTGCTCCTGCATTGGGTGCATATATGTTTACCAGGGTTATATCTTCTTGTTGTATTGATCCCTTTAGTATTATGAAGTGGCCTTCCTTATCTCTTGTTATGGCCTTCACTTTGAGGTCTATTTTGTCCGATATAAGTATTGCTACCCAAGCTTTCTTTTCCTTTCCATTTGCCTGAAAGAAGTTTTTCCATCCTTTTACTTTCAGTCTGTGTGAGTCCCTTCTAATGAGGTGGGTTTCTTGTAGAGAGCAGATGTATGGGTCATGTTTTTTATCCATTCAGCCACTCGATGTCTTTTGTTTGGAGCATTTAGTCCGTTTACGTTTAAAGTTATTATTGAAAGGTACTTGTTTGTAGCCATTTTTTTTTTGGTGTGGCTGTTTTCTTTCTGAGCTTTTTATTTCTTATTTTTATACCAGTCCCTTTAGCATTCCTTGCATTGCTGGCTTGGTGGTGATAAACTCCCTTAGCCTTATTTTGTCTGTGAAGCTTCTTATTTCCCCTTCAAGTTTGAATGATAGCCTTGCTGGATAGAGTATTCTTGGATTCAGTCCTTTGCTTTGCATCACTTTGTAAATTTCAGTCCATTCTTTTCTGGCCTGATGTGTTTCTGTTGAGAAATCATTTGACAATCTAATGGGAGATCCCCTGTATGTAACTTTCCGTCTCTCTCTTGCAGCCTGTAAGATTCTCTCTTTGTCCTGAACAATTGCCATGGTAATTATGATGTGTCTTGGTGTGGGTCTTTTCGGGTTCACCTTGTTTGGGACTCTCTGGGCTTGTGTGACTTTTTTCTTCCCCACCTCAGGGAAGTTTTCTGATATTATTTCTTCTAATAGGTTTTCTAATCCTTGTTCATCCTTCTGTTGTTCTGGTACTCCTGTTATTCGTATGTTGTTTTGTTTCATGTTGTCCCAAAGCTCCCTTAGGCTCTCCTCCTGTCTTTTAATTTTTTTCTCCAATTGCAGTACATTTTGGGTGTGTTTTGCTTCCTTGTCTTCTAATTCACTAATTCGATCCTCCGCTTCTCCTAGTGTACTGTTGATACTTTCAATGGAGTTTTTCACTGCAGCTATATCACTCTACATTTCTACTTGGGTCTTACTTAAGTTGTTGATTTTTTCATCTGTTTCTTCTAGCTTCTTTCATATGTTATCGATTTTTTCATCTGTTTCTTCTTGCTTCTTGCAGAGGTTGTCGATTTTTTCCTCCATCCAGTTTATGCACTCTAGGACCCTTATTCTGAATTCTTTTTCTGTCATGTTGCATGCCTCTGTATTACTTAGCTGCTTTTCTGGAGAGTCCTCCTTCTCTTTCCTTTGGAGGTTTCTTTGTCTACCCATGTTTGATCTCACTGACATATCTAGACGTTGAGTCGTTCAGTGGTTGCTCCCTTGGTGGCAGTGACTCCTTGGTCTGTGGTTGCTCTTCGGGCGGTTGCGGTAGCAGCTGCTCTTCAGTTGGCAGCAGCTCCTCTGGTGGGTGCTATTCACAGCTGTGGTGGCTCTTCTGGCTGGTGGGGCGAGGTTCCACGTACAGCTGCTGTTCCTCAGCAGAGGATGTGGTGCTCAGGAGGTTGCTGTTGCTTGGACCTGCTGTGTTGATTTAAAGGCACAAAATACAACACAACAAGGCACCACATACCAGGCACTATACACAAATATATCCACGATATTAATAAGCCCAAGTAAAGGTGACCACCCGAATTAATAGAATTAGGGGATAAGGAAGAAGGAAGAGAAAAAGATAAAAGAGAAAAAAGAAAAGAAAAGTAGGGACCCAAAAAAAAAGGAGTGCCAAAATGAAATTGGGAAAAAGGAGGGGGGAAAATAAAACCGAGAAAAGAAAAGAAAAGAAAAGAAAAAAGAGCGAAAAGAGAGAATGAAGTGGAAGAGGGGAAGAGACTTTTTATATGAGGAGAATACTCCTATAGGACAGCCATTAATCCCAACAAATTCCAGCAACAGCTCCCTGGAGATGAATGCAAACTAGAAACAACCAATAATATAACGATGAAAATAGAATGGAGAACACTAATCCCAAAATAAAATAAAGAGAAAATAAAATGGCACTTTAAAAAATGGTAAAATGGTAGCAGTAATAATACTGGTTAAAAATAAGAAGGTAGTAATTAAAAGGGTAAAATCAGGTGATGGAAAAAGAAGAAAAAAAAAAGAAAATAAAAAAAAAAGAAGAAAAAAGAAAAAGAAAAAAAAATTGTTTCTTAGTTAAAAGGTGAGAAAAAAAAATTGCAGTAGTTAAGGTCCCTCGGTTCTTCTATTCTTCAGTGTGGCTCGCCTTAAACCTGCCAGGTATTCAGGAGAGTGTTGAGTTTGCCTGCGATACACTGTTCCTCTGTGTTGTAAACCACAGTCCTTATTTTAAAGCAGGCCGCATTTGTTTCCCAGACTGCCTTATTTTGTGTTTAGCAAAGAGTCAGTTTGTGGGTCAGCCTCTGGGTGGCAGTGTTCTGGGGTTGGCCTCTGAGGCTATAGGGCCTCTCTGTCCAGTGGAAGTTCACTGCCCAGAGCTGGCTGCATAATAGTTAGTTACCAGTGCTGTGTTGTTGCTGGGATTGAAAATCCCTGTATAGGCCAGACCCTGTTAACTCCCAGGGACTGTTCAGGTTACTTTATTTTATTTTATTTTTTTCCCCTGGAGGCTGATTGTTATTCTCAGTCTCTTAATAGGTCTCAGAAACTCCACAGGGTGGGGTAAGTGATTTTCCAATAGGGTGGGGCAACTAACCTCTCTCCAGGCAAAAAACGACTGTATAACAAAGGTCTGCCTGAGAAAGATGTCCTCCGGAGTGTGAGGGAAAGACTCAGCACAGGAAACCAGGGTTTCTGAGCTCTAACCCCAGAACCCCCAACCCTGGCTTCTGCTCACAGAGCTCATGTCCACTCTGCCCTCCCTCAGCCAGAGACAAAGGTGAGTGAGCTGCACATGAAATGTTGTGGGTTGGTCCTTTAAGAGGTTGCCTGCATTTCCAGCCATCTCTCACTGTCAGACAGCAACTCTGCTGCTTTTCACAAGTAGGTGTTTTGTGGCACCTTTCTCAGTTCTGATGCTTTTGGCTGGGGAGCCCAGCTTGGCATTTTGATCCCAGAGTTCTCAGTGGCAATCCCGCACAGCTGAGATATCGCTCCAGGACTTCAGCTGCTATTTGTGGGAGCTCAGCCAGCCCTCTCGTATATCTGCCCTTTCTACCAGTCTCTATGCAGTCTCCTCTTTCTGCCATTGGTTATCAGGATTCTCTCCAGCTAGTCCTGAGTTGATTAATCAAGATGTTTTCTCTTTATTTTTTTTATTTATTTTTTTTTTATTGCTTAAAGTATTACAAAGGGTATTACATATGTGTCCATTTTATCCCCCCGCCCTAGACAGTCCCCTAGCCTCCCCTATCCCCCAATGTCTTATGTCCACTGGTTATGCTTCTATGCATGCATACAAGTCCTTTAGTTGATCTCTTACCCCCCTACCTCCTGCCCCGCAACCCTCCCCGGCCTTCCTGCTGCAGTTTGACAATCTGTTCGAGGCAGCTCTGCCTCTGTATCTATTATTGTTCAAAAGTTTATAATGGTCTCTATTATCCATGAATGAGTGAGATCATGTGGTATTTTTCCTTCATTGACTGGCTTATTTCACTTAGCATAATGCTCTCCAGTTCCATCCATGACGTTGAAAATGGTAAGAGTTCCTTCCTTTTTAGAGCAGCATAGTATTCCATCGTGTAGATGTACCACAGTTTTCTAATCCATTCATCTACTGATGGGCACTTAGGCTGTTTCCAGATCTTAGCTATGGTGAATTGTGCTGCTATGCTGTTCAGGTTACTTTAATCCTTGATCTCATACAGGGTGGAATCTGGGTGTGGCTGTGCTCCTTGCCTGGGGGCTGGGGGGAGGAGTCTCACTCTCTGGAGAGAATGACTGCCCCAGTCCTGGACTCAGGGGTGTCTCAGCACTCAATTCACTGCCACCTCTCCCGGCTCCCCCTCTCTCCTCAGTCTCTCCCCAGATTCCACTCCTCCGCACACTCTCCCTCTCTTCAGCACAGGTGAGTGTCTGTATCCGAAATGTCCCATGAACAGGATTCAGTGAAAACAAACAAACAAACGCCGGCCGCGGAAACGGGGAAGGCTTGGTTTCTGTAAGCTTCTTCTCTTACCGGGACTGCATGGTCTGGTCAGCTCTTCAGGCTGCCCCCTTTAGGCTCAGTCCTCTGTGATCACAGAACCCAGCTCTCAACTCCCCAGGTGGCGCCAGGAATCCCTCGGTTCTCCTTTCCCCTGTCAGGGGCTGTGCCTGTCCCAAGGGACGCGGCTGTCTGCCACACGGTCTCCCTCCGACTCTCTGGGCTCAGAGGTCTGGCAAACTTTCCTGCCCAAATCCCTGGTTTTTTTTACCTTTCCAGGGGAGTTCTGCTCTTCCCGGCTGCAAACCGTCTCACCAGCTGAGCAATTTCGCCAATTCGGTGTGGGTGTTACTAGTTTCAGCTGCTCACTCCATTTGCTCCGGGACACGACCTGGGACACGTCTGCCTATATCGCTGCCATCTTCTATCTCCAAGAAAAAGTTTCTTAAAATTTAAACCCTGGAAGGATTGTCAAACTTCTTTTACCAAAAGATCATATATCAAAGTGCATTAGACACAAACATAGGCTAGTAAACTTCAGTTCCCATGATTAAAAGATGGGTTGGTTGTTTTTTTTTTTAAAAAAATACCGGATTAATATAACATATAACCATTTTAATAATTTATAGAATTTTTGATTCTGGGGTAGAAAAACAGGAAAGATCTTTTCACTTTTAACATACTAGAAAAGGACTAACCAAAATGAGGTTTATACTCTAACTTCATTTATTCTTGGTTGTGGTCAGCAAATGACACTAATTGGGTTTCTGCTATCTGTCTCTCTGAGTAGGCTGATATAAGCTATTTACCCTTTGGTAACGGAGGCAAAATGCAAATCATTTATTCTTAAGTGTCCTTGGTTTAGGGAAGATAGGATTTACTAGACTGCTCCAAATTGCTGTTTAACCATCTCAGGTTCCCTATTCTGTTACTTCTGGCTTACTGGCCTGTGTCATTTATACAATTTCCTTTTGACATTTCTCTTTACAAATATTCTACAACTTTCATGAACTTTTTACAGCTTTCAGAAACTTTTCTTCATAAATCTTACAACTTTTGGAAATAACCAGCTTTAGAACCCACTTTCTTTTCTCTTCAAAATGCATCTCCATGCTTCATGCCTTCTATTACACCAAAACCATAATCTCTTTCCCATTAGTTAGAATTCTTAACCCTTGGAAACCTTAATTTTTAGGTGACATGTAAGTAATGAATATTCCTCAGACTAGCAATACATTCACATTTTAAGAGATTTCAAATAAAATACAAGACTTATTCATTAACAGATTCAACTCCATCCTCTAGATCCGTGGTTGGCAAACCGCGGCTTGCGAGCCACATGCGGCTCTTTGGCCCCTTGAGAGTGGCTCTTCCACAAAATACCACATGCGGGCACGCACATACAGTACAATTGAAACTTTGTGGCCCATGCGCAAAATTCGGTATTTTGTGGAAAAGCCGGTATTTTGTGGAAGAGTCGCACTCAAGGGATCAAAGAGCCGCATGTGGCTCACGAGCCTCGGTTTGCCGAGCCGCAGTTTGCCAACCACTGCTCTAGATCAAGCATGTCAAACTCACAGCCCGCCGCCGGCCATGAGTTTGACATGCTTGCTCTAGAGTCTCCATACAAGACAAACTCAAATTAAATAATATTTCAGTATCCTGTTATTTCAAAATACCTAGATATTTGATAATTTTGATTATTTACATTCAGCAAACTCCAAAGTTTTAAGTTACTAAAGACTTTGGAAAACTATGTTTAGGCATATATAATTACCACCAAAAAAGCTTTATCATATACCCTTAGTTTTAGTTATATGTATTTATTTTGCCATAGCAACTTTGAGATTTTAAAGCCAATTATTATTACCCAAGGCATTTTCTTGGCAAATTTTGTAACAGGGATAATTCACTGACCTTTAGTGGCTTTAATGTGAAAGTACTATTTTATTTTATTTTTCCTTGCAAAATTGGAGTGGCCCCCACTTCTACTTCTGCAGCCTGCTGAAGAGCACTTCAGCAGATCTATTCCTCCTAGGAAAAAGACTTGAGGGGGTTAGAAGATTTTATTTCTCATATTTTTTCTTTCTGAGAAGACTAACAATATGAAATCTTGCATATAAGAAGAGACCTCAAAAATAGAAACAACAAAAAAACCCTACAATAAATGAATGAGTACTCACAAAAGGATGGACTGGGACATTAGCCATAGAATCTTATCTCACACTAACCCAGCATAGCAAATGGGTTCTGAGTGGCACAAAGTCCAAACAGCAGAGACAGAGGATTCCCTATGTTCATAAAACAGTGAACAGCAAACTAAAGTCCCCCAAAGATAAGAAAGCAAGCAAACATCAGTAACCAAGTTACATTACAGACAGGCTAGAATCCGTCTTTCTCTCACTAGAAACCAAAAAACAAAGAGACATAAAACAACAATCAACAGGCATGCATAACCCACAGATAAGACTCAATAAGTCAGAGTCCTTTTCATGGATCTTTCAGAAGATGTCTTACAGTGCCTGGGACTTACAGCCAGAATGCAGCCCAGAGGGCTTCCAGGTAGGGTGCCAGTGAATACCCACAAACAGCCTGTTGTTCATAGACCTCACCCTATATAATAAAAGGGTAATATGCAAATTGACCAAACAGTGAAACGACGGGTCGCTATGATGCGTACTGACCACCAGGGGTCAGACGCTCAACACAGGAGCTGCCCCCTGGTGGTCAGTGCGCTCCCACATGGGGAGTGCTGCTCAGCCAGAAGCCAGGCTCAGGGCTGGCGAGCACAGTGGCGGTGGCGGGAGCGCTAAGGATGTCTGAGGAGCAGGCCTAAGCCAGCAGTTGGACATCCCCCAAGGGCCCCAGGACTGTGAGAGGGTGCAGGCCGGGCTGAGGGATGCCCCTCCCCACCACCAAGTGCATGAATTTCGTGTACCAGGCCTCTAGTCCATAATAAATATTGACTGGTGTCTAAAGTCATTTTAGCCAAAATCTGCCGGTCCCAAGGCATCATATGGTAATTTTCAGACAAGGCATTAAGGAGTCCTTTTGTAAACAGACTTTTAGCCCCATTTTCTCTAATACTTTTCCTTATTTCTTTAAAGGTATTAAAGGAGAGTGGTTCATGTATCTGATTGCCTTACTAATCTTGCATAACTGGGCAAGCCAAAAGCTCTCCTTCTAACATAGCTTACATGACACATGATCCCATAACTGAGGATCTAGTTGATGAGCCTTCCCACACCAGAGGGGAAGGATCGGGAAATATTTCCTCCGATGGTAGGGCTTTAGGTACTACAGGCTCTGCAGACTCTACTTCAGGAGGAGGAAGTGGTGGCGTTCCGTAGGCTTTTGATCCTCAATATGAAGTGGGCATAGTGCAGCTCAAACAAGAGCCCACATAGTTAATGATGACAAGGACACTCATTTTCTTGGGCCTGATTTCTCTTTAAATTCCTACCTACTTGCACCCAGAGATGTAGGTCTAATGTTCCAGCATCAAGGAACCAAGGATTATAAATTATAACAGTCTGCAACAGGCCCTTTAATTGTTCTTCTGTAACGAAGGCACCATTTGCTTTTAATAACTTGTTAGACAGCTGCTGTCCCATTGTGAACCTTAGCTGAGAAACAATCCCCTCGAACTTGGAAATCCCAAGCAGGCTCCAATGACTTACTGCGCAGTCTTCCTTTTCTTACTCTTCCTTTTCGAGGTTTCTGCTGCGTCTCATTGTGTTCCTCAGTCCTCACACGGGGAACCAATTGCCAGGGCTGACCAGCAGACCCTGAGCAACAGATGAATGATTACTCTGACACACATTTCTGTGAAAGAGAGGACTAAGGGACTATCTGGCTATAGGAACCAGACCGCTCCGTTCACCTGTCTGTTCAGGCTTTTATTGTAAAAGCAGTTTGGGATAAAGTTTATCTTTTAGATACAATCAGTAGGGTAAGTAATCTTGGGAGGACACATGTGTCTACAGTGTCCTTTAAGCAAGGACACCTAAAGATTAAGCATAAAGATTCCAGTAAACACTCGAGGTTCACAGACTTGTTTGGAAAAGTCAAGGAACAACTAGGGGCAGCTGCCGTCGGCCAACTCCCCTACGTCAGAATTCCAAGAAACAAGGGCAGCCACCTTCAGCCAACTTCCCTTTTCAGAATTCCCTCCTTACAAATTTTCCAACCAAGTCTCCCATGCTTCCCTATACCACCTCACACAAATGTATGCTTGACAAATATGATCTATTAATAAAATAAATAGTTCACCATTTATTACTGGGATGAGACAAAGCTGTGGGTGGAGAGGGGTGTCTACCAGGGCTATGGGACAAAGGTGTTGTCTAGAAATTCAGAGCATTAATGCTAAGACAGAGCACAGGGAAGGGGTGAGGCCACAAGAAATGGACCACTGCAGGCCAGAACCTGTTCTTATCTGTTAAAAGCCTCTCTGGACTGCTCCCCAGCCACATGAAGGCTACAATGTGCATCCTCCTCTTTTAGGTGTGGGGAAGCCATGTCTCCTACTGCCCTTTACAGACAAGCAGTTCCAGCCTGTCCACAACCTCACCATAGGTGTGGAGTTTGGGGCCTGTATGGTCAACATTGAAGGAAAAGAAATCAAAGTGCAAATCTGGAATATGCCTTGGCAAGAATCCTTCCATTCTATCACCTTTTCCTACTACAGGAGAACAGCTGGAGCACTGCTGGTGTATGACAGTACAAGCATGAAACCTTCAACCACTGGACCCCTTGGTTAGAGGATGCCCGGCAGCACTCTAGTTCCAATATGGTTATCATGCTGAATGGGAATAAGAGTGACTTAGGGGGCGAGGTCGGAAAAAGAAGCAGCCAGCTGGAGGGAAAGAAAAACTAGTTGCGACGTGACTAAGCATGCGCACAGGTTACCTGTCCAGAGCAGCTTTTGTGAAGTAGGGCGGGAGTCGGCTGACCTCTCTACAGGCACTGGGCCCAGGCCACCCAGTGACACTGCACGGGCTCCTGGGAGTTGTAGTTTCTCAGGGCCTTCTCTCCCTTGGCTTTAAGTGACCTATTGCCCACTTCTCTGCGCTCCTGGCCTGGGGAGCCAGTAGCCTCCCTGGCCGTTGGCCGAGTTGCAGCCAGGACTGACCTCTAAATGCAGGGAGCTGATGGTCAGCTGGGGCTGAACGAGCTATCCTATGCCCTTGGTTCAGGCCGCAGCCCCTAATAGTGTAACTCTAGGGGTGAGAAAAGAAGAGAATCTCTCATGTAAGTGTCTTTAAGGGAGTTTAGAGATCGTATGTAGTGTCAACCAACTATGTAGGTGGTTACTAGCCTAAGGTTCCTTTAGCTCCCAAGTTAGGACTATAGCCCCACCCCCACCCCCACCCCCAAATTTGACCCCAGGCCCCATGCTCCTGGTTCTGACTCCTTTCCATTCCTTAGCAATCCAGCCTTTCTAGCTTGCTCCAAGACAATGGAGTTACTGTGATTATGTTACCAGAAAGGGGACCTGGCCCTGACCAGGTCTGCCTAAGGCAGCTGGTAGTGTGTGGGTTCTTGACTTAGTGCAGGAAAATTTTCACTAGGAATCCAGGTGAATTTTAGAAGACTTTATTAAAGCTGGGGACAGTGAAACAAAGGGCTGAGGAAATGAGCCTAGGCTGGTCTACTTTGGCCTACTAAGAAGTCAGAGAAATGGGGTCCTTGGGGACAGGTACAGGGAGTTTGTCTGGGACGAACTACTGAGGACATGCTCCTGGGAGGCAGAGGGAGTGCTGTGACCTTCCTGTGGAGGGTTTTAAAGGCTGGGCATTGAGAGGAGGATCTCAATAGAATGTTCATCAGCTTTATGCTAATGTATCAAAATTAGGTTTATTCTCTTAACTTGATCTGCCCTTGGGTGTGGTTGGCAAATGGCACTATTTGGATTTCTGCTGTTTCCCTCAGTAAGGGGATTTAAGCTATTTACTCTCTGCTTGGGGCGAAGTACAAATCATCTACTCTTAAGTGTCCTTGGTTTAGAAAAGATAGGATTTACTATATGGCTGCAAGCTGCTGCTTAACTATCTGTCTCAGTTTCCCTATTGCTCTTGTCCTGTCTCACACATAACCTCTCTCAAAGCACAGTGCAACTCTTTACCACTTCCAGTCTTTGCAGAAATTCTCTAAGGCCTTGAATGGGTAATTGAGGTATTTTCCACTTTGGGAAATAAAAGCGTTTTATTTCCCAAAGTGGAAATAAACAGCTGCTAGGCTCTGTTTTTTAAAATTTGAGCCCAGTTAGCCACCAGGAGCACTTCTTAGTAGATGTCTTTTTTCTTCCCCTTAAGGTTTACACTTCCATATTCTTATCTCAACTGCTGACCTCATGCTTGAATTCCAGATTCATATATCTAATGCTACTCCACTTTATCCCTTAACTGTTTAATGTTTCAAATATCCTCAAACAGTATCTTTATAAATGTTTTTTAATTCTCACCCAAGGACATGCTTTTATTTATGTTAGAGTGAGACCGAAAGAGAGGAACATCAAGAGAGAAAGGATGTGAAAGTGAAACATTAATCAGTTGCCTCCCACAGTTGTTCAAAACTAATTTCCTAGAAGTTGTTCTTGATTCTATCTTTTTCCTCACAACTCATATCCAAATCATTAACAAGTCCTATCAGCACCACCTTCAAAGTATATCTTGAATTTTCTCACTTATATCTTCTCTACCCCAGCCCAAGTCATAATCTATGGCCTCTACTGCCACAGTAGCTAATTCCTTTCCCTACTCCTCCTTTTTGAGCCCAACCTTCAAAACTTACATGATCCATTTTTATCACAGTAGCCAGAGGATTTTATTTTTAAAATATCACCTCTGTTGTAAAACTCATCAATGGCTTACCATGGCACTTGGGATAAAATACATCTCCAACTTCACCTCTCCTACTCGGTACTCTCCAAGCCCTAGAAACATCCAACCTCCTTCCTGCTGAAGGCCTTTGCACCATCTGTGTTCACCTCCTGGCTACTTTCTTCTCAACACTCAGGCTTCAGCTACAATGTTAGCTCATTAAAGAGTCTTACCCTTCCACCTCTGAAGTACTCCATTTGTCCATAACACTCACTGTCATCTCACCTTGTCTTATCTCCCTCACAGTACTTCTGCCCAAAATAACCTTGTTTGTTTCTTATTTATTTCACAATTTTCCTCTACTAGAAGAGAAACATCAAGAGAGAAAGGATGTTGTATGCCTGTTCATGCTTACATTTCTAGCCCTAGAATAGTACCTGGAATGTTAGGAGCACACTGTATTTGTTGAATGAATGAGTGAATGAATGAATGAATGAATGAATGAATAGAAAGAAAAAGAGGTTCAGAATCCCAGCAACAACACAGCACTGGTAACTATTACGCAGCCAGCTCTGGGCAGTGAATTTCCACTGGACAGAGAGGCCCTATAGCCTCAGAGGCCAACCCCAGAGCACTGCCACCCAGAGGCTGACCCACAAACTGACTCTTTGCTAAACACAAAATAAGGCAGTCTGGGAAACAAATGCGGCTTGCTTTAAAATAAGGACTGTGGTTTACAACACAGAGGAACAGTGTATCGCAGGGAAACTCAACACTCTCCTGAATACCTCGCAGGTCTAAGGCGAGCCACACTGAAGAATAGAAGAACCGAAGGACCTTCACTACTGCAATATTTTTTTTTTCTTTTTTCACCTTTTAACTAAGAAACCAATTTTTTTTATTATTTTTTTTATTTTCTTCTTCTTTTTTCTTCTTTTTTCCATCACCTGATTTTACCCTTTTAATTACTACCTTCCTATTTTTAACCAGTATTATTACTGCAACCATTTTACCATTTTTTTTTAAGTGCCATTTTATTTTCTCTTTATTTTATTTTGGGATTAGTGTTCTCCATTCTATTTTCATCGTTATATTATTGGTTGTTTCTAGTTTGCATTCATCTCCAGGGAGCTGTTGCTGGAATTTGTTAGGATTAATGGCTGTTCTATAGGAGTATTCTCCTCATATATAAAAGTCTCTTCCCCTCTTCCACTTCATTCTCTCTTTTCGCTCTTTTTTTTTTCTTTTCTTTTCTTTTCTCGGTTTAATTTTCCCCCCTCCTTTTTCCCAATTTCATTTTTGCACTCCTTTTTTTGGTCCCTACTTTTCTTTTCTTTTTTCTCTTTTATCTTTTTCTCTTCCTTCTTCCTTATACCCTAATTCTCTTAATTCGGGTGGTCACCTTTCTTTGGGCTTATTAATATCGTGAATATATTTGTGTATAGTGCCTGGTACGTGGTGCCTTGTTGTGTTGTATTTTGTGCCTTTAAATCAACGCAGCAGATCCAAGCAACAGCAACCTCCTGAGCACCACACCCTCTGCTGAGGAACAGCAGCTGTACGTGAAACCTTGCCCCACCAGCCAGAAGAGCCACCACAGCTGTGAACAGCACCCACCAGAGGAGCTGCTGCCAACTGAAGAGCAGCTGCTACCGCAACCGCCCGAAGAGCAACCACAGACCAAGGAGTCACTGCCACCAAGGGAGCAGCCACTGAACGACTCAACGTCTAGATATGTCAGTGAGATCAAACATGGGTAGACAAAGAAACCCCCAAAGGAAAGAGAAGGAGGACTCTCCAGAAAAGCAGCTAAGTAATACAGAGGCATGCAACATGACAGAAAAAGAATTCAGAATAAGGGTCCTAGAGTGCATAAACCGGATGGAGGAAAAAATCGACAACCTCTGCAAGAAGCAAGACGAAACATATGAAAAAATCGATAACATATGGAAGAAGCTAGAAGAAACAGATGAAAAAATCAACAACTTAAGTAAGACCCAAGTAGAAATGAAGAGTGATATAGCTGCAATGAAAAACTCCATTGAAAGTATCAACAGTAGACTAGGAGAAGCGGAGGACCAAATTAGTGAATTAGAAGACAAGGAAGCAAAACACACCCAAATTGTACTGCAATTGGAGAAAAAAATGAAAAGACAGGAGGAGAGCCTAAGGGAGCTTTGGGACAACATGAAATGAAACAACATACGAATAATAGGGGTACCAGAACAACAGAAGGATGAACAAGGATTAGAAAACCTATTAGAAGAAATAATATCAGAAAACTTCCCTGAGGTGGGGAAGAAAAAAGTCACACAAGCCCAGAGAGTCCCAAACAAGGTGAACCCGAAAAGACCCACACCAAGACACATCATAATTACCATGGCAATTGTTCAGGACAAAGAGAGAATCTTACAGGCTGCAAGAGAGAGACGGAAAGTTACATAAAAGGGATCTCCCATTAGATTGTCAAATGATTTCTCAACAGAAACACATCAGGCCAGAAAAGAATGGACTGAAATTTACAAAGTGATGCAAAGCAAAGGACTGAATCCAAGAATACTCTATCCAGCAAGGCTATCATTCAAACTTGAAGGGGAAATAAGAAGCTTCACAGACAAAATAAGGCTAAGGGAGTTTATCACCACCAAGCCAGCAATGCAAGGAATGCTAAAGGGACTGGTATAAAAATAAGAAATAAAAAGCTCAGAAAGAAAACAGCCACACAAAAACAGAAATGGCTACAAACAAGTACCTTTCAATAATAACTTTAAACGTAAAAGGACTAAATGCTCCAAACAAAAGACATCGAGTGGCTGAATGGATAAAAAAACATGACCCATACATCTGCTGTCTACAAGAAACCCACCTCATTAGAAGGGACTCACACAGACTGAAAGTGAAAGGATGGAAAAATATCTTTCAAGCAAATGGAAAGGAAAAGAAAGCTGGGGTAGCAATACTTATATCGGACAAAATAGACCTCAAAGTGAAGGCCATAACAAGAGATAAGGAAGGCCACTTCATAATACTAAAGGGATCAATACAACAAGAAGATATAACCCTGGTAAACATATATGCACCCAATGCAGGAGCACCCAAATTCATAAAAAAAACTCCTGGAAGATATCAAAGGAGAGATCGACAACAATACAGTCATAGTAGGGGACTTTAATACACCACTAACAGCACTGGATAAGTCCTATAGACAAACAATCAGCAAAGATACAGCATTCCTAAATGACTCACTAGATCAGATGGACTTAATAGACATCTTCAGAACACTTCACCCCAAAGCCAGGGAATATACGTTCTTCTCAAGTGCTCATGGGACATATTCAAAAATAGACCATATATTGGGTCACAAGCAAAGTATCCCCAAATTCAAGAAAATTGAAATCATAAAAAGCGTCTTCGCAGACCATGATGGCATAATATTAGAAATAAACTACAATAAAAACAACCCAAAATACTCAAACACCTGGAAGCTGAATAGCATGCTATTAATTATTGATTGGGTTACCAATGAAATCAAAGAAGAAATTCGAAACATCCTGGAAACTAATGACAATGAAAACACAACAATCCAAAACCTATGGGACACAATGAAAGCAGTCCTGAGAGGGAAGTTTATAGCTCTACAGGCCTATCTCAACAAACAAGAAAAAATGGCAGTAAATCATCTAACTCTACAACTCAAAGAATTAGAAAGAGAGCAACAAGAAAACCCCAGAGTGAGCAGAAGGAAGGAGATAATAAAGATTAGAGCAGAAATAAATGACATAGAGATCAAAAAAAACAATACAGAAAATCAATGAAACCAAGAGCTGGTTCTTTGAAAGGATAAACAAGATTGACAAACCTCTAGCCAGACTCACCAAGAAGCAAAGAGAGAGGACCCAAATAAACAAAATCAGAAACGATAGAGGCGAAATAACAACAGACCCCACAGAAATACAAATGATTGTTAAAAAATACTATGGACAGCTCTACTCCAACAAACTAGACAACCTGGAGGAAATGGACAAATTCCTAGAAAAATATAACATTACAAAACTCAATCAGGAAGAATCTAAAAATCTCAACAGGCCAATAACTATGGAAGAAATTGAAGCAGTCATCAAAAAGCTTCCATCAAACAAAAGCCCAGGACCAGACGGCTTCACAGGGGAGTTTTACCAAACATTCAAGGAAGAACTAAAACCTATCCTCCTCAGACTACTACAAAAAAATTCAAGAGGAAGGAACACTTCCAAGCTCATTCTATGAAGCCAGCATCACCCTAATACCAAAACCAGGTAAAGACAACACAATGAAAGAGAATTACAGGCCAATATCCCTCATGAACATAGATGCCAAAATCCTCAACAAAATCTTAGCAAATAGGATCCAGCAGTACATCAGAAAGATCATGACCATGACCAAGTAGGATTTATCCCAGGGATGCAAGGATGGTACAATATCCGCAAATCAATAAACGTGATACATCACATAAACAAATTGAAAGAAAAAAACCACATGGTCATATCAATTGATGCAGAAAAAGCATTTGACAAAATTCAACACCCATTTTTGATAAAAGCTCTCAGCAAGGTGGAAGTAGAAGGATCATACCTCAACATAATAAAAGCCATATATGACAGGCCCACAGCCAACATCATACTCAATGGACAAAAACTAACACCATTTCCCCTAAGAACAGGAACAAGACAAGGATGCCCCCTCTCACCACTCCTGTTCAACATAGTACTGGAATTGTTAGCCATTGCAATTCGGCAAGAAGAAGAAATAAAAGGCATCCAAATTGGAAAAGAGGAAGTAAAACTGTCCTTATTTGCAGACGACATGATATTATACATACAAAACCCTAGAGACTCCATCAAAAAGCTACTGGACTTAATACATGAATTTGGCAATGTAGCAGGATACAAAATTAACCCCAAGAAATCCGAGGCATTTCTATACACCAATAGTGAACTTTCAGAAAGAGAGATTATAAAAACAATCCTGTTTACCATCGCACCAAAAAAATTAAGCTACCTAGGAATAAACTTAACTAAAGAGGTAAAAGACCTCTACTCAGAAAACTACAGGACGTTGAAAAAAGATATAGAGGAAGACATAAACAGATGGAAGAACATACCGTGTTCATGGATTGGTAGAATCAACATCATTAAAATGTCCATACTACCCAAAGCAATCTATAAATTCAACGCACTTCCCATTAAATTACCAACGGCATACTTCAGAGATCTAGAACAAACTCTCCAAAAATTCATCTGGAATAAAAAAAGACCCCGAATAGCTGCAGCAATCCTGAAAAAGACCAAAGTAGGTGGGATCTCAATACCAGATATCAAGTTGTATTACAAAGCCACTGTTCTCAAAACTGCCTGGTACTGGCACAAGAATAGGCATATAGATCAATGGAATAGAATAGAGAGCCCAGAAATTGGCCCGAACCAATATGCTCAATTAATATTTGACAAAGGAGGCAAGAACATACAATGGAGCCAAGATAGTATCTTCAATAAATGGTGTTGGGAAAATTGGACAGATATATGCAATAAAATGAAACTAGACCACCAACTTACACCATACACAAAAATAAACTCAAAATGGATAAAGGACTTAAACGTACGACAGGAAACCATAAAAATTCTAGAAGAATCCAAAGGCAACAAAATCTCAGACATATGCCCAAGCAATTTCTTCACTGATACAGCTCCTAGGGCACTTGAAACTAAAGAGAAAATGAACAAATGGGACTACATCAAAATAAAAAGCTTCTGCACAGCAAAAGAAACCATCAACAAAACAACAAGAAAACCCACTGTGTGGGAAAACATATTTGCCAATGTCATATCTGATAAGGGCCTAATCTCCAAAATTTATAGGGAACTCATACAACTTAACAAAAGGAAGATAAACAATCCAATAAAAAAATGGGCAAAGGACCTAAATAGACACCTTTCAAAAGAGGACATTCAGAAAGCCAAGAGACACATGAAAACATGCTCAAAGTCACTAATCATCCGAGAGATGCAAATCAAAACAACAATGAGGTACCATCTCACACCTGTCAGACTGGCTATCATCAACAAATCAACAAACGACAAGTGCTGGAGAGGATGTGGAGAAAAAGGAACACTTGTGCACTGCTGGTGGGAATGCAGACTGGTGCAGCCACTATGGAAGACAGTATGGAGTTTCCTTAAAAAACTGAAAATGGAACTCCCATTTGACCCTGTGATCCCACTTCTAGGAATATATCCCAAGAAACCAGAAACACCAATCAGAAAGGATATATGCACCCCTATGTTCATAGCAGCACAATTCACCATAGCTAAGATCTGGAAACAGCCTAAGTGCCCATCAGTAGATGAATGGATTAGAAAACTGTGGTACATCTACATGATGGAATACTATGCTGCTCTAAAAAGGAAGGAACTCTTACCATTTGCAACGTCATGGATGGAACTGGAGAGCATTATGCTAAGTGAAATAAGCCAGTCAATGAAGGAAAAATACCACGTGATCTCACTCATTCATGGATAATAGAGACCATTATAAACTTTTGAACAATAATAGATACAGAGGCAGAGCTGCCTCAAACAGATTGTCAAACTGCAGCAGGAAGGCCGGGGAGGGTTGGGGGGCAGGAGGTAGGGGGGTAAGAGAGCAACTAAAGGACTTGTATGCATGCATAGAAGCATAACCAGTGGACATAAGACATTGGGGGATTGGGGAGGCTAGGGGACTGTCTAGGGCGGGGGGATAAAATGGACACATATGTAATACCCTTTGTAATACTTTAAGCAATTAAAAAAAAATGCAAAAAAAAAAAAAAAACTGAAAATGGAATTCCCATTTGACCCTGTGATCCCACTTCTAGGAATATATCCCAAGAAACCAGAAACACCAATCAGAAGGGATATATGCACCCCCATGTTCATAGCAGCACAATTCACCATAGCTAAGATCTGGAAACAGCCTAAGTGCCCATCAGTAGATGAATGCATTAGAAAACTGTGGTACATCTACACGATGGAATACTATGCTGCTCTAAAAAGGGAGGAACTCTTACCATTTTCAACGTCATGGATGGAACTGGAGAGCATTATGCTAAGTGAAATAAGCCAGTCAATGAAGGAAAAATACCACATGATCTCACTCATTCATGGATAATAGAGACCATTATAAACTTTTGAACAATAATAGATACAGAGGCAGAGCTGCCTCAAACAGATTGTCAAACTGCAGCGGGAAGGCCGGGGAGGGTTGGGGGGCAGGAGGTAGGGGGGTAAGAGAGCAACTAAAGGACTTGTATGCATGCATAGAAGCATAACCAGTGGACATAAGACATTGGGGGATAGGGGAGGCTAGGGGACTGTCTAGGGCGGGGGAATAAAATGGACACATATGTAATACCCTTTGTAATACTTTAAGCAATAAAAAATAAAAAAAAGAAAAAAGAAAAAAAGAAAAAGAGGTTCAAATTTGTTTAACTCTATTCCATTAGAGTATAATGGAAAGACTGGAATCTATACCTTGCCCTAAATCCTGGGATGGGAAAACTCTTGGGAGAATACATACAACAGACAGATGACAGTACCAAGGTGAGAGTAGTTGGTATCCAAGAGAAAGGCCTAGCATGCAATTTCGTAAAGCATAAAACTATCAGAAGCCCAGGTTGAAAACTCCTGCCTGCTCTAAGGAATTAAGACTGTTCAACCCTATTCTCCCATCCACAAGAAAGGGCATTTTGGTGGGGATCAAGAACAGAAAGAAGTAGCTTGCTAGAAATATTGATTATCATATTCCTTTGTTTATATAGTAAAGAATTTTGGAGAATTTAAGTATAAATATTAAAAAAAAAAAAGAGTGACTTCGAGTCCCGCAGAGATGTGAAGAAAGAAGAAGGGAAGGCCTTTGCTCGGGAGCATGGACTTATATTCATGGAAACTTCAGCCAAAACAGCCTGCAATGTTGAAGAGCCCTTCATTAACACCTCCAAAGAAATATATAGAAAGATCCAGCAGGGTTTATTTCATGTCCACAATGAGGCAAATGGCATAAAGATGGGTCCTCAACAGTGTATTTCAACATCAGTGGCACCCATCGCCTCCCAGTAGAACTCTGGTGAAATAGAGTCCAACTCTGGCTGCTACTGAAAGTCTGACCTGGACTCTTTTTTTCTCCTTCCTGGAACAGCTTCAGATCAATAGGCTTACAGAGGTCTTATTAACTTTGACTGAGAAAAGCCTCTTTTCAAGGTGTGATGTTTTGCCTTTCCATTTAAAGGCTGGGGAAAATTTGGGCCCTTACTGACCTGTCCCTTCTTCAGGGACGTGCGCATTTCTTATAGATCAGGGCTCTTCTTATACCCTAAATTTATTTCTAAAATGTTACTATCAAAGTTGATTGTCATGGCAATTAAAAAATAAATTATTTTAGAAGTATACATAATCTGCTCCCCACCAGGAACCAGTAACATGGGTCTAGCACAGTGATGGCGAACCTTTTGAGCTCGGCGTGTCAGCATTTTGGAAAACCCTAACTTAACTCTGGTGCCGTGTCACATATAGAAATTTTTTGATATTTGCAACCATAGTAAAACAAAGATTTATATTTTTGATATTTATTTTATATATTTAAAAAATGCCATTTAACAAAAAAAATCAACCCAAAAAATGAGTTCGCGTGTCACCTCTGACACGAGTGTCATAGGTTCGCCATCACTGGTCTAGGACATTCTGCTTGAGCGCTTGAGATAACTGGGATCTGGCTAGTCTTTGGATGATAGATCCTCAGTCTTTGAATTTCATTGATTTCCCAACTGTCACTTCATAAGAGTTCTTGCAGAAGGCTGCAAGAGTTCTTGAACTGCTGAAGAATGCTGAGTACTTCTCTACCATCTTATTACTAGTCTTAGAGTAACTACAAAACTTTTGAGAGCAGTAGAATTGCTCCTGAACATGTGGCCACTTATTACCTAAAGAAAACATCTTTCCCTATTTGTTTGTTTTCGAGACCAGACCTAACATTGCAGTATCTCTCACCAAATAGACCCCTATTATTTCATCATCCTTCTTAAGGAGACCTATTGAGACTTTTTACTCTAACTAAGCTATTCTGCTTACTTATTGAACATGACATATTTACTTCCACTTCTATGCCTTTGCATATGCCCTACATTCCACTAACATTATACTCAAAGTCCAAAACTTTTTCCTTCAGAAAGTCTTATTTGACTGACCTAGGGACTTCTAATCAATTATTGACACAGTACCCCTTAGCTTTTATATGTTGTTTATTCATATGTATATTTATTTGTATTTATGTTGCTTTGTAAATATGTTTTATAGTTGTTTTGTGCATGGAATCTGTCTCCCCACATAGGATGTAAGCTCCTTGAGAGCAGGGACCACGTTATCCCTATACATTGTGAAGCATTCCCTCCACCATTCCTTCACAGTGCCTAGTGCTATTTATGTGATCATTGAATTTAACTGACATACTTACAGGCTCAGAATAGGTCTATTTTAGAGTTCAGAGGAAACAAAAGGCCTTAGAGTCATCTCTTTGTAACTCTGTCTCAATCTCTTCCACCTGCTTACCCTGGATTCTATAATGCTCTTCTCCCTCTCCTCTATTTCCCTTCTTAGCTCTTTGCTTCCCTCCCATGCAGCATACAGTAAGGTTGCCTGTTTCTAAGCAGTCAAATAAGTGGGTATTTCTGCAGTCATTCTCCTTTTCTTTCTTTTTTTCATTCTCCTTTTTAAGAGCATATAATACTATCCTAGCCAAATTTGCCTTTGTTTCCCTCTTCATTCGGTTTTCTGGGTCAGTTGCTGTATCTTTTTGCCTTGCTGTCCCATACTATTCCACAGCACTGAGGTCTCATGAATTTTTCTAATTTTTTTATTGGTGGTGGTGAATTGCTTCATCATTAAATATATGCATGTATCAAAAAAAAGGCTCTCTGTTTAAGGTTTGGCCTGGGTGGGTGGACTCTGAAGGTCTCTAGTCCTCTGGATTGGACCAAGTTGGGAAGTCAAGGAGACAGAGAGACTAGGAAAACAGCTGTGTGACAGCCACCACTACAAAGCCCTTACAGCATGTGTGCTTGGCTTCTGCCTACATTTTATCCTTTCATCCTCTTGAACAACCACGTCACAGATATCGTTATGCCCTTACATAGATGAGGCTTCACTGGTTAATAATGACTTGCGAAGGTCATTGCCTGTGAGCCTCAGAGCAAGATGTGAGCTTGGAGCCATGATGAAGAAGGAGCAGGGAGGGAGCAGGTGCCAGGGTCCAGCCTCTTCTCAGGGTTCCATATTCACTAGCCCAGTGCAGTGGGGCCTCCCAGTTCCCAAACCAATGCTTCCTCAGACAACCCTGCAGGCACTGAAACAGTTTACAAGGCCAGGAAATGCCGCTTCTTCCTAGTCTGAATCTGACAGCAATACTGGAAGTACCATGGAAAGAACTTGGTCATGCATCAGATGGAGCTGGAGCAGAAATTCTTAAGACTAAAAAATAATAACATGTTACTGCACTAATTACATGCCAAGCACTGTTAAGTGCTTTATATGTTGTTTAATTCTCACAACATCTTATAAAGTAGGTGCTTTATCATCCCCACTTTCAGATGAGGAAACTGAAGCATAAAGTAATGCACTCAAGTTCACATAGCCTGGAAGAAGCAGAGCCAAGACTCAATTTTAGGCCATGAGTTTGCAGAGTCTGCAACTGCAAACATTCCTCACGTTGCCTATCAAAACAGCCAACTACTGCCTCAAGCCAGAGCCACCCATGATGTTTTTGGGGGTCAGGTTCAACTGACAGCATTTCTACTTGCACATACTTTGTAGAGTACAGAAAGTGAGACATTTGTCTTTGCAGACTCAGAACAGAGGAGCAAGCTGTGCTGTCCCTGCTTTTGCCTCTGTTCCAGAAGACAGTCCCAGACAGGTAGGCCATGTGGAAACATGAGGCCATTAACCTGATGAATGATTTTAGAGATCATGTTCCCCATATGATTTCCTGAGATGAACCAGTCTGAAAAGCCCAACTACTCATTCCACCCACCTCTGGAGTGTTTGGGGGTACTCTCCAGGGTCCTGAAACATCTCTCCTGGATGTAGGCTGGAAGTCTGGACTCACCAAAACTGACTTGGTTCTCTGGATATGTTCTTTTAAGCCAGACAAGTAAATCAACATTTGGTCATGGACTATTATCCTAAGCACACATGGGGAGCTAATTCTTAGATTTACCACCACCACAGAGAATCTGTCTCAGTTCATTAATTAATGCACCGCTCTCTCCTCCCTGTGGGTGGCTCCATTCCCACTTGAAACTAGCAGGGGTTGGGAACCTCTAGCCACGGGCCTAATAAACCAAATCATTTGGTCTGGCCTTGCCAAGGCATTAGGGGTGAGTTAATTAAATGTTTGACCAAATATAGCAGGCTAATTTTTAAGTTGATAATTTTGTATGGCCAGCGAATAATATTATAAATATCCAAATGGCCCTTGGCAGAAAAAAAGGTTCACCACCCCTGATTTAAGTTATGCAACTCAATGAGATGGGCTGTAGCCTGAAATTCTGGTGAGCACAGCAGGAATTGTTTAGCCCAGGTACTCAGGAAATGTCATCAGCTGCCATCATCACCACCTTAGCCTCTTCTTCCCTGGGCAGCCCCCTCCACTGGGACAGCAACCACACCCAGGTGTACACCCCCACTTTGTGGGTCCAGAAAGCACATCCAGGAAGAAAGCAGTGGTCTCATTATTGTGTTCAAAGGATGGCCAGAAGACAGCATTTAGTGGAAGAAAGTGAAGTGTCCTTCTCTCAGAAGTTACTCAGAATTCTCTTTGTCCTAAAACTACTCCCTTGGGGGGACCTGGAATATCCTTGTCCTATCTGTGCTTTCAAGTTAAAACTGCGTAAGAGGCCCAGCTTGTGTGGCTCAGTGGATTGAACATTGTCTCATGCACCAAGAGGTCATCGGCTTGATTCCAGGCCAGGGCACATGCCCAGCCAGGTTGCAAGCTTGATCGACAGTAAGGGATGTGCAAGAGGCAGCCAACTGATGTTTCTATATCGCTCTCCCTCTCCCTTTTTCTCTCTCTCTCAAATAAATTTTTAAAAATTTTTAAAAATTAGTAAGAGTCTAAGAGGGTCTCCCTCAGTCCCCACACCCACCATTCACATGTCCTGAGGAGGGGTGGATCAGGAGCTTCAGATTTCACCTTTTCATTCTGATGAAAGTGGCTTTCCCAGCCATGTTCCACATGGTTGATCCCATGAAGCTGGCCACAACACAAACTGTTTCCTAAGTACAAGGGAGCCTCACTGAGGGATGTGGGGGAAAGGAGTGTCTGACCTAGCTTATACCAACTCTGGGAGAATCTGCCCAGCTGGCTCCCTGGATCTCGGAAGGACATATATTATATGGGCAAGAGTAAAGGTGGTGGAGGAGGAATAGCAGTCACTTCCAGGGCACAGCTCTTTCTTGCCTCTTTCCTGGCAGGCAGTCAGGTACCCAGAGTACTGCTGGGTTGCAGCATGGGGAACAGATAGAGGATGCACACTGAGGAGACCAGGAGGCAGCTGTACCCTCCTCCACCTGAATACAGGCCAGTCATTTGTATGAGCATGTGGAGAAGATTCCTTTTGAAATTCCAACATTTTCTAAAAGGGTGAGGGGTCAGGAAAGTGACCGAAAATGGGCCTGCTGAGTTAGGGTCAGGGGAGCACAGGTTCTGCATAAAAGCTCCTGCTGATTTTTCAAGTGAAGTCAAAAGCCAGACTTCCCTCAGAAACTGCCCATTTTTTACATATTGTCCAGTTATTCAATTTTTAAAATAATTACCTATGGGCCAAACATATGCCATCTCTGGCTAATAACCTTAGACGCTGCCACTGACCAAAGGCCCCAGTGGATACCAGCACAGTATAAATCAGCAGTTCACAGTTCACAGGGCCCCTGCACACATATCCTCATCTGAGCCTCAGGGATCATGGTCCCTTTTTTACAGATGTAGAAACTAAGGCTCAGAGTAGGCAGAATCCTTGACCAGGCTCCAGCCCAAACCTCTTCCTGCTGCCCTTCAGTAAAATGAAACCGGGTTGCAGCCAAGGGAACACAGGAAAGCCCTTCAATAGGAGGAAAGGTGGGCTCCACCCAGATTGAACCAGCCTGAGATAGATGACACCAGGGTGCTGTGAGGAGCAAAACCCAGGAGCCTGTGGAAGAGGGGGCAATGATTTTATTCACCTCTCCATCCTCAGTGGGCCCTTTTAATTGATGTTCTGTGTGTGAGGAGGTCCTCAAGGCCCAGAAGAGGTAAAACTGGGTGGCGGATGGGGTGCCAGTGGCCAGGTAGTTGGGAATGGATATAGATTAGTTTGAATTTTTTCCATTTGGAGGTGATGCACAGTCCACTGTGTGCTTAGTCTCACTGATATTTTTTATCATATAGGATGGGGTGAGGGCTGAGTGGGAACAAAACTCAGGGGCCTAGGTACACAGGGAGCTAGAGTCCAGGACCCAAGGGCACCAGGCTTCTCATGGGGAAACCACAGGGAGGTGAGAAAACCCAAAAGTCCAAGACAAAGAGGCACCGATGTTCTTTCCAGTGTTTTATCCACATGCATATGTATGCCCAAGGCATGTCATGTGCATGGAAGCACCAACATGTGCACACATACATGTATATGGGCAGATATGATAGGGGCAGAAATAGAATGTTTGAAATTATAAGAAAATTGAATTGTAAGAAAAATTAACCATGCTCTGTTAATTGTGATTTTGTTCTTATTAAAGAAGGCACATTCTAACCTAGCTGAGAGTTACACACTGGAACTTGGAGCTCACTTGGAGATGCAGCCCATCCTCCTCATCAGGGAGCTTCCTATTATTGTGGAAAGATCAACAACCTGCTGCAGAAACCAGAATCGCCAGCCCTTTGAAGACCCAAGCCCTTACTTACCTGTTAACCACCCATTTGGCATACCCTTTGGCTACTTCCCCATGTAATCTTTGCCCTTCTACCCAATATAAGCAGCTGGTTTATGGTGGGGTGCAGAGCAGATTTTTGTGGATGACCTGCTGCTTTCCCATGCTACCAGCAGTATTGGAATAAATGCACATTTATGATTCAGCCCTCTTTGTTTAATTGGCTCCAGTAGTGACAGGCAGCACGGACCATTGTTTGTCCAGTTACAGATATACTCCCACACACATCACCCAGCCTTTGATCACACAATGCTCCCCACCTAGGACACCTTTCCCTTCTCTCTGACTCCTCCCATGGCATTTCTTGGGTCTCTCCCATTCCCAGCCCCTGGAGTAAAAGAGAGATGTCTGGACCATGACTCAGCCCTGGAGTACTACAAATACCCATATATATGGAAGGAGGGAGAGGGGCCTAGAGCAAGGTGGAGCCCAGGGACCAGGAAAGTACCAGGGGTGGCAGAGGGACAGGAAGGTGTCCCAGTGCTGCCAGGATGGGAGTGCTGAGGTTGCCAGCAGGAGTCTGAGAAGGGCCTGTTTTCTAGAGAAAAGGGCACCAAGATTGGGCCTGAAAAAATCCTTCATCCACACCCCTTTCAGGAAATCCTCCAAGATTTCCCAAGGCTGGATGCTCTCTCCTTCCCCTGAGTTCCAGCAGTCCTGATGGTAGACAGAATCCACTGGACACTGTGCTTAGGAAATCTTAAATTCATCTTCCTGAAGCATACAAAGTCCTGCATCAGCAAGATGAGGATTGGACTTTTAAAACCCACCCTTTCGCAGTGGGGAGGTAACCTTCAGCACCTAACAACAGGAAACAAACAGGCCAAGTATGATTGGTCAGTTCCAGCTCACAGAAAGGAAGGCATGAGCTGATTGGCTAGTGCTGATTGGCTCCCTTATAAAATGGAGAAGCCAGAAACCTGAAAAAAGCAAGTAGTGCAAAGGGAGATGGTAGGGGTTGGCTGTCCTCCTGGAGGCTGGAGGGAACACATTCCACAGCTCAGAATTCTCTCTCGTGACCAGCAGGCCAGAATGGAGCACTCCCAGGGGAGGTGTCCAGTTTCAGCCATACTCCCAACAGATCACAACCTTGGCATTCCCAGGAAGATGGGCCCAAACTCAGTCAGCTCTTGGAGGCAAAACTATTAGCAAATGTTTCTGGCACTCAGATGAGTATTAACCATATCAAACCCATAAATATTCCCCAGAGGATCCCAGTGCCTGTGTTCCCAAACAAGTTTTTGGAAGGCCAAGAGTTTCCCAGCAGGAAAGGCTTTGGGAATGGGGTAGCCCAGTTCCTATTGCATAAATGAGGAAACTGAGGCCCAGAGGAAGTGGTGGAGAGGGATTTATTCTGGATCACACAGGTTCTTAGAAGCAGAGTTGGGACTGGGTCCAGGTCTCCTGACTCCTGATTTGTTTAGCTCTTTCATCTGCCCCACACAAGCCCCACCTTATCCTCCACCCTTCAGTTTTCAAGTCAAGGATCACCTCATCTAGGAAGTCTTCTCCGGTGCCCCCTCTGTTCATCCTTATGCAACTATGGTTTCCTGCAGGCCATCCATCATAGCTTGGTCACATTGTACTCTTACTGTCTGTTAATATGTCTGTCCCCCTACAAAGCTGTGACCCCTTAATGGCAGGATCAATCTGCTCCATCCTCATGGCTCCACCCAGCAGGACCCAGGGCTCAGCTGAAGGCTGAGAAGTAAATGTCTCTTCAATAGAGAAATGGAAGACTTTGGTATTTTAATCTCACAATTTGCCTCCATGTCCCCAGCCCTGTGCTTGGTAGAAGAGAGGGGAAAGGCAGAGGCTCAAGTCGTATCCCTGAAAGCTCCCAGACTGGAGCTAGGCAGAAGATGTACTAAGTCAGGGGTTCAGACATGGTCAGCTCAGGGTTATTCCTTAGAGGCCTAGGTGCCAATAGCGGGACTAGCACTAGACAGGGTAGGACAAGCTTGGTGCCCATGCAGCAACAGATGAAGGAAGGGGCTGTCCACTGCTCCAGATCGTTCCAGCAGTTGTAGAGCTGTGAGACTGCTACCCTGAAGAGCTCTCAAGCCTCGATGGCACACCTCCGAGGGCATTATTCATGTTGTTTTGTACATCAGCAGCATCCCCCAAAGCCCAACTATAATGTGAATGGTGCCCCAGGAGCTGGCTAATAAAGTGACTCAGCACTCAGAGCTACAGAGTTGATGGTGGGACTCCTTAGTCTCACCTTTGCAGTATCCCTAGTGGGGATCATGGGTGGAAACTGATTAATGATTGCCAGCTCCAATGCACCTGCCCAGGAGAGTCTGGACACTCCCAGTTTTGAGCCTTTCTTCCTAGCCCCTGCCCCCAGCCTCCCACTCAGCAGCCAACAGCCATCTACCTGCACAAAGTCTGTGATGGCATACCTGCAGCACCCTGGATGGAGCAAGGCATTGTTAATCACAAGACACCCACCTACTATAGCACAATATTTATATTTTCCAATAACAGGAAATGAGGTAGCTAATATAACAAAAATGGGGGCATAAGGGCTGCTCCATATACTAGTGGAACCATTAAAGTAGTATCCCAGTGTGCCACACACCATGTAGCATTGCTAATTCTCACAAAAAATTGGGGAAATCTGAGAAGATCGAAGATGGTGGCCAAGCAGGATGGCAGTGAGGAAGAGAGTGTGAGTGAGTGAGGGAGTGAAAGGGGAGTGCGTGGACATGTGGGGCATGTGTGTGTGTATGAGTGAGTGAGGGACAGTTATATTCTGCAGGACTGTTGGGGGTGGGCAGACCAGGCTCCCCTAGCTGGGCAGCCTCAGCTACCACTGCAATCTCTCCCAGGGTGGCTGGCTCTGCCGCAGAGGCCATGCCATCTTGAAGGGGAGAGCTGCTGTGACTAGAAGACCAGCCTCACCTTCACCCGGGGTGCCCTCAGACTCCACCCAGGACCCTACAGCCACACTGGCCAGGGACTTGCTGCCTCAGCTGCAAATCTACAAACACTGACACTCCAGCCTCCCCAGCTGTAGACTCCTAAAAAATTTGTCCGGGAGGAGACAAAATGGGGGGAAATAGGTGGAAGTGTCCTGCACCTTCTCACAGAGCAGATAGAAGAAACAACCAAGTCAAATAACATCCACCTGGAATTGGTTAATTAAACACAGCTGGTGAGACAAGCCATGGCCAGAAAGGACAAAGGATGCCTGAAGAACAGTGGGATCGGGGATTTGGGCTGGAGAGAGAGAAACACCTGACTACTGGGACAGGGAGGTCAGAAGGAAACTGTGCTCACCAAGTCCATGTCCCTTGGGGACACACGTAACACTTGACTGTGGAAGGGGGTCCACAGGGCTGCTGGCAGCCGGGGACTCTAGATCTAAGTCCACAGCTGTGGGAGGCTGTGCCCAGAAAGGCAGCCTGAAGTTCTGCACTGGCTGCACAGTGCAGGGGGGAGAGAAACATGCAGTGGTGCTATTGCTCTGCCTTTATATTTTCCTTGCTTTTACTTGCTAAACCCAGTACATAGGATCTTCTGATTACAAACACTCACAGTTCAGGTGGAGGTGCAGTTTTGTGGATGCTGGGGAGGAGCACAGGGATAGGCGACCAGGAATCCAGCATTGGAACATTCTGGTGCCTCTAACCCTAAACAGCCATTTTTCTCGTGAAAAGCCAGCCTCCCACCCCCACCCCCCTCCAGCAGCACCCACAGGGGAACTAGTACAGCCACACCCAGGGAAACAAGAAATCTGAATACCCTAAGGGAGCCCTTGAGGATTGGGTTGAGGGGCCATTTGGACCCAGAAACTAATACAGCAATACCCCCACCTACAGCCTATGTCACAAATAGACACTTGTGTAAATATGACTGGAAGCAGGCAGACAAAGCAGGCACATTGACCCCACCTGCCTGAAACCGAAGCTGTGGAGACAGACACAAAGGAGTTGTGGATCGCTGGAAACTTCAACACAGTGCTGACTACCTAACAGGAAACTGAGAAGTGGCAGACAGAGCAGTACAGGGTGTCTTAAACCAGCCCCCCATGAGACATTAAAACTCAGCTGAAGCAAATGACACTTCACTACTTCACTTTTTTATTTTTTATCTTTTACTTAAGAAAGAAAGAAAAAAAAATTTCTTTATTTTATTTTATTAATTTTACTTTATTAACCTTTTATTGTTTTGGATTAGTGTTCTTTATATGATTTTTTAAATTATTTATCATTATTTTACTTTATCATATTTTTTCTTTTTTGCCAACCTTTTCCCTTTTTCATCCTGTTTCTCTTCTCCTGTTCCTGCTTTAGTTTTTCTCTCTCCTTTCTTTTTCCCCTTGTTTGAAATTGAACTTCTATATCTGCTTTATTGATGTGTTACTATTACAGTAGTCTCTGTTGGATTATTCATATATCTAATTTCCTCTCCCCTGCTCCAAGTCCCTGCATCCTTCTCTCTTCTCTTTCTTCCCTAGCCAATATTTTTTTATGGTTTTGTTTTTTCTATCCTCGCTTGCTCTCTTCTTCTCCTACTTGCTTATTCAGTTCCACTCACCAAACTCAAACCTATTTGCTCTCTACTCTATTCTCTTTTTCCAAAAATAGATAAATAGATAGATGGATAGATAGATAAAAGAAAGGGGAAATATGTTTGTTTGTTTTGTCTTTTTCATTATTTTATTTTTTTATTTAATGATAATTTTGGTTTTTACTTTTCTTTTTATCTACCCATTCTCTTTCTACCTCCTCTATACTGAATTATTGCTATTCCCCCATTCATTCAATTCCTTTACCTTACTTTTTGGAAATAAGCTCTGCCTCTTCAGATTCAGTCCCCCACCCTTTTTGTTTCTGGGTGTTTGTTGTTTGCATTTTTAGTTTATTTGTTTGTTTTGTGGAGGTTTCTCCCCATATATGTATATTTTCCCATTCTATTTTCTTTTTTTCTTTCCTCTCTTACATTTTTTTCCTTTTCTTAATATCATTTTTGCTCTCTCTTCTTTATCCTAATTCTCTTTTCTCTGGTGGTCACCTTTATTGGGGTTACTGGTGTCATGGATACATTCGTGTTTTGTTCCCTCTGTGTTGTGTGTTGTTGAGTTGTATTTTGTGCCTTTCAGCCAATGTGGTAGAGAGTGAGTCACAAACCAGACACCCTCAGAGGAGCAAAATGGAAAGACAAAGAAGCAGACCCCATCCAAAAAAGGGGGTAATCACCAGATAAGGAAGTAAACAAAATGGAGGCAAGCAATTTGTCACAGAAAGAATTCAGAGCAATGGTCATAAGGATGCTGAAAATGATGAAAGACAAATTCAATGACATGTGTAAGAATCAAGAGGAAATGAAGATGAACCAGGAGGAAATGATGAAAGACATAGCTGCAATAAAGAATACAATGGAAAGTATCAACAGTTGACTAGAAAAAGCTGAGGACTGCATCAGAGAACTAAAAGACAAGGTAGGAAAAAGCACCCAAGCAGAGCAGCAACAGGGAAAATAACTTGAAAAGCAGGAGGAGAGTCTAAGGGAGCTTTGGGACAACATGAAATGAAACAACATCTGCATAACACGGGTGCCAGAGAAAAAGAACTGAGCAAGGAATAGAAAACCTGTTTGAAGAAATAATGACAGAAAACTTCCCTGATATTGGGAAGGAAAAACTCACACAAGTTCAAGAAGCACACAGAGTCTCAAACAAGATGAACCCAAAACAACCAATACCAAGGCACATCATAATTAAATTGGCAAACACCATCAACAAAGTAAGAATCTTAAAGGCTGACAGAGAGAGACAGAAAGTTACGTATAAGGGATCTCCCATTAAACTATCAACTGATTTCTCAACAGAAACACATCAGGCAAGAATGGAATGAAATGAAATATACAAAGTGATACAAAGAAAGGAACTGAATCCAAGAATACTATATCCAACAAGACTATCATTCAAAATTGAAGGTGAAATCAGGAGCTTCACAGACAAAAAAAGGCTAAGGGAGTTCATCGCCACCAATGCAAGAAATGCTAAAGGACTGCTGTAAAAAAGAAGAAATTGGAAGGGAAGAAGGAACACAGGCATAAAGAGTAAAAATGGGGACAAACAAGTAGCTATCAATAATAACCTTAAACGAAAATAGATTGAATGCTCCAATCAAAAGACATAGGGTAGCTGAATGGATAAGAAAACATGACCCATATATCTGCTGTCTACAAGAGACCCACCTCAGAACAAAGGACTCACACAGACTTAAAGTGAATGGATGGGAAAAAAATTTTCAGGCAAATTGAAATTTTAAAAAAACAACAACTGGGGTAGCAATACTCATATCTGACAAAACTGACCTCAAAGTGAAGGCCATAACAAGAGATAAGGAATGCCACTTCATAATACTAATGGGGGCAATTCAACAAGAGGATATAACTCTGGTAAACATATAGGCATCCAATACAGGAGCAAAAAACACATAAAAAAACTTCTGGAAGATATCAAGGGAGTGATCAACAGCAATACAGACATAGTAGGGGACTTTAACACTCCATTGACACCACTGGATAAATCCGCAAAACAAAAAATCAGCACTGAAACACCAATCCTAAATGACTTACTAGATCAGTGATGGCGAACCTTTTGAGTTCTGCGTGTCAGCGTTTTGAAAAACCCTAACTTAACCCTGGTGCCGTGTCACATATAGAAATTTTTTGATATTTGCAAGCATAGTAATGGTAGAAAACTTCCCTAACCTGGTGAAGGAAAAAGTCACACAAGTTCAGGAGGCACGGAGAACCCCAAACAAGAAAAACCCAAACAGACCCATGCCCAGAAATATCATAATTAAAATGCTAAAAATTAAAGACAAAGAGAGAATCTTAAAGGCAGCAAGAGAAAAGAAAACTGTTACCTACAAAGAAGACTGACACCTGATTTCTCATTAGAAACTACAGAAAGGAATGGCATGAAGTACTCAAGGTAATGGAAAGGAAGGATTTGAGACCAAGATTACTATATTCAGCAAGGCTATCATCCAAAATAGATGGTCAAATATAGAGCTTCCCAGCCAAAACCGGTTTGGCTCAGTGGATAGAGCGTCGGCCTGCGGACTGAAAGGTCCTGGGTTCGATTCTGGTCAAGGGCATATACCTGGGTTGCGGGCACTTCCCCAGTGGGGGATGTGCAGGAGGCAGCTGATCGATGTTTCTCTCTCATCGATGTTTCTAACTCTCTATCTCTCTCCCTTCCTCTCTGTAAAAAATCAATAAAATATATTTTAAAAAAAAGAGCTTCCCAGACAAAAAAATGCTAAAGGAGTTCATCACCACCAAGCCAGCATTACAAGAAATGCTAAAGGATTTGCTGTAAGGGATTGCTGAGAAGAAGAAACAGAGAGAGAAACCTAGCCATACATAATTAAAATGGCTATAAATAAGTACCTCTCAATAATAATCCTAAATGTAAATGAATTAAATGCTCCAATCAAAAAGTGTAGGGTAGCTGAATGGATACAAAAACATGACACAACTATATGCTGTCTACAAGAGACCTACCTCAAAACAAAGACACACACAGGATGAAAGTGAAGGGATAGAAAAAAGTTTTTCATGAAAATGAAAAAGAAAAAATAAGCTGGAGTAGCAATAATCATATCTGACAAAATAGACTTTAAAAGCATCATGCTAAGTGAAATAAGCCAGTTGGAGAAAGATAAATAAAGGGTGTCCCAAAATTCACGCAAGAAGTAATTTTGATAGAAAACACAGGTTTATAATTAAAAATTGTAAATTTTTTATTGATCCATAAAGTGTACAGTATAGGGTTATGTATGGAATAGCATATCAGGTAAATGGCCTCCACAGCTTTGCTGGCACATACACACTCTTTTGTTGAAATTTTCCATAACTGTTTTTGCATAAATGTGGCTGAATTTCAATGAGGCTCATTTTCATCTTGATGGCTTGGTTAATCAACAAAATTGTCGCATTTGGGGGTTCAGAAAATCCATGAGTGATTGTTGAGAAACAAATGCATCCACAACTTGTCACTGGTGCGGATTTTGGGCTGGAGGCATCATCGGACCATTCTTCAAAAATGCGGCTGCTCAGGCAATAACAGTTAATGGTGCTTGCTATTGCGACATGATAATCCAGTTTTTATGTATGCTATTCCATATATAACCGTATACTGTATTCTTTATGAATCAATAAAAGATTTACAATTTTTTATTATAAACCTGTGTTTTCTATCAACTTCTTGCGTGAATTTTGGGACACCCTTTATCATATGATCTCAATCATTTGTGGAATATAATGAACAATATAAACTGATGAATAAAAATAGAGCCAGAAGGGGAAAAATATTCTAGAATATAATAGAAGTAATCCTATTATTTGCAGATTTTTAATATTTTCTACAACTTTTGTGATATCATACTATGTTAGTATGGTTTTGGTAATATTATTATACTTAAAATCCTTTTATTCTTGAAATATTAATGTTTATTTCAGGTAATATTATTATATGTAAGATCATTTTTTAAAAATAATTGGTATTTATTGCATGTAACATTATTATATTTAAGATCATTTTTCTTGAAATATTAAGGTTTATTGCATGTAACATTATTATGTTTAAAATCATGGTTTTTTTTAAATAAAAAAAAAATGGGGAAAAAAAGAGCTACCAGTTTAAAAAAAAATTGGCACTCCCATTCGATCCAGTAATACCACTTCTGGGAATATATCCCAAGAAATGAGAAACACCAATCAGAAAGGTCATGTGCACCCCTATGTTCATAGCAGCACAATTTACAATAGCTAAGATTTGGAAACAGCCTAAGTGCCCATCAGCAGATGAGTGAATTACAAAACAGTGGTACATCTACACAATGAAATACTACTCTGCTATAAAAAAGAAGGAACTTTTACCATTTGCAACAGCATGGATGGACCTGGAGAGCATTATGCTAAGCAGAATAAGCCAGTCGGAGAAAGATAAATATCATATGACCTCACTCATATGTGGGATATAATGAAAAACATAAACTGATGAAAAAAAATAGATCCAGAGACTAAGATACACTGAACAGACAGTCCAATCTCAGAGAGAAGGCAGGGAAGGGGGGGGGGCCATAAGAGATCAACCAAAGGACTTGTATGCATGCATATTAGCATAACCAATGGACACAGACACTGGGGCGGTGGGGGCTTATCTTAGGAGGAGAGAGTGGTGGAAGGGTCTATCAGGGAAAAGGGAGACATATGTAATACTTTAAACAAGAAAAAAAAAAAGAAAATATCACCACGTGCTTAAGAAATCATTATAAATATAGAGTTTTCAATTATGGAAAAAATAGGAGGGTGGATGATAAAACAGACCTAAGATTCTGGCATATCCTATGCTAGCCCATCTATTCTCTCCTACTGCAAGTGATGGATCAGAAAACTGCACAGTTAGAAAGGTGAGTTTGTTGTGGTAGGTCTTGGAAGAATGATGTCATGGAGGATGTGGCCTGTGTTTTGGATTCGTAGTTGATTT
This sequence comes from Myotis myotis, assembly GCF_014108235.1. NCBI lineage: Eukaryota > Metazoa > Chordata > Mammalia > Chiroptera > Vespertilionidae > Myotis > Myotis myotis. The sequence goes on along the minus strand of NW_023416313.1, from coordinate 118,251,836 downwards.
TTCTGACTCTACAATCCAACAATTACCTAATGTTTTTCCTCTTTCTTTTTCATCATCCTAATTTTATCATCTAACTTAATCTTCTGACTCTGCTTTCTGCAATGGGTGGGTCTTCAGTATGTGATGGTCAGGGAAACAGACAGGATAATGAGGAATAGCTCATTGATATGGGAAGAGAGAGAAAAGGCTACATGGTCGTGGGACCTTGCTTGATCACAAAAGCAGATCCCAGTGATCTGCCTAACATGCTGGCCTGGAAATTTGTTTTCTCAATGCTCTCATTATGGGTTTTTTTTTAGGTTAATAAACTTTTATTTAAGGAATTTCACATGTTCTGAGTTCTTCCACTGCCTTAGTTCCTCCTGAATTTGAGTCTTAATCATCTTATTCCCTTTTTGCTCAATCTTGATGTCATTTCAGTCAGTCCTATATAATAGGAATAGAGATTATCATGATCACAAACTGTATGGTGACTGAGAAGGACTTGCTAGACAAAGAACATCAAGCCCCAAACATCTAAGATGGCTGTCATCAAATCTGATTCCCAATGGCTATTACAAAAATCTATAGCTTGTGTTATATTTATAGTGGACTGTGATCTAGCAATGTAAATATAGGTTAGTAAAATGTTCCCAGTAGGCTGAATGCTATGCTACTCTCATTATGTTTTGTTGTTATTTAGTTAGGGCCATACTTGATAATTTACTATTACAACCAAATATGTTTTAAATTTGGCTAAATAAAAGCCAGTTAGTTACTTAGGCAGGGAATGGCTTGCAGAAAACTGTCAACTTTTAGAAGTTCTTTGTGCTGTTTGGCATTATATTTTACTAGAGGCCTGGCGCACAAAATTCTGTGCAGGTACAGTCCCTAGGCCTGGCCTGCAATCAGGGCCATCTTCCCCAGCTGTCTGCAGCTGGCCCCGCCCCCTGCCACTACCCACCCTTGGTTCCCCCTTCGCCATCAGGTGATCAGTGCCTGTTGGCCAGGGGAAGGGACCGAGAGGTTGGCTGTTCCCACCCCCTCGCCAGCCCTGCCCCTGCCATGGGTGGCCATCAGGCAATCGGAGCCTGCCAGCCGGAGAAAGGAACCAAAAGGTGATCAGTGTGCCTCATAGTGACTAGTCCAGCGGTCATTCTGGTCATTCTGCCATTAGGGTCAATTTACATATTACCCTTTTATTATATAGGATAGAGGCCTGGTGCACAGATAGGGGCCAGATGGCCTGCTCTGAAGGGATCCTGGATCGGGGTGTGGGGGGTCCCCGCTGGGGGCAGGGCCGGCCTGGGTGAGGGGCCTCAGGCGATTTGCACCCCCAGCTTTTTCAGGAAGGACGTCTGGTCTATCCTGTCTAATTAGCATATTACCCTTTTATTCATATACTCTATTAAACCTGTTTTCAAGAAATATCTACCTACTTTGAAAGGACTCTGCAAGCCTTCTACTGTTCATTTTAGAGTGCAATTTTTTGGCCCTAATAGAATAAAGGAGACTGGCTTTACCAGGCAATTGATGTTTCTATCTCTTTCTCTCCCTCTTCCTTCCTCTCTGAAATCAGTAAAAATATTTAAAAAGAAAAACTAATCGTATGTAAGAACTGGAATTATTATGACCATGTTAAAACTATTACACTGAGCTCTTTCTTCCTTTTCCTTTTTTTGCTAGCATAGAAATATCCATTCATACTCAACAGCTAACCTTTAGGATGAGTGCATTTTAAGATTTTTTTCCTTACACTACATGCCTGAGTTGCCTCTTAACATTGTGAGATTTACAACAGGTTTTCTTTAAATATTTCACATTCTTGCACATAAAGCCATGCAATATTACATATTTTATAAAAGATTTTCTTGAAAATTTAAAGAATAAAATAGAACTTATGCAGCCAGAACTAACATATGATGCATGTGGTGTTTTGTTTGTTTGCTTGTTTTGTTTTTTGTTAATCCTCACCAAAGAATATTTTTTTTCCATTGATTTTTAGAGAAGGTAGGAGGAGAGAGAGAGAGAGAGACATCAATATGAAAGACACATCGATTGATTGCCTCTCACACACCCCAGGGCCAGGGATCGAACCTGCAACCCAGGTATAATGTCCTTGACCAGGAATCAAACCCACAACCCTTAGTGTATGGGCCAATGCTCTAACCATGGAGCACACCGACCAGGGCACATGTAACAATTATGAAGGACTAACAAGTATAAAAGAACAGTTATTAATACATACCATGTACCACATTAAAAATGTTTTTCTTTTAAACATAAATTAGTGATTTAAACAGAAAAACAAAATCCTCCTTAATCCTTAAAACCACAAGCCCAAGAGGACAGATGTCTCACTCAAGTTTGCACAGCTAATGAGGGACAAGAACCAAATTTTTAATCCAATCTATTAATTCAGATATGAATCCACTGATTGAACTTTATTGGACAAGCAAGAATATGGGATTGTTCTAAAGAAAGATGTGTTTTATTATGAAGAACATGATCTGATAAATTATTATCTAGTAAACTCACAAGTTTATAAAAGAACAGTTGGACCCAAATATTTTTTCTGGCAGATAGGATAATTTAAAGTTATCTCAAATGGCTACAACTTTTACTAATATTTGTGGGAAAGACTTTTAAGGTTTTTCATTTACATAGTTTCCAAATATCCCCGCACCCCTTTTTTCAGATAAGAATTATTTCCCTAAAGTTTGTGTTTCAGGACAATATCTGCAAGCCTTTTGGGATGACTAGAAGTTTGTGGATTCATAAAACGGATAGGTGGGCTTTGCATTGTTTCTACAGCCCCAGTTCTATTCTCATAAAGACTTGATTTGTAAGACATTACAGTGTTTTTAACTTCTTGAAGAATTGGGTTACAACCTGCATGGTAGCCAGAAGGTGACCAGACATCAAGCTATGTTATCCTCAGTTTGCTTCTTTATATTGAGATCTTCAACTAAGATGGAAATAAAAAGATTCCTATGTTTTCGAGCTGCGTTTCTTTGGAATGTTTTAGTAAATCCTTTCACAGTGGCTTCACAATGTTTTTCTTTGACTCTGGGTTCATAGTATCTTTTTAGCTTTGCCAGCTTCTGCCAGTTTTCCCAGGATCCTGTCTGCAGGCTCTGGAGTGAACAGAGTATCTCAGCCGGTCTTATACTGCTAACTAGACATTGTATCTGGTTGCTCGGTGCTCTTGGGAGCTGTTGGTTTCCTCTTTTGACATCAGAACTGTTAAAAGATTAACTGAGGCATATTAAACATTTTAAGAGTTCATTTGAGCAAAAATCTATTCCAAAGGTGCAGCACCAAACCGAACATGGTTAGGAGTGTTCCACCAACAGGAGCTCGGGGAGGGACCCAACAATTTTCTAAGTTTTAATCTCCCCAGAATGACTCATAAAGACTGAGGCATTAAAGGAAAGGGGAAAGAATAGAGGAAGAAAAATATGTTTTTAATTTAAAAATTAATTTTTTCAACAGACCCACTGACGGCTGTTCGGCTGTGGTGCTTTACTACTACTCCTGAGCAGTCTCCCTCCATCTCTCTCTTCTTCCTTAAACCTGGAAGAAAGGAATAGTCCTGGTGAGAGTAGAACCCCCACCCCTGAACAAAGTTTCCTCTCCTTACAGCTGAAGCTTCCCCACCTCTGGTCTCCTATAAAGTAAGTGGATGAATTGCAGGATCCCAGGTGAGAACAGCAGTCACAGAGCTAGCTCAGACATTGGGGGTCAGACAGACATGAGTTCTTATTCAGTTACTTGGGACATGTGGGGGCCAAGCTCCTGGCACCTTCTTACTCAAGTGAGGTCTTTGGATCAGCAGCATCGACATCACCTCATCACCTGTTAGAAACTAGAATCTTATACCCCACCCTAAATCACCTGAATCTGAATCTGTGTTTTAATAAGATCCCAGTAACTCATATGCACATTACATTTTAAGAAAGCACTGCCGGAGAAACCAAGATGGCGGTATAGGTAAACACTGGAGTTTGCTGCCTCGCACAACCACTTCAAAAATACAACTAAAAGACAGGATGGACATCAACCAGAACCATAGGAAGGCTGGCTGAGTGGAAATTCTACAACTAGAAGGAAAGAGAAAAGCATACTGAGACTCAGAGGAGGAGCAGTGTGGAAGTAAAATACTAAGGTGCGGAGCGGGCTGGCGGCTGAGGGTGTGGTTGTCTTTTTCAATTGGGAGGGAGTATCAGGCTCTGAGCTCCAGTTCCGGGTGAGTCTTTGGGGACCCAGACTCATGCGGGAGAAGCGGGACTGTCTGGCATCTGTCGGAACTTGAGAGCAGCTTTCTCTCGGAGGTGCTTGCAGCGATTACAGGGACACTGAGAAGCAGAGCCTCTGAGGGCAGCCATAACTCCTCGCTCCACCCTGTGGATCCCGTGGGACCCACCCTGCCCCACCCAAGCCCTGCACGAGGCTTTTGCTGGGTAGCCGCAGGCAAAGGCTAGATTAGCACCTCCCTAGAGATCCAGGAGCGAGTGTCCCAGTGGTCCGAGTGGGTCCATCCAGTTTACAGCTCCTCAGACCTTTAAAGGTCACACTCAGGGGGCAGACCCAGTGAGCACCAAAGCCCCATTGAAACAAGTCTTGCCCCGGAGGGGTGTCTCCAGCACAGAAATTCTCCCACTGCAGACACAGCTGATTCTCACAGCCAATTGGCCTGGAGGTCATTCCCTCCCAGTGTTAACTACAACAATCAAGAATTAACTACAACAGGACTGTGCACAAAGACCACAAGGGGGTGTACCAAGAGTGTCTACCTCAGGTAATTGGGGAGGCTGAGCCACTGGGACCTAGAGGACACTTAGCACAGAAAACCACTTTATCAACACAGGGAAGCATAAAAAATGCGAAGACAAAGAAAAAGGACACAAATGACAGAAATGGAGGAAAGCAAACTACTGGATATAGAGTTCAAAACCACACTTTTAAGGTTTTTCAAGAACTTTCTAGAAGCCACCGATAAATTTAGTCAGACTCTCAAAAAGACTGGTGAGACCGCCAATAAACATAGTAAGATCCTCAAGAAATCTAGTCAGGCCCTCGATGTTATGATAAAGGACCAACTAGAAATTAAGCATACACTGACTGAAACAGAGGATATTATACAGACTCCCAACAGCAGACTAGAGGAACACAAGAATCAAGTCAAAGATTTGAAATACAGAGAAGCAAAAACACCCAACTGGAAAAGAAAAATGAAAAAAGAATACAAAAATACGAAGATAGTGTAAGGAGCCTCTGGGACAGCTTCAAGCGTACCAACATCAGAATTATAGGGGTGCCAAAAGAAGAGAGAGAGCAAGATATTGAAAACCTATTTGAAGAAATAATGACAGAAAACTTCCCCTACCTGGTGAAAGAAATAGACTTACAGGTCCAGGAAGCGCAGAGAACCCCAAACAAAAGGAATCCAAAGAGGACCACATCAAGACACATCATAATTAAAATGCCAAGAGCAAAAGACAAAGAGAGAATCCTAAAAGCAGCAAGAGAAATAGAGTCAGTTACCTACAAGGGAGTACCCATACAACTGTCAGCTGATTTCTCAACAGAAACTTTGCAGGCCAGAAGGGAGTGGCAAGAAATATTCAAAGTGATGAATGCCAAGAACCTACAACCAAGATTACTTTATCCAGCAAAGCTATCATTCAGAATTGAAGGTCACATAAAGAGCTTCACAGATAAGGAAAAGCTAAAGGAGTTCATCACCACCAAACCATTATTATATGAAATGCTGAAAGGTATCCTTTAAAAAGAGGAAGAAGAAGAAGGTAAAGATACAAATTATGAACAACAAATACACATCTATCAACAAGTGAATCTAAAAATCAAGTGAATAAATAATCTGAAGAACAGAATGAACTGGTGATTATAATAGAATCAGGGGCATAGAAAGGGAGTGGACTGACTATTCTGGAGATAATAACGATATCTGGCTTGCAGCTTAGTTTCTAAAGGATTATGAAGACAAACATAAAAACAGTTCAGAAAACTGTACAGCAAGAACCTACAAAAATGTTCACTACTTATTACCCTGAGACATTCTGTTATTTTTGTCAAATCTCACATCTGGAAGATTTCAGTAACTCGACCTAGCAAATCAGAGGCCTTCTACTTTCTCAACACTTTTCTCCTTGTGTTTGGGGCCCAACAAGGAGGTTCCTAGAGGAACCAAAAAGTTTGTAATCAAGGAACTCTTGACCAGAGGGAATAAAGTCACTTGCTGTCTGAAGCATCATTAGGTTCCTCCCCTGCTCACAGCACACTGGTAGCTGCTGGTGGGACTAGGGTGTGGTCAGCTCAAATCCCAATGTCATAGGGATGCAGGTGTCTGGTCTAGATAGATATCAACAGCCAAGGACTCCAATTTTTACCTTTTCATTCTTTTTTGGGGTCTTTCCTAAAGATGCGATCTAAAGTGTGGGCAAAGCTTTATGCATCAGGCTACCTCTAATTATGAGTAACTGGTAATAACACAAGAGAAAGACTAAGTAAATGATAGTAAAGACCTTTAAAACATTAAAGAACTTGTAATGACAAGAGGAAATATTTATGCTGTGCTGTGGGATACAGAGCAGCTATAAACTCACCTATGTTTTTAAAAATTATATATATATATATAAATGTATAGGGCTGGAGGTGTTTCTGGGTAGGGAACGCTATTGTCCTGGTTTCCAGGGTCTCTATGAGCACAAGCCCCTTGGCCAGGGTATCCTGTGAGCGAAACCCTGCTTCAAGAGAAGAGTGCTGAGGCAGGAAGGGAAGCCAATGGAGGGAAAGGGTCAGGGCAGCTACGGACAGAGCTTATCTCCAGAAGAGAAATTCAGAGAATAATAGAAGGAGGACAGAGAATGAGGCAGGCATGGACCACCTTGCACAAGTGTGAGGGGAAAGCTAAGGCCCCAAGATGGAGCTGACCCTAAGCAATGGGGGTGCAGGACAGAGAAGTTCCCAGTACACTCCAGGTTCTTGGAGATTAGCCACTGAGTAGGGCTGCACCTGCTGAGCCCAGAACAGGCAGGGAGTGACACCATATCATAACATCCAAAAGTCTTTAGCACTGGCTGTTCAACATGGAGGGAACAAGTTGCAATCATCTATGTAATAAAGAGCCAGAGTTGTAACGACCAATTACCACCAAAGGCTCAACCAGACCAGAAGTCAGTGCTGGGTTGCTGTGGTGACCCAGCACTGACTGCTTATGGGGCTGCGGATCAGGCCCGGAGAGAGGCCTGCAGAGAGAGAGGCAGGGTCTGATTCATAGCCTCTGTGGCATCCATTGATCAGAACTTGCCTCTCTTCCTCTCCGGCCTGGCCAATACCTGTGCCTCCATTTCTCTCCAGGTCTCCACCAGGGCTGCTGATCAGCCCCGCCTTTCTGATCAGGCCCCGTTGATAGGCCCAGAGACGTTGACTGGCATAGAAACTGACCAATCAGAACCAAATCTGTATGAATGTAAGGAGTCAATGGCTGCCTAGGAGGTGGAGCTTTTGATGCTGACTGGCATAGGAACCGACCAATCAGAACCAAATCTGGGTCAACTGTGAGGAGCCAATGGCTGCCTAGGAGGTGGAGCTTTTGACACTGACTGGCATAGAAACTGACCAATCAGAACCAAATTGGCCAGCAGAGGCGGGCAGTTGGGGGATCGATCAGGCTGGCAGGGGAGGGCAGTTAGGGGTGATCCAGCAGGCAGAGGCAGTTAGGGGTGATCAGGCAGGCAGGCAGAGGGGTTAGGGGCAATCAGGCAGGCAGGCAGGTGAGTGGTTAGGAGCCAGCGGTCCCAGATTGTGAGAGGGGTGTCCAACCACCGGTTTAGGCCTGAACCCACAGGGATCAGGCCTAAATCAGCAGTTGGACATCCCCCGAGGGATCTCCGATTGGAGTGGGTGCAGGCTGGACTGAGGGAACCTCCCGCTCCATGCACGAATTTCATGTACCGGGCCTCTAGTAGTAATATAAGAGACCCAGTGCACGAATTCGTGCACAGGTGGGGTCCCTCAGGGTGGCCTGTGGGGATCGGGCCCCAGCTCCTACCCCCAGGCTCACAACCCCAGCTCACCCCCCTCCAGCCTCACAGCCCCACAGCCCCACCTGGCACCCCACCGTGGCCTGGTGCCGCCTGCTCACCTGCTCCACCATCTCGCCACAGTTCCACTCTCCTTGGGGCCCATCAGGGTTGGCAGTGCCTCCACTGCCGCCAGCTGCCGGCACTGTGTTGCCGACACCCACCATGTTCTGTGGCACCCCGTGGTGGTCAGCGCACATCATAGCGAGTGGTTAAACTCCCAGTCAAACAATTTGTATATTAGGCTTTTATTATATAGGAGTAAAGTCCCCAATAGCTAAAGCAGTGGACTTTCAGTCAGGATGATACTTTAAATTCATGTTCTGTGTCTGTACCATTAACTCTCTCCACTTTTCTGCAAACCTATGACCATGGCAGAAAGTTTTAAAAGAAAAAAAAGACAGGTTGAGTGTTGACCCATGAACCAAGAGGTCACTGGTTCAATTCCTGATCAGGGCACATGCCTGGGTTTCTGGCTGTATCGCCAGTGCAGGAGACAGCTGATTGATGATGTTTCTCTCTCATCGATGTTTCTATCTATCCCTCTCCCTTTAAAAATCAATAAATACATATTTTAAAAATTAAAAAAAGAAGAGGACAGTGTAGCCTAAGGAGTCCAGAGGAAGCTGGCCCAGCAAAGCCACGTGCTGGTTCAGGGACTAGATTTGCAATACTTACAAAATCATCAAGGGATAAGAGCCCTAAGGTTATAAAAAAAAGGGGGAGGGAGGGAACCAAAATTTCAGACAATAATAAAAAAATAAGCTTAAGACCTGGTTTTACACTTGGGACTTTAGGGAATTTAAGTGAGCAACTGAAAAACCAATAGTTGTAGGGACAAAATGACAGAGGAAAACTTCCCCCTCAAGATAAGTTTACAGAGCAAAATTTCAAAACATGCAATGAAAATTGATGCTAGAGCAAAATCAACAGTTAGAAGATGATTGAAGACAAAATAAATAATAGCATGGGTTTTTTTAAATATATTTTATTGATTTTTTTACAGAGAAGAAGGGAGAGGGATAGAGAGTTAGAAACATCGATGAGAGAGAAACACCAATCAGCTGCATCCTGCACACTCTCGACTGATATGTGCCCGCAAGCAAGGTACATGCCCTTGATCGGAATCGAACATGGGACCCTTGAATCCGCAGGCTGACCTCTATCTACTGAGCCAAACTGGTTAGGGCCATAGCATAATCTTAAAATGACTTAACATGGCCTGCTTAGAAATCTTTAAAAAACTGAAGGATAGCATCTGCAAAAAGGAACAAAAACATATGAAACAAAAATTAAGCTGGATATCACAGAGAGGGAGAAAAATAGGCAGACCTTTCTTGCATTCCTCCCAGGGCCAGATGGGAAATAAAACTAAAGCAGGGAACATACACCCAGAATTATCAACTGAGGTCCAGCTGAGGAGGAGACATTATCAAGGAAGGACAGAAAACACTTGGAGACTGGTAGAAAGGGTGAGGTCACAAGAGGGGAATGTAACAGTAACCAGTAAAGATTATAAATATAATTTATAGCTTGTGAGGTACAGTAATGCAACATTTAGAAGTAAATGTATAGCCTAAATGAATTAATTATAATATAGAAGAGATTTTAAATAAATACATTGAGTTATTTAACTCAAAAAGGAAGTAAAAAAAAAAACAAAAGAATAAGCCTAAAGAAAGTAGAAGAAAATACTAAAGAAAAGGTCAAAAAAATTAAATTAGTGTAACTGAAAAACACAGGTTTGGCTTCCTGTTGCAACAAAAGCCAAATTTCTGAGGCAGGTGCTGATACAAAAGGAAAGAAGTTTTATTCAGGTGCCACTTGACCTGGAAGAATGGTGGACTCCCCTTCCTGCTCAAGCCTATGGTTCTTAAAGGGATAGGAAGCGGAGAGCTTTTTTCTTTTTTTTCTATCCAATTATCTTGCTAGCTTTCAAGCACTCTCAGGCCCACTCCATTAATCTTTCTAGCTTTTGGCATAAGAACCTCCCCCTGCACCATGTTGGCCAATGAGGGAGACTCCCTGGGCACTCCCTGATTGTCTAGGGCAGTGGTCGGCAAAACTGCGGCTCAGGAGCCACATGCGGCTCTTTGGCCCCTTGAGTGTGGCTCTTCCACAAAATACCGACTTCTGCGCATGGGCCACAAAGTTTCAATCTCACTGTACATGGGGATGGGCAGGGCTGCAGGACCTGCCATCAGAAAACCTGGAGATGCTGCAGCCATCAGCCATCTCCTGATGCTGGACACAGTGCTGCACACCTGGGGGAGCTGGTTGAAGTCCATGAGGCACCCCTGGATCCCAGCATGCCTCTGTACAGCCCACACACAGCCCATCCCTGGCCAGCCAGGCCCACATTTCAACTGATGGATGTCTATGGTAACAATTTCCCCATTCAAAACTCTGGGCCCTTGACCTGGCATGTGTGGCTTGCTTAGTTGAGCATCGTCCCATGCACAGAAAGGTCACTGGTTTGATTCCTGGTCAGGACACATGCCCAGTTTGCAGGTTTGGTCCCTGGTCAGGGAGTATATGGGAAACAACAGGTCGATATGTCTCTCTCACCTCTCTCTCTCTCTCTCTCTCTCCCATTCTCTCTCTAAAATCAATAAAAACATATTTTTAAAAAACAATAACTCTGGACCCTTGTAATCTTACAAGGGTCACTGGATGGAGGTCTCATCTTCTGTAGTTTCTTTCTGCTGTCAAGGGCCATAGTCTTACCAATCTCTTACCAGAGATTCTTCTTTTTTTTTTTTAATATATGTTTATTGATTTCAGAGAGGGAGGGAGAGGGAGAGGGAGATAGAAACATCAATGATGAGAGGGAATCACTGATCAGGCATACAGAAGGCAGCTGATAAATTATTCTCTCTCATCACTGATGTTTCTAACTCCCTCTCCTCCCACCTCTCTCTGAAATCAATAAAAATATATATATTTTAAAAGTAACATTGTCACTTAGCTTTGGGAGGCATTGTTCCTTTCCAAAAGAGGAATTTTAAACCTCCTTCAGGAGTGCAGGTCCCGCTTTCCCTTGCAGTATCAGCAGCAGCAGCAAGATCTGAGTCCTCCTCAAGCAGCACCTGCTTTATACATGTGTGGTGGATCAAAGGCTTGATTCCCATGAGTTTTAAGAATGAGTGTGTTGTCAGGACACCGTAGGGACCAATCGATTGCTTGGATAACTGCTGTTCAGGACCCTGAGTCTTCCAGGTCTTTAGTCTCCCAGCTGGAATGGGTATAAGGGCTGGTCAAATGGGTAGATAGATCTACAATGAGAAAATCTGTGCAAAGTTGTTAGTGTTTGCCCTAAACGTTGTACACATTGTTTGATTTTTTAATTCATGTTCTAAATGTAAAGGGGGTGTTTCTAAAACAGACACTTGGAAGGGTCTCCCATAAACTATTTCAAAGGGGTGCTTCCCTAATCCAAAGCAAAGCCATGGGGAGTGCCTGGTTCCTCGTTCCATTTCATGTGTTTCCTGGCATATTTTCACGAGGGTCTTCCTTATTCTATAATTCATTTTCTCAGTCTTCCCCATAGATCAGGGTCTCCAAGAGGCACATAGTTTCCATGCATGTAGTGCCTGTCCCATCTTCTGAGAGATTTCTGAAGTGAACAATGATCATCAGAGGCCTTTCGACTGGCAAAATGGGGGTATTATAGGGAGACTGGCATAGTCAAATTAATCCTGATTTTAAGAATTTCTGCAATACTGGTTGAATTTCCTCTAAAGCTTCCTTTTTAAGGGGTATTGTTTCTTTTGTGGGATCTGCGTCCCTTCATCTAGGTTAGTTTTTATGGGCTGGATGTTAACCACCATACCCAGGGTTCCATCAGCCCAAACAGCTCAATCAACCTGTTTGTAGATCTCAGGTGGGAAGAGTTCACATCCGGGCTCTTCAGAGCAAGTCAGGAGCACCTGGAGCTGGAGAGCATGTTCCGGCGGGGCTCCTGAGCATAGCTGCTGCTTCTCAGGGTAAGAGGTTATTTGTGAATGTCATTTACAAAGTAAATCTCAGGCCAACAATGGAATGGGGCAGTCTGGCACGTAGAGAAAACTATGTGTAAATTTTTGATCCCTAAACTGGTATTCTAGAGGTTGAAGGAACGCCGATTTTTTGTAATTTTCCAGTCACTCCAGTAACCATCACTGCAGCTGAACTTTTCTTGGTAGTTTTATATTTAGCACCGAATGTGTAGCTCCCATATACACGAGGAAGTCAATTAACTTGTTTTCCACTATCAATTGTACCCAGGGCTCCTGTGGGGAAATAGTAATAGGTCGGGAGGTATCTAGGGCCTCCTCGTTTGTCATCAGATTCATCATTCCTTTCTAACATTTCTTGGTGAGTGTTTCTATCATTTTTATTTTTATTTCTGGGTTTCAGGCAGACCTTTCTCCAATGGCCTTCCTCTTTGCAATAGGCACATCGATTGAAGGAATCCTGCCTCTCCTTCTGGTTTCCCCAGTTTCTAAGAAAATGGCAGCCTGCTTTAATTTTCTTGTTTCCAGGCATGGTAAACCTTCAAGGCTATGTCCACCAGCTGGGAGGGATTCATTCCCAACAGCCCATCTAAACCTTGAAGCTTCCTTCTGATATTTGTGGCACTTTACCCAATAAAAGTCATGTTTACCATCCATACATTTTGTGGTGCCTATGGGTCAGCATCAGTGTGTTTTTGATAGGCCTGATAGATCCTTTCTAAAAATTTAGAAGGATCTTCATTTGGTTTTTGTTGAATGGCCTGTATCATATTCAGGCTCTTTTTTTATCCACCCTTTCCTAAATCCTTCCAATATGCACCTTCTAGGAAGGCTATGTCTTCCACTATTCAGGTCCAAATTGGGCTCCATCAAGGGAATTGCCCTGGTGCGTTGGTAGTCCCATTGGGACTCTCTTGATGGAGGCAGTGACCCTCTTCATTAGCCTTATCTATAACTAGCTGTCTTTCATCTGCCCCATTAGCAGGATGTTAAGGAGAGCCTATATGTCTGCCCAATTTGAATGGTGAGTGGCAAAAATGGAGGTGATAAGATCTGCCATTTCTGAGGATCCTCCTGTTATGAGGAGTTGGGATTCTTCCAATTTAGTAAATCTCAAGTGGGAAGTGGAGTATATGCCCAATAGTAACCAGCAGGCTGGCCTTTCTAGTTTATTCCACCTATAGGGTATTGCCTCAAAGGGAATTGTCCTGTTCTGGACAGGGATGCTCCCTGACCAAATTGAATGCTCTGCTGGGTCTTGAAGGGGGAGACCATTCCTTAATCATATGGGGTGGTGTTGTCCCCACTCTGGCCCTATATCAGGGATATGTAGCAGTGGAGGTGGTGGTGGGGGAAATCTTCCTGCTGTTAATCCTGGGTTCCCTAGGTTCAGGGCATTAAAGAGACTCATTTCCTCATTTTCTTTTTTTCTTCCTGTGTCTTACTATCAGGGAGGGGTTTTGAAGCCAGGTCCCTTCTCTGCATCATTAATTGTTCCTTTTGTTTGCAGAATCCTTATTGTGTAAAGATATAAAGGCTTGGACATAAGGAATTTTGTCCCATTTCCCCGACTGTTGGCAAAATAATTTCAATTGTATAATGGTGTAGTAATTTAGGGATCCAGATAGGGGTCATTTTCCCACATAGTCTAAAGTATACACAGGCCAAGCAGTGTTACAATAGAAAACCAATTCCTGAGGTACTGGGAAAAAATGGCAGCCCAATAGGCAGACATGTCTTACACCCTGTCCTAGAGCAAATAGAAGGAACAACTAAATCAAATAACATCCAGTGGGAATTGGAAAATTAGTCATAGCTGGTGAGACAATTCACAGCCAGAAAGGGCAGAAGATGCCTAAAGAACTGTAGGATCAAGGATCTGGGCTGGAGAGAGATGTGCAACCACCAGGCCAAGAGGTTCTGGAGGAATCCGCACTGCACCAAATCCAGGACAGGTGTAATATCCAACTGTGGAAAGAAAGTCCACAGGGCTGATGGAGGCTGGGGAATCTAGATCTAACTCCACAGCCATATGAGGCTGCACCCAGAAAGGCAGCCTGAAGAGCTGCCTGAGCCATGTGGTGCTGGGGGGAGGGATAAACTCACAGTCACATGGTTGTTTTGTCTCTGTTTTGCCTTTGCTTTTATTTACTAAACCCAATTCATAGACCCTTCCAATTACAAACACTCACCTGAGGCTGCGGTGCAGGTAGAGGTGCAGATTTGTGGAGTCTGGAGAGAGGCTGTGTAGGAAAGTGGGTCAGGGAGAGGTGACCAGGAATTCAGCACTGAGATTTTCATGACCCTCCAAATCTAAGCAGCCATTTTTCTCCTGAAGAGCCAGCCTCTAATACAGCCATTCCCAGCTAATACAACCACACCTAGCCTACATCTTGAGCTTTTCAAAGGAAACAAAGACTCTGAATAGCCCCAAAGAGCCCTCAGGGATTGGGTTGAAGAGGGGCCGTTCAGTTCCAGAAAATGATACAGCACCACCTCCACATAAAGCCCTATCAGAAACAGATGCTTGAGCGATTAAGATTGACAGCAGGCAGCCAGTCAAAGCAGGCAGATTGGTCCCACCTGCTTGCAGCCAAGGCTGTGGAGACAGACACAGAGGAGCTGTGGATCACTTGGAACTTCAACACAGTGCTGACTACCTAACAGGAAACTAAGAAGTGGCAGACAGAACAGAAGAGTGGAGTCTTAAACCAGCCCCCAGGGAGCATTAATATTCCACTGAAGCAAATGACGCTTTACTTTTTTATTTTTTATCTTTTATTTAAAACATTTTTTCTTTTTGTTTTTATCTTTTTTTCTTCATTCAATTTTTATTTTTATTTTATTTTATCTTAAGTTTTCTTTTTTCCATCCCTTTGTTCCTCACTTTTCCCTTTTTCATGCTGTTTTCTCTTCTCCTGTCCCCGCCTTAGTTTTCCTCTTTCCTTTCTTTTTACCTCATGTTAAAAAGTGATCTTTGCTATCTGCTTTATTGATGTGTTATTATTATAGTAGTCTCTGTTGGCTTACTCACATATCTAATTTCCTCTCCCCTGCTCCACGTCCATGCACCCTTCTATTTCTTTGCTAGTCAATTTTTTATGCTTTTGTTTTTCCTCTCCTTTCTTGCTCTCTTCTTCTCCTAGTTGTTTAATTAATACATTCACTAAACTCAGGCCTATCTGATCTCTCCTCTATTCTCCTTTTCCAAAAATAAATGAATAAATAGATAAATTTTTAAAAAATTGTTTTATCTTATTATTATTTATTTATTTATTTAGCTTCTTACCCACTCATTCTCTTACTGCCTCCTCTATACTTAACTATGATCCTTTCCCTATTCACTCAATTCCTTAACCTTGCTTTCTGTATATAAGCTCTGCCTCTACAGATTCTGTTCCCCCACCCTTTTTTCTGGGTGTATGTTGTTTGCTTTTTTGGTTTATTTGTTTGTTTAGTGGTGTTTTCTTCCCATATATTTTTCTTCATCTTCTTTTTCTTCTTATTCTTTTTCTCTCTTACTTTTTTTTCTTTCCTTGATATTACTTTCACTCTCTTTTCTCTTTCCTAATTCTCTTTTCTCTGGTGGTTACTTTCATTGGGATTATCAGTGTCATGAGTACAGTCTTGTTTTGCTCCCTTTGTGTCATGTCTTGTCGAGTTGTATTTTGTGCTGTTAAATCAAAATGGTAGAGAGTGAACCACGTAACCAGACACTCTGAGAGGAGACTCCACCCATGAAAGGGACAATAACACTCAAGACCCAACTACACCAAGAGAATCCAAATATCCCAAGTAGGGGGCATCCCTAGAATACCCAACCCAGAAGACCTGAGGGATTGCACTACTGGGCCCCACAAAACATCTACTATATAGGACAAACTAAAAAAATCTGGCTGGCATAGCAGTTTGAGTTAATACATAGAAACAATCACAAAGAAACAGCAAAAATGGGGACACAAAGAAACAACCCCCATATGAAAGAAAAGGAGAAATAACCAGAAAAGGAAAAAAATAGAACGGAGGCAAGCAATTTGTCAGATAAATAATTCAGAGCAATGGTTATAAGGATGCTGAAAAGAATAAAGACAGTAGGAGAAACCAAGATGGAGG
The DNA here is from genome assembly GCF_014108235.1 of Myotis myotis. NCBI lineage: Eukaryota > Metazoa > Chordata > Mammalia > Chiroptera > Vespertilionidae > Myotis > Myotis myotis. Next base: position 118,235,641 of record NW_023416313.1, on the reverse strand, counting down.
CATAGGTAAACACTGGAAATTGCTGCCTCCCACAACAAATTCAAAAATACAACTAAAAGACAAAACGGACATCATCCAGAACCAGACCACAGGAAGGCTGGCTGAGTGGAAATTCTACAACTAGAAGGAAACAGAAAAGCACACTAAGACTCAGAGGAGGTGCGGAAGTGCAGAGGTATGGAGGTGCATGCGGCAAGGGCTGACAACTGAGGACGCAGCTGTCTTTTTGAATTGGGAGGGAGTCACAAGCCCCCGACTGCTCTGAACTCAAGTTCAGGGTGAGTCTGTGGGGATCCAGACTCATACGGGGAGAAACTGGGCTGTCTGGCAGCGGGCAGAACTCGGAACTCTAGGGCAGCTTTCTCTCAAAGGTGCTTGCAGCGATTACCAGGACACTGAGACGCGGGCCCCTTAGGGCAGGGCTGAGAATCAGCCATAGCTTCTTGCTCCGCCCTGTTGATTCCCTGAGACCCCACCCCACCCAAGCTGCCATATGAATGCCCTGGTCCTTTGAAATCTGAAAATTACCTAACAAACTGCAGCTGGGCCAGACAGACCCAGAACTTCCAAGAGAAGGCCCAAGGCCCCACAGCAGCTTGCATTACTTCACAGCTGGTCCTTATTTGGGCACCTCCAAAACCCAAACGAGGAATGGGAATCTGCAGATCTCTTTGTAGCTCCTGCTGGGTAGCTTCAGGCAGAGGCTAAATTAGCACCTTCTTAGAGATCCAAGAGCCAGTGTACCCAGTGGTCAGAGTGGGACCATCCAGATTACAGCTCCTCAGATCCATAAGGGACACATGCAGGGAGAAGACCCAGTGAGCACCAAAGCCCCACTGAAGCAAGTCTTGCCTCATAAGGGTGTCTACAGCACAGAAGTTCTCCCACCATAGACACAGCTGACTCTCACAGCCAATTGGCCTGGAGGTCAATTCCTCCCAGTGATACCTACAACAATCAAGACTTAACTACAACAAGACTGTGCACAAAGCCCACAAAGGGGTGCACCAAGAGTGTCCACATCAGGTGATTGGGGAGGCTGAGCCACTGGGCCTTATAGGACACCTAGCACAGAAAGCCACTCTACCAACACAGGGAAGTATAAAAAATGTGGAGACAAAGAAACAGGTCACAAATTACAGAAATGGAGGAAAGCAAACAACTGGATATAGAGTTCAAAACTAGACTTTTAAGGTTTTTCAAGAACTTTCTAGAAACCGCCGATAAATTTAGTAAGACCCTCAAAAAGTCTGGTGAGACCGCCGATAAATGTAGTGAGACGCTCAAGAAATCTAGTGAGAGAACCAAGATGGCGGCACAGGTTAACGCCGGAGTTTGCTGCTTTGAACAACTACTTCAAAAGTGAAACCAAAAAACGGAAGGGACATCACCCAGAACCACAGGAACGCCGGCTGAGTGGAAGTCCTACAACTAGGAGGAAAGAGAAACGCATACAGACACTCAGAGGAGGCGCAGTGCTGAAGTCAAATTCTGAGGTGCGGAGTGCGCAGAGCCGGCTGGCGGCGGAGGGCGCGGTTGGCGTTTTCAATCGGGAGGGAGTCGCAGACTCTGAGCTCCAGATCCTGGCGAGTCTTTAGGGACCCAGACTCAAACGGGAGAAACGGGACTGTCTGGCTTCGGTCAGAGCGAGTGCAGCTTTCTCTCTGAGCTTTGCAGCGGGTGCTGGGACTCAGAGAGGCAGAGCCCCTGGGGACAGGACTGAGAGCCACCATAACTGCTCTCTCCGGCCCACCCTGTTGATCCTGTGCGACCCGCCCCGCCCAAGCCCTGCACACAGGCATTTACCGGATAGCCTCAGGCAAAGGCTAGATTAGCACCTCTCTAGAGGACAGAAGTTCTCTCACTGCTGACACAGCTGATTCTCATAGCCACTTGGCCTGGAGGTCAAACCCTCCCTGGAATTAGCTACAACAATCAAGATTTAACTATAAGACTTCGAACAAAGACCACTAGGGGGTGCACCAAGGAAGCATAACAAAATGCGGAGACAAAGAAACAGGACAAAATTGTCAATGGAAGATATAGAGTTCAGAACCACACTTTTAAGGTCTCTCAAGAACTGTTTAGAAGCCGCCGATAAACTTAATGAGATCTACAAGAAAACTAATGAGACCCTCGATGTTATATTGGGGAACCAACTAGAAATTAAGCATACACGGACTGAAATAACGAATATTATACAGACTCCCGACAGCAGACCAGAGGAGCGCAAGAATCAAGTCAATGATTTGAAATGCGAGGAAGCAAAAAACACCCAACCGGAAAAGCAAAATGAAAAAAGAATCCAAAAATGCGAGGATAGTGTAAGGAGCCTCTGGGACAGCTTCAAGCGTACCAACATCAGAATTATAGGGGTGCCAGAAGATGAGAGAGAGCAAGATATTGAAAACCTATTTGAAGAAATAATGACAGAAAACTTCCCCCACCTGGTGAAAGAAATGGACTTACAGGTCCAAGAAGCACGGAGAACCCCAAACAAAAGGAATCCAAAGAGGACCACACCAAGACACATCATAATTAAAATGCCAAGAGCAAAAGATAAAGAGAGAATCTTAAAAACAGCAAGAGAAAGAAACTCAGTTACCTACAAGGGAATACCCATACGACTGTCAGCGGATTTCTCAACAGAAACTTTGCAGGCCAGAAGGGAGTGGCAAGAAATATTCAAAGTGATGAATACCAAGAACCTACAACCAAGATTACTTTATCCAGCAAAGCTATCATTCAGAATTGAAGGTCAGATAAAGAGCTTCACAGATAAGGAAAAGCTAAAGGAGTTCATCACCACCAAACCAGGATTATATGAAATGCTGAAAGGTATCCTTTAAGAAGAGGAAGAGGAAGAAAAAGGTAAAGATACAAATTATGAACAACAAATATGCATCTATCAACAAGTGAATCTAAGAATCAAGTGAATAAATAATCTGATGAACAGAATGAACTGTTGATTATAATAGAATCAGGGACATAGAAAGGGAATGGACTGACTATTCCTGGGGGGGAAAGGGGTGTGGGAGATTCGGGAAGAGACTGGACAAAAATTGTGCACCTATGGATGAGGACAGTGGGTGGGGAGTGAGGGCGGAGGGTGGGGCGGGAACTGGGAGGAGGGGAGTTATGGGGGGAAAAAAAAGAGGAACAAATGTAATAATCTGAACAATAAAGATTTAATTAAAAAAAAAAAGAAATCTAGTGAGACCCTCAAGGTTATGAAAAAGGACCAACTAGAAATTAAGCATACACTGACTGAAATAAAGGATATTATGCAAAGTTCCAACAGCAGACTAGAGGATCACAAGAATCAAGTCAACTATTTGAAATACGAAGAAGCAAAAAACGCCCAACTGGAAAAGAAAAATGAAAAAAGAATACAAAAATACGAAGATAGTGTAAGGAGCCTCTGGGACAGCTTCAAGCGTACCAACATCAGAATTATAGGGGTGCCAGAAGAAGAGAGAGAGCAGGATATTGAAAACCTATTTGAAAAAATAATGACAGAAAACTTCCCCTACCTGGTGAAAGAAATAGACTTACAAGTCCAGAAAGCACAGAGAACCCCAAACAAAAGGAATCCAAAGAGGACCACACCAAGACACATCATAATTAAAATGCCAAGAGCAAAAGACAAAGAGAGAATCTTAAAAGCAGCAAGAGAAAGAAACTCAGTTACCTACAAGGGAGTACCCATACAACTGTCAGCGGATTTCTCAACAGAAACTTTGCAGGCCAGAAGGGAGTGGCAAGAAATATTCAAAGTGATGAATGCCAAGAACCTACAACCAAGATTACTTTATCCAGCAAAGCTATCATTCAGAATTGAAGGTTACATAAAGAGCTTCACAGATAAGGAAAAACTAAAGGAGTTCATCACCACCAAACCAGTATTATATGAAATGCTGAAAGGTATCCTTTAAAAAGAGGAAGAAGAAGAAGGTAAAGATACAAATTATGAACAACAAATACACATCTATCAACAAGTGAATCTAAAAATCAAGTGAATAAATAATCTGATGAACAGAATGAACTGGTGATTATAAGAGAATCAGGGGCATAGAAAGGGAGTGGACTGACTATTCTTGGGGGGGAAAGGGGTGTGAGGGATGCGGGAAGAGACTGGACAAAAATCGTGCACCTATGGATGAGGACAGTGCGGGGGGGCAGGGAGGAGGAGGGCAGAGGTAGGGGGGAACCGGGTGGAGGGGAGCTATCGGGGGAAAAAAGAGGAACAACTGTAATATTCTGAACAATAAAGATTTAATAAAATAAAAGAATAAAGACAAATTCAACAACATATGTAAGAATCAAGTGGAAATGAAGAAGAATCAAGAGGAAATGAAGAATGACATATCTCCAATAAAGAACACAATGGAAAGTTTCAACTGTAGAGTAAAAGAAGCTGAGGACATCAGCAAGGTAGAAGACAGGGTACGAAAAAAATAAAAAACCCAAGCACAGCAGCAACTGAAAAAAAAAAAAAACTTAAAAAGCAGGAGGAGAGCCTAAGGAAGCTTTGGTACAACACTAAGCAACATCAACATAATAGGGGTGCCAGGAGAGGAAGCTGAACAAGGAATAGAAAACCTGTTTGAAGAAATAATGACAGAAAACTTCCCTGATTTGGGGAAGAAAAATGTCAGACATACAAGAAGCACACAGAGTCCCAAACAAGATGAACCCCAAAAGACCAACACCAAGGCTCATCATAATTAAATTGGCAAACATCAACGACAAAGTAAGAATCTTGAAGTCTGCCAGAGAGAGACAGAAAGTTACCTACAAGGGATCTCCAATTAGACTATCAACTGATTTCTCAACAGAAACACATCAGGCCAGAATGGAATGAAATGAAATATACAAAGTGATGCAAAGCAAGGAACTGAATCCAAGAATACTATGCCCAGCAAGGCTATCATTCAAAATTGAAGGTGAAATCAGGAGCTTCACAGACAAAAAAGGCTAAGGGAGTTTATTATCACCAAGCCAGCAATGCAAAAAAATGCTAAAGGGACTGTTGTGAAAATAAGAAATAGAAAGAGAAGGAGGAACACAGGCATAAAGAGTAAAAATGGGGAAAACAAGTGCCTATCAATAACCTTAATGTAAATAGATTAAATGCTCCAATCAAAAGACATAGGGCCCTAACTGGTTTGGCTCAATGGATAGAGCGTCGGCCTGTGGATTCAAGGGTCCCAGGTTCAATTCTGGTCAAGGGCATGTACCTTGGTTGAAGGCACATACCCTATAGGGAGTGCAGTAGGCAGCTGATCGATGTTTCTCTCTCATCGATGTTTCTAACTCTCTATCCCTCTCCCTTCCTCTCTGTAAGAAATCAATAAAATATATTTTAAAAAAAACATAGGGTAACTGAATGGATGAGAAAACATGACCCATATATTTGCAGCCTGCAAGAGACCCACCTCAAAATAAAGGACTCACACAGACTGATAGTGAAGGGATGGAAAATTCTTTTCAGGCAAATGGAAATGAAAAAAAAAAAAAACTGGGGTAGCAATATTTATATCTGACAAAACAGACCTCAAAGTGAAGGTCATAACAAGATATGGAGGGCCACTTGATAATACTGAAGGGAGCAATTCAACAAGAGGATATAACTCTGGTAAACATATATGCATCCAATTCGGGAGCACCCAAATATATTTAAAAAAAAAACTTCTGGAACATATCAAGGAAGAGATAAACAGCAATACAATCGTAGTTGGGGACTTTAATACCCCATTGACACTACTGGATAAGTCCTCAAAACGAAAAAATAAGCAAAGAAACAGCAATCCTAAATGACTTACTAGATCACATGGAATTAATTGACATCTTCAGAACATTTTACCCCAAAGCTACAGAATATACATTCTTCTCAAGTGCACATGGGACATTTTCAATGATAGACCACATATTGGGACACAGGCAAAGTCTCTTCTAATTCAAGAAGATAGAAATCATATCAAGCATCTTCTCAGATCACAATGACATAAAAATAGAAATCAAATACAATAAAGACAATAAAAAAATCAAGCACGTGTAGGCTAAACAGCATGCTATTAAACAATGATTGGGTTACCAAATAAAAAATAAAAAGCATGCTGGAAAAAAACAACAATTCAAAATCTATGGGACACAGTGAAAGCAGTCCTAAGAGGGAAGTTCATAGTTCTACAGCCCTACTTCAAGAAAGAAAGAAAGAAAGAAAGAAAGAAAGAAAGAAAGAAAGAAAGAAAGAAAGAAAGAAAGGTAATAAATTTTCTAATCCTACAACTTAAAGAATTAGAAAGAGAGCAACAAGAAAATCCCAGAGTAAGCACAACGAAGAAAATAATAAGGAAAATAAATGCCATAGAGACAAAAAATAATAATACAAAAGATCAATAAAACCAAGAGCTGATTATTTGAAAGAATAAACAAGACTGATGAACCTCTAGCCAGGCTCACCAGGACACAAAGAGAGGAGACCCGAACAAACAAAATCAGAAATGAAAGAAGTGAAGTAACAACCAACCCCACAGAACTACAAAAGATTCTTATAAAAGAAAATACTACAAACAAGTATTCCAACAAACTGGACAACCTAGACAAAAAGGACATATTCGGCCCTGACCGGTATGGCTCAGTGGATAGAGTGTTGGCCTGTGGACTCAGGGGTCCTGGGTTCGATTCCAGTCAAGGGCATGTACCTTGGTTGTGGGCGCATTCCCAGTGGGGAGTGTGCAGGAGACAGCTGATCGATGCTCCTCTCTCATCGATGTTTCTAACTCTCTATCCCTCTCCCTTCCTCTCTGTAAAAAATAAATAAAATATATTTTTTTAAAAAAGGACATATTCCTAGAAAAATACAATCTTCCAAAACTCAATCAGGAAGAATCATAACACCTGAATAGGCTGATACCTACCAATAAAATTGAAGCAGTAATAAAAAATAAAAAAAACTTCCAGCAAACAAAAGCCCTGATCCAGATGGCTTCACAGGGGTGTTTTACCAAATTTTCAAAGAAGAACTAAAACTTATCCTCCTCAGACTATTCCAAAAAATTCAAAAGGAAGGCAAACTTCCAAGCTCTTTCTATGAAGCCAGCAGTATCCTAATCCCAAAACCAGATAAAGACGATGCAAAGAAAAAGAATTACAAGCCATTATCCCTATGAACATAGGTGCTAAAATCTCCAACAAAATTTTAGCAAATTGGATCCAGCATTACATTAGAAAGATCACACACCATGACCAAATAGGATTTATTCCAGGGATGCAAGGATGGTACAATATCCCAAATGAATAAATGTTATATATCACATAAATTGAGAGACAAAAATCACATAATCATTATCAGTTGGTGCAGAAAAAGTATTCAACAAAATTATATACCCTTTTGTGGGGGGCTGTTTCTCTTTTTTCCATGTCCCGCATGGAAAAGAAAACAGTCCATTTGCTGAGTGGAGGAGCTGGGGATTAAGAAATTAAAGAAAGACCAAGACGCAGAAATAGATTTTAAGCTGGGGCCAGGTGGGCGCCACCCTCTCTGATGGAGAGGCGGCAAAAAGCGGGCTGAGCCAAACAGCAGGTTTATTTTAAAGGCCTAGATTTACATATCTAGTTCCGCCCCTGCCTGATTAACATGTCCAGCCTTATTGGGGAAGCATGTTCCCAGGGCATGGCTCTGCCTATGCTCTGAGTTCAGCTGACAATAATTATAAGAAAATGCCTAGGTGCCTCCCAGGTGGCCCTCTACACCCTTTCTTGATAAAAACTCTCAGCAAAGTAGAAATAGAGGGATCAACATAATAAAAGTCTTATATGACAAACCCACAGCCAACATCATACTCAATGGGCAAAAACTAAAATCTTTTGTCCTAAGAATAGGAACAAGACAAGGATGCCCACTTTCACCACACCTGTTTGACATAGTACTGGAAGTACTAACCACAGTGATCACACAAGAAGAAATAAAAGGCATCCAAATTGGAAAAAAAGAAGTAAAACTGTCATTATTCACAGATGACATGATATTGCACATAGAAAACCCTAAAGACTCCATCAAAAAACTACTAGACTTAATAAATAAATTTGGCAATGTGACAGGCTGCAAAACCAACACCTAGTCAGAAATCTATGGCTTTTTTATACATCAATAATGAACTCAAAACAATTCAGGTGGAAGAAGATAGTGACCGGCAGGAAGGCAGGGAGGGAGAGAGAGTAAGAGCACGAGGGAGTGATAGATGACTGTGTGGACATGTGTGGTGTGTGTGTGTATGAGCTAGGGACAGTTAGATTCTGCAGGTCTTCTAAGGAGCTGCTAAACCGGGCAGTCTTAGACCGCGGAGCCCCGCTCCCAGCGCGGATACTCCTGGGCGGCCAGCACGGGCACAGAGACCACGCCATCTTGAGAAACAGCTGCTTGAGACTAGGATCCTGGCCTCAGCACCACCCAGTCTGGTCTCAGATGCAAACCAGGACCCTGAAGCCACTGGGGACAGAGACCTGCGACCACAGCTACAGAGCCATGGACACCAAGAATCCAGACATCCCCATGACAAATCTCTGTGAGTAACAGAGCCCATCCCCCTCCCCGCAGGCTCACAGGCAGTGCCATAGTACCTGATAGACCCATCCCTTGCCCGGGCCTCAGTGCTGCTACAGGGACCTTAGCCTGGAAATGCGCGAACACCGGGAACTTGTCCCATGCTGCAGAGGCTAAGGGAGCCTTGGCCTGAAGTGCTCAAACACCGGGAACTTGTCCAGTGCAGCGCAGGCTAGGGGAGCATTGGCCTAGGAGCTAACACGCAAACGCCGGGAACTTGTTCCTCACAGCATGGGCCCCAGGACTCCGAATCTCTGGGCAGGAGGCAACACCAAGCACCAGTGACTTGACTGTGTTTCTTATCACCTGCGCCTGGGATCCCTGATTCCCTGTGCGTTTATACTAAGAGCCAGTAACTCCAATTCTTGGTGCATGTGCACACAGGGACCCTGATTCTCAATGCAAGTCTGCACGAAGCAACAGAGACTCTGATACTGGATTCTTGGGGAACTCTGACTCCTGGCACATACTAGGGGGATCTGATTTTCTACACACTCCAGGGGGGTTCTCTGTTTCAGCACGGTGCAGGCAGGGTCCCTGATTCTAAGGGTGCACATGAGGCCACATTGAGCGCTGGAAACACTGACTCTGAGTGAGCCTGGTTCCCACCAACCTACCACAACCACACATCTTAGTGTCAGAGCTCTTCAGTGACACTAGGGTGGAGTGAGGCTTACACTGCACACAGCCCAGGCCCACACAACTCGATGTTTGAACCATCTGGAGATAATCAGAATGGGGAGACGACACAACCCCAGAGGAACGAAAATGAGGAGTCGCCAAGAAAGGAAATTAATGAAATTGAAGCATGCAACATGACAGAAAAATAATTCAGAGTAATGGTTGTACAATTCATTCACCGGATGGATGAGAAGGAAGAAATTAAAAGTGATATAGCTACAATCAAAAACGCCATGGAAGGTTTCAACAGTAGACTAGAAGAAGCAGAAGACTGAATTAGTGAGTTAGAAGATAAGGTAGAGAAACAAGCTCAATCTGAATAGCAAGTGGAGAAAAAAATTAAAAAACAGGAGGAGAGCCTAAGGGAGCTTTGAGACAACATGAAACAATGTAACTTATGCATAATAGGGCTGCCAGAAGGAAAAGAAGAGCAGCAAGGATTAGAAAATCTATTTGAAGAAATAATGACAGGAAACTTCCCAGATATGGGGAAGAAAAAAGTTTCACAAGTACAGAGAGTCCCAAGCAAGATGAACCCCAAAACACCCACACAAAGACACATCATAATAACGATGGCAAATGTTCAGGACAAACAGAGAATCTTAAAGGCTACAAGAGAGAGACAGAGAGTTACCTACAAAGGATCCCCCATCAGATTATCAAATGATTTCTCAACAGAAACACATCAAGCTAGAATGGAATGGAAGGAGGTATACAAAGTGTTGCAAAGCAAAGGACTGAATCCAAGAATACTCTATCCAGCAAGACTAGCAATCAAAATTGAAGGGGAAATCAGGAGCTTTGTAGACAAAAAAAGGCTAAGGGAGTTTATCACTACCAAGCCAGCAATGCAAGAAATGCTGAAGGAAATGCTGTAAAAAGAAGAAATAAAAAGGTAAGAAAGAACACAGGCACAAAAATATAAATGACTACAAGCAAGTAGCTTTCAATAATAACTTTAAATGTAAATGGACTAAATGCTCCAATCAAAAGACATTGAGTGGCTGAATGGATAAAAAGACATGACCCATACATCTGCTGTCTATAAGAGACCCACCTCAGAAGAAGGGAATCACACAGACTGAAAGTGAAAGGAGGGAAAAATATCTTTCAGGCAAATGGAAATGAAAAAAAGCTGGGGTAGCAATACGTATATCTGACAAAATAGACCTCAAACTGAAGGCCATAACAAGAGATAAGGAAGGCCACTTCATAATACTAAAAGGATAGATACAACAAGAGGATATAACCCTGATAAACATACATGCACCCAATGCAGGAGCACCCAAATACATAAAAAACCTCCTGAAAAATAACAAGGGAGAGATCAACAACAACACAATCATAGTAGGGGACTTAAACACACAACTGACATCACTAGATAAATCCTCTAGAAAAAAAAAATCAGCAAATAAACAGCAATCCTAAATGACTCACTAGATCAAATGGACTTAATTGACATCTGCAGAACATTTCACCCCAAAACCACGGAATATACGTTCTTCTCAAGTGCACATGGGGCATTTTCAAAAATAGACCACATATAGGGTCACAAGCAAAATCTCCAAAAATTCAAGAAGATTGAAATCATACCAAGCATCTTCTCAGACCACAATAACATAATATTAGAAATAAACTACAATAAAAAAAATCCAAAAAATTCAAACAGTTGGAAGCTGAATAGCATGCTACTAAATAATGATTGGGTTACCAATGACATCAAAGAAGAAATTAAAAACATCCTGGAAACTAATGACAATAACAGCACAACAATCTAAAATCTATGAGACACAATGAAAGCAGTCCTGAGAGGGAAGTTTATAGCACTACAGGCCTACATCAAAAAAAAAAAAAAAAAAAAAAAAAACCAAGAAAAAATGATAGTAAATCATCTAACTCTACAACTCAAAGAATTAGAAAGAGAACAACAAGAAAAGCCCACAGTGGACAGAAGGAAGGAGATAATAAAGATCAGAGCAGAAATAAATGACATAGAGACAAAAAAAATTACAAAAGATCAATGAAACCAAGAGCTGGTTTTTTGAAAGGGTAAACAAGATTGATGAACCTCTAGCCAGGCTCACCAAGAAGCAAAGAGAGATGACTCAAATAAACAAAATCAGAAATGAAAGAGGCGAAATAACAACAGACCCCACAGAAATTCAAAGAATTGTTAAAAAAAAAAATACTATGAACAACTCTAACAAACTAGACAACCTGGAGGAAATGGACATATTCCTAGAAAAATACAATCTTCCAAAACTCAATCCGGAGAAAAACCAAGATGGCGGCATAGGTAAACACCAGAGTTACCTGCCTCGAACAACCACTTCACAAGTGCAACTAAAAGACGGAATGGACATCACCCAGAACCAGAGAAGACTGGCTGAGGGGAAAATCTTCAACTAGAAGGAAAGAGAACAGCATACGAGACTCAGAGGAGGCGCAGTGCGGAAAATACAAAGGTGCAGAGGTATGCGTGGAGCGAGCTGGTAGCTGAGGGTGAGGTGGTCGTTTTCAATCGGGAGGGAGTCTCAGATTCTGAGCTCCAGTTCTGGGCGAGTCTCTAGGGACCCAGACTCAAACGGGAGAAGCGGGACTGTCTAGCATTGGTCGGAACGCGAGGGCAGCTTTCTCTCCGAGGTTTGCAGCGGTTTCTGGGACTTTGAGAGGCAGAGCCTCTGGGGACGGGACTGAGAACAGCCATAACTGCTCCCTCCGCCCGCCCTGTTTGATCCCGAGCGACCAGCCCCGCCCAAGCCCTGCACGCAGAGCCATTTGCCGGATAGTCTCAGGCAAAGGCTAGATTAGCACCTCCCTAGAGGACAGAAGTTTTCCCACTGCAGACACAGCTGATTCTCACTGCCAGTTGGCCTGGAGGTCAAATCCCCCTAGTATTAACTACAACAATCAAGGCTTAACTACAGCAAGACTGCCCACAAAGACCACTAGGGAGTGCACCAAGAAAGCATAAAAATGCAGAGACAAAGAAACAGGACAAAACTGTCAATGGAGGATATTGAGTTCAAAACCACACATTTAAGGTCTCTCAAGAACTGTCTAGAAGCCGCTGATAAAGTTACTGAGATCCTCAAGAAAACTAATGAGACCCTAGATGTTATGTTGGGGAACCAACTAGAAATTAAGCATACACGGACTGAAATAACGAATATTATACAGACTCCCAACAGCAGACCAGAGGAGCACAAGAATCAAGGCAAAGATTTGAAATGTGAAGAAGCAAAAAACACCCAACCGGAAAGCAAAATGAAAAAAGAATACAAAAATACGAAGATAGTGTAAGGAGCCTCTGGGACAGCTTCAAGCGTACCAACATCAGAATTATAGGGGTGCCAGAAGATGAGAGAGAGCAAGATATTGAAACCTATTTGAAGAAATAATGACAGAAAACTTCCCCTACCTGGTGAAAGAAGTAGACTTACAATTCCAGGAAGCGCAGAGAACCCCAAACAAAAGGAATCCAAAGAGGACCACACCAAGACACATCATAATTAAAATGCCAAGAGCAAAAGACAAAGAGAGAATCTTAAAAGCAGCAAGAGAAAGAAACTCAGTTACCTACAAGGGAATACCCATACGACTGTCAGCGGATTTCTCAACAGAAACTTTGCAGGCCAGAAGGGAGTGGCAAGAAATATTCAAAGTGATGAATGCCAAGAACCTACAACCAAGATTACTTTATCCAGCAAAGCTATCATTCAGAATTGAAGGTCACATAAAGAGCTTCACAGATAAGGAAAAGCTAAAGGAGTTCATCACCACCAAACCAGTATTATATGAAATGCTGAAAGGTATCCTTTAAGAACAGGAAGAAGAAGAAAAAGGTAAAAATACTAATTATGAACAACAAATATGCATCTATCAACAAGTGAATCTAAGAATCAAGTGCATAGACGATCTGATGAACAGAATGAACTGGTGATTATAATAGAATCAGGGACATAGAAAGGGAATGGACTCACTATTCTTGGTGGGGAAACGGGTGTGGGGGATGCGGGAAGAGACTGGACAAAAATTGTGCACCTAGGGATGAGGACAGTGGGGGGGGGGGGGGGTAAGGGCAGATGGTGGGGTGGGAACTGGGTGGAGGGGAACTATGGGGGGAAAAAAGCGGAACAAATGTAATAATCTGAACGATGAAGATTTACTAAAATAAATAAATAAATAAATAAATAAATAACAAAACTCAATCCGGAAGATTCTAAAAATCTCAATAGGCCAATAACTATGGAAGAAATTGAAGCAGTCATCAAAAAGCTCCCAGCAAACAAAAGCCCAGGACCAGACGGCTTCACAGGGGAGTTTTACCAAACATTCAAGGAAGAACTAAAACCTATCCTCCTCAGACTACTACAAAAAATTCAAGAGGAAGGAACACTTCCAAGCTCATTCTATGAAGCCAGCATCACCCTAATACCAAAACCAGGTAAAGACAACACAATGAAAGAGAATTACAGGCCAATGACCCTCATGAACATAGATGGCAAAATCCTCAAAAATATTTTAGCAAATCGGATCCAGCAGTACATCAGAAAGATCATACACCATGACCAAGTAGGATTTATCCCAGGGATGCAAGGATGGTATAATATCTGCAAATCAATAAACGTGATACATCACATAAACAACTTGAGAGATAAAAATCACATAGTCATACCAATTGATGCAGAAAAAGCATTTGAAAAAAATCAACACCCTTTCTTGATAAAAACTCTCAGCCAGGTGGGAATAGAAGGATCATACCTCAACATAATAAAAGCCATATATGACAAACCCACAGCCAACATCATACTCAATGGACAAAAACTAACACCATTTCCCCTAAGAACAGGAACAAGACAGGGATGCCTACTCTCACCACTCCTGTTCAACATAGTACTGGAAGTACTAGCCATTGTGATTAGACAAGAAGAAGAAATAAAAGGCATCCAAATTCGGAAAGAAGAACTAAAACTGTCCAAATTTACAGATGACATGATACTGTACATAGAAAACCCTAAAGATCCATCAAAAAATTATTAGACTTAATAAATGAATTCAGCAATGTAGCAGGATACAAAACTAATGCCAAGAAATCTAAGGCATTTCTTTACACCAATAGTGAACTTAGAAAAACTGAGACTAAGAAAGCAATCCCATTTACCATTGCACCAAAAAAATTAAGATACCTAGGAATAAACTTAACTAAAGAGGTAAAAGACTTATAGGTGAAAAACTACAGGACACTGAAAAAAGAGATAGAGGAAGACATAAACAGATGGAAGAACATACCATGTTCATGGATTGATAGAATCAACATCATCAAAATGTCCATACTACCCAAAGCAATCTATAGATTCAATGCAATCCCCATTGAATTACCAATGGCATATTTCACAGATCTAGAACAAACGTTTCAAAAATTCATCTGGAATAAAAAAAGACCTCGAATAGCTGCAGCAATCCTGAGAAAGAAGAACAAAGTAGGTGGGATCCCAATACCAGATATCACATTGTATTACAAAGCCACTGTTCTTAAAACAGCTTGGTACTGGCACAAGAACAGACATATAGATCAATGGAATAGAATAGAGAACCCAGAAATCGACCCAAACCACTATGCCCAATTAATATATGACAAAGGAGGCAAGAGCATACAATGGAGTCAAGACAGTCTCTTCAATAAATGGTGTTGGGAAAATTGGACAGATACATGCAAAAAAATGAAGCTAGACCACCAACTCATACCATACACAAAAATAAACTCAAAATGGATAAAGGACTTAAACGTAAGACAGGAAACCATAAAAATACTAGAGAAATCCACAGGCAACGAAATCGCAAACATATGCCGAAGAAATTCTTCTCTGCTCCTAGGGCAATGTAAACTAAAGAGAAAATAAACAAATGGGACTACATCAAAATAAAAAGCTTTTGCACAGCAAAGGAAACGATCAACAAAACAAGAAAGCCCACTGCATGGGAGAACATATTTGCCAATGATATCACCAATAAGGGTTTAATCTCCAACATTTACAGGGAACTCATGCAACTTAACAAAAGGAAGATAAACAATCCAACCAAGAAATGGGCAACGGACTTAAATAGACATTTTTCAAAAGAGGACATACAGAAGGCGGAAAGACATATGAAAACATGCTCAAAGTCACTAATTATATGAGAGATGCAAATCAAAACGACAATGTGGTATCATCTCACACCTGTCAGAATGGCTATCATCAACAAATCAACAAACAACAAGTGTTGGAGAGGATGTGGAGAAAAAGGAACCCTTCTGCACTGCTGGTGGGAATGCAGATTGGTGCAGCCACTGTGGAGAACAGTATGGAGTTTCCTCAAAAAACTAAAAATGGAACTCCCATTTGACCCAGTGATTCCACATCTAGGAATATATCCCAAGAAGCCAGAAACACCAATCATAAAGGATATACGCACCCCTATATTCATAGCAGCACAATTCACCATAGCTAATATTTGGAAATAGCCTAAGTATCCATCAGCAGATGAGTGGATTAAAAAACTGTGGTACATCTACACAATGGAATACTAGCCTGTGGTAAAAAAAAAGAAGGAATTCTTGCCATTGCAACAGCATAGATGGAACTGGAGAGCATTATGCTAAGTGAAATAAGCCAGTCAGAGAAAGATAAATACCACATGATCTCACTCATTTGTGGAATATAGAGAACAACATAGACTGATGAACAGGGACAGATTCAAAGGCAGAGAAACAGCGATCAGACTATCAATCCCCAGAGGGAAAGTAGGGGAAGAAGGGGGTAAGGGGAAGAGGTCAACCAAAGGACTTGTATGCATGCATATAAGCCAAACCAATGGACACGGACAACAGGGGGATGAGAGCTTGAGTGGCAGGGGGTTGAGGGGATGGGGAGGTTGGGGGTTAATGGGAAATGAGGACACATTTATAATACCTTAACCAATAAAGAAATTAAAAAGAAAAACAATTCAAAAAAAATAATGAACTCACAGAAAGAGAAACTAAAGAAAAAAAATCCCATTTACCATTGCACCAAAAAAATTAAGATACCTAGAAGTAAACTTAACTAAGGAAGTAAAAGACCTGAACTCGGAAAACAACAGGACATTTAAAAAAAGAGATAGAGGAAGACATAAACAAATGGAAGAATACACCATGTTCATGGGTTGGTAGAATCAACATCATTACAATGTCCTTACTACCCAAAGCAATTTATAGATTCAATGCAATCCGCCTTAAAATACCAACAGCATATTTCACAGACCTAGAACAAACTCTTCAAAAATTCATCTGGAATTAAAAAAAGACCCCAAATAGCCACAGAAATCCTGAGAAAGAAGAACAAAGTTGGAGGAGTCACAATACCAGATATCAAGCTATATTACAAGACCACTGTTCTCAAAACTGCCTGGTACTGGCACAAGAACAGACATATAGACCAATGGAACAGAACAGAGAACCCAGAAATCGATTCAAGCTCAATTAATATTTGACAAAGAAGACAAAAGCAAACAATGGAGTCAAGACTATCTTTTCAACAATAAATGGTGTTCAGGTGCCATAACTTGTTTGGCTCAGTGGATAGAGCGTTGGCCTACGGACTGAAAGGTCCCAGGTTTGATTCTGGTCAAGGGCATGTACCTTGGTTGCAGGCATATCCCCAGTAGGGGGTGTGCAGGAGGCAGCGGATCGATGTTTCTCTCTCATGGATGTTTCTAACTCTCTATCCCTCTCCCTTACTCTCTGTAAATAATAATAATAATAATAATAATAATAATAATAATAATAATAATCTACACTAATAAAAGAGAAAAATGGTAATTGGCGTACGACGCTACCCTTTTCATTGGCTAATCAGGGCTATATGCAAATTAACCACCAACTAAGATTGGCAGTTAACTGCCAACAAGATGGCGGTTAATTTGCATATGTAGGCACAATGCAGGGAGGCAAAAGGGAAAGCAGGAAGAAGCCCCCTGCCACTGACAGTGATCGGAAACCCAGGGGGGAGCTAAGAGCTGGGGGGCAGGGCAAAGGCGGCCCTGGGGCCGCCTTTGCCCTGCCCCCCAGCCATGATCGGAGAATCAGGTGCCTTTTCCGCCCTGCCCAGTGATAGCAGGAAGTAGGGGTGGAGCCAGCGATGGGAGCTGGGCATGGTCGAAGCTGGCAGTCCCAGGAGCTAGGGGTCCCTTGCCTGGGCCTAAAGCGGAGCCCACAATTGCGGGGCCGCTGCAGCTGCGGGTCCCCGCTGCCCGGGCCGGACGCCTCGGCCAGAGGCGTTAGGCCTGGGCAGGGGCGGAGCCTGCAACCGCAGGGAGCTGGGGGTCCCCTGCCCAGGCCTGATGCCTGGGCCAGAGGCATCAGGCCTGGGTGGGGGGCGGAGCCGGGGGTTGGGAGGATATTATGGTCCCCTTGCCTAGGCCTGAAGCCTGGGTCAGAGGCGTCAGGCTTGGGTGGGGGGTGGAGCAAGCGATCAGAGGGAGATGGGGGTCCCCTGCCCAGGCATGATTCCTGGGCCAGAGGCCTCAGGCCTGGGCGGGGGTCAGAGCCAGTGATCAGGGGGAGATGGGGGTCCCCTGTCCAAGCCTGACACCTCTGGCGGAGGCGTCAGGCCTGGGCAAGGGGCCGATCAGGCGATCGGGGGGTGATGGGGGTCAATGCCTGAGGGCTCCCAGTATGTGAGAGGGGGCAGGCTGGGCTGAGGGACACACACACACACACACACACACACACACACACACACAGTGCACAAATTTCATGCACCGGGCCCCTAGTAATAATAATAATAATAATAATAAATATATTTTAAAAAATAAAAATAAATAAATGGTGTTGGGAAAATTGAACAGATACATATAAAAAGAATGAAACTAGACCACCAACTTACACCATACACAAAAATAAACTCAAAATGATTAAAGGACTTAAACATAAGATGGGAAACCATAAAAATCTTAGAAGAATCCAGTGGGAGCAAAATATCAGATATAGTAGTAAAAATATCTTTACCGATACAGCTCCTAGGACAATGAAAACTAAGGAGAAAATAAACAAATGGGACTACATGAAAATAAAAAGCTTCTGCAGAGCAAAAGAAACCATCAACAACATAACAAGAAAGCCCACTGCATGGGAGATCATATTTCCCAATGTTAGATCCAAAAAGTGTTAAACAATCCAAACAATCAAAGAAAATAAATAATCCAATCAAAAATGGGCAAAGGACCTAAATAGACACTTTTCAAAAGAGGACATACAGAAGGCCAAGAGACATATGAAAACATGCTCAAAGTCACTAACTATCTGAGAGATGCAAATCAAAACAACAATGAGATACCATCTCACACCTGTCAGAATGGCTATCAACAACAAATCAACAAACGACAAGGGCTGGCGAGGATGTGGAGAAAAAGGAACCCTCGTGCACTGCTGGTGGGAATGCAGACTGGTGCAGCCTCTGTGGAAAACAGTATGGAGTGTCCTCAAAAAATTTAAAATGGAACTCCCATTTGACCCAGTAATCCCACTTCTAGGAATATATCCCAAGAAATTAGAAACACCAGTCAGAAAGGATATATGCACCCCTATGTTCATAGCAGCACAATTTACAATAGCTAAGATTTGGAAACAGCCTTAGTGCCCATCAGCAGATGAGTGAATTAAAAAACTGTGGTATATCTTCATAATGAAATACTACACTGCAGTAAAAAAGAAGGAACTCTTACCATTTGCTACAGCATGGATGGACCTGGAGAGCATTATACTAAGCAAAATAAACCAATTGGAGAAAGATAAGTATCACATGATCTCACTTTTGTTCAACATAAAGTGATGAACAAAAATAGATACAGAAACACAGAAGCATCGAATAGACCATCCAACCTCAGAGGGAAGGCAGGGCAGGGGTGGGGGTTAAGAGATCAACCAAAGGACTTGTATGCATGCATATGAGCATAACCTATGGACACAGACAGTAGGGGTGTGAGGGAATATCCTGGGAGGTGGGAACAGCCAGAGAGAGTTCAATGGGGGTAAAAGGAGACAAATGTAATACTTTAAACAATAAAGAATTTAATTTTTTTAAAAAGAATACCAATTCCTTCTTAATCCATAACTGTATTTGGACCAATCTGCTAAAATCTGGCCCAGTGGACCCCCTCAAGAGTCAAAACAGAACAACCCCCAATGGCATGAAAGTACAAACCCAAAACCATAACCATAGCAAGATTCCCAGACAAAGTGGGAACATATGAACAAAACTTGGATCCATAATTCCATTAGTCCAAATTAGCACTCATAAGCAACTCCTAGTGTTTTATTTCCAAGCAGTCCTAATGATACCCAAGTGACACAAGCCCAAGTAGCATGAAGCCCAAGTGGTAGGGCTAGAGGACCCACAGTATGCACACCAGTTGAACTTACCCATTTTCTTTCACCAGCCAAGCATTTCAAGTGCTGATGCCTTAAGAAGGAGTGCAAGGAAACTCCCACAGAAAAGCTCTCAGCAGCTGCTGGGAAATCCCCACAGTCCCACTCAGGTGTTGGCCATCCCAGGCCCTCTGGAACTTACCAAGGTCCACACTATCCCATCTGGGTCTCCAAACACAGGTTCGGCTGTCTGATACAAAAGCCAAACTCACAAGGCAGGTGCTGGTGCAAAAAGGAAGAGGTTTTATTCAGGTGCCACTTGACCTGGGAGAATGAGGGATTCCTGTTTCAAAGACCATCTCCCCTTCCTGCTCAAGCCTGCAGTTCTTATAGGGATAGGGAGGGAAGGCTTTTCTTTTCTACCCAATTATCTTGCTACCTTGCACTCTGGCCCTGTCCATTCATTTTTCTAGCTTTTGGCGTGTTTGGTGTAAGAACCTCCCTCTGCACCATCTTGGCCAATGGGGAGACTCCCAGGTGCTCCCTTACTGTCTATGGTAGTGGAGAAGAGGTGCTACAGGACTCACCATCAGGAAGTCTGGAGAAACCACAGCCCTTAGTCTGCCTCCCAACGCTGGACACAGCACACACACATCCAGGGAGCCAGTTGGAGTCTGTGGAGCACTCCTAGATCCCAGCATGACCACATCCTCTGAGCAGCCGACCCCTCCAAAGTGGCCAGCCAGGCCTGCACTTGGCTGATAGCTACCTTCAGTAACATTAGGAAATAAAACACAATAGTGAGGTGTAGCGGTCCAGTTATTTTATCTATTACATCTACTCTGCAGAACCACATCTTTACATGCTATAAAAACTTTTTCGCCCTAACCAGTTTGGCTCAGTGGATAGAGCATCGGCCTGCGGACTCAAGGGTCCTGAAAGGGCAAGGGCTACGCCCTCCATCTTACCCTAGCAGCCATGTGCTCGGCAGGGCTTCTTCCCGGAAGCCCAGGCCTCTGCTAGCCACGCCCAGGATTTCTTTGAACTAGCCAGTGATGGTCAAGGGAGGTGCACGCCATGGATATGGCCACATCCTGTGTGGCGGGACCCGACTTACGCCTGGCCAATCAGCAGGGCCCTCTCCTCCCCTTACTCCACCCCCCTATAAAACTCCTTCCCACTGGGCTAGCCCTCTCTCTGCCACTTGGCTTATCGTTGAGTAGGTGAGTGTGGTAGGGGAGCCGAACTAGTTTGAATAAAGACTCTCTGCTTTTGCATTGGACTCGGCTGGCTCCCTGGTGTGGTCTTTTGGGGATCCTGAAATCTGGGCATAACAGGTCCCAGGTTCAATTCTGGTCAAGGGCATGTACCTTGGTTGCGGGCACATCCCCAGTGGGGAGTGTGCGAGAGGCAGCTGATCGATGTTTCTCTCTCATCGATGTTTCTAACTCTCTATCCCTCTCCCTTCCTCTCTGTAAAAAATCAATAAAATATATTTAAAAAAAAAAAAACTTCCTTCTAACTTTGTCTATTTTTGAAAGTTGTAACTTGTCTATATGATTTTTTTCCCCCAGGAAGTTTGATGATGGACTTTGGATATAAGTTTAAATGTTTTGACCAGGGGGTGGGTGTAGAAATCTAAGCCAAATACTTTAGAATTCCTACTTCATTTGTATCCTTTCAACACCAGTGTAGTGAGAAGGTGGGGCTATCACTTGAGGGACAAAGAGGCAGAGACTTGTCTACAGTTGTACAATGGTTAGCCCTCTCTCTGCCACTTGGCTTATCGTTGAGTAGGTGAGTGTGGTAGGGGAGCCGAACTAGTTTGAATAAAGACTCTGCTTTTGCATTGGACTCGGCTGGCTCCCTGGTGTGGTCTTTTGGGGATCCTGAAATCTGGGCATAACAGGTACAACTAGAAATAGATCCCATGTTTCTTTCCCTCATCAATCCAGTTTTCCTCATGCCTCCCCAGCCCATCCTCCCAAATTGTAAGGGGTTGTGAAGTATCTTTCTTTGAAGTCTCCTTCCTGGAGCCAATTCAGATCACTCTTGTGTATGTGACCTCATTGAGATGCCAGAGGTGAGAGAACCCCAGTATTCCTGGGGCCACTGCGGAGCAGTCCAGGCTCCCCCACCCTTCCCTGGATAGTGTGATAGATCTTCAAACTAGGAGAGCTGTGCATTGGCCAGAGCAATGTCTCCACCACCTGATATTTGAGGCTCACAGTCACAGACAGACAGCAAGAAGGAGCTGAAGACAGCATTTTCCAGGTGGACAGAAAAAAGTTGTGAAGAAAATCATTGTTCTTTGGATCTGCTTAAAATGAGGCCCATCTGTTCTCTAGTTAATATCTTCACTGACTTGGAAGAAAGGTAAATCACTGACAACTTCTCAATAGAATGACTTGGCCCAATCTATAATAATAAAAGAGTAATATGCTAATTAGACCAGATATCTTTGCAGATGTCCTTCCTTCCAGACAAAGCCACAACAGGTGGGGGGCCTTGGCAGAGGCGGCAGAGGCCCCTGGCTGTGGCAGCAGGTGGGGGCCGGAGCCAAGGCCTTTGCACAAATTGCGTGCATCGGGCCTCTAGTCCTATATAGTAAAAGCCTAAGATTTGTAGTTTCTCCAGCGGCCAGTCAGTCGGTGTTTGGTTGAGGCAGCAGCGCATCCTGGGACTTGTAGTTTCTCACGCTGGCTCTTAAGATTTGGGCAATTTTAGAGCTTGTCCCTGTTTCTCGTTTGGGGGTACGCCTGGAGGCCGGAGACTGCAGAGGAATGATTGAAAGGTGGGAGTGTGGTTTCGAAGCTAACAAGATCATGTTCTTTATGAAGCAACATCTGTCTTTTGTGTCCTTTGTGAGCAGTTGCAGTGCGCGTTGAAGAGCATCTCAACTGCTCGCACAATCGACGGGCCTCATTTCCTCTCTTCCCAGTACTGTTCAATGTTCTCCGAAAAGTAAGCACATTTCCCCACCCTCCACCCCGTCCCCACCCAGCCCTGGGGTTGCTCAGCATTTCTAGATTCTGAGATCATTCACCAAAATTCCAGGCAGTACTCAATTCTGAGATCTTCTTTGTCACTCCAAGCCCCTTCTGCCCCTGCACCCTCTCTTGCTCTCTGGTTCACTAGGTCTCTCTCGATGCAACTATCCTTTTTATTTGCTTCCTGTGATCAACATCAGGCAACCTTCCAGGAAGGCTGAAACAGCTAAATATTCACCCTCTGTATACAGGACCATGGCCCTAGGGCCAAGCAGCTCACCATTGCAAGTTGCTCAACTAGGCGCTATTGTGTAACAATGTCCATAAATGGAAAGAGAGATCCAAAGTTTGTTGACCTAATTAATGACTTCTGCGGGAAGACATTTTTAGTTAATTTGGCAGATAACCTGTATTGCTTTTTACAGAAAGACTGCCCTAGGTTAACTTATCAAACAAAGCTTTTGCAAACATTGTTAATGTTCTTTGGCTGTAATGGTATTCAGAGTTTGGTGGAAAGGAGACGCAATGGGATGAGAAGAGGAGGCTGTGGGCCCATTTTCAATCAGATCTTCCATCCTTTTCCTTCTGAAGTGTCCTTTTCTCTCCTATCTTGCCTTTTCCCCTCACTGTGTTGTGCCCAGATTTCAAGGTTCCCAAAAAGCCCATCAGGGAGCCAGCGAGTCCGATGCAAAAGCAAAGAGTCCTTCATTTCAAACCTAGGTTTGGCTCCCCTGCTCCCCCCCCCCTTACTGGCACAGCAGCAGGTGGCAGAGAGAGAGCGAGGCCTGATGGGATTGTGGGTTTTATAGTAAGGGCAGGGGAGGGGACTGTGGGCCCCGCCAATTGGCCAGGCGCGAGTCTCTCTGGCGCGCACGTCCCTTGATTGTCATTGGTTAGTTTAAAGAAATCCTGGGCGTGGCCAGCAGGGGCCTGGGCTTCTGGGAAGAAGGCACTCTCCTGAGCACATGGTGGCCGCCCCAAAAATGGAGGACCCAGGGCAAGATGGAGGGCATAGTCCTCGCCCCCCCAAGGGCGAGCTGAGCCCGGGCTCCAGGGGCCAGTCCGGTTGCCGGCGGTCCAGCAGATCGACCAGTTCCAGCCCAGACAGGAAGTCCACATCCTCCATCTCGTTCCGGGGGCGCCAGCGATCGCCTCCTCCTCCATCTCCTCGGGCGAGGGCACGCGCCCTGCCCCGCCGCCGCTGCTGCTGCGTGGGTCTGGTCCGGGGGAGGCGGGCGGGTGGCAGCCTGCGCCGGGCTCCCGCCGTGGGCTGGGGAGTCAGTGCCCGAGGCCGCCAGCAGCGTGGTCAGGCCCCGCGACGACTCGCCCTTTCAACTGCATTATGGAATGATAGAATTTTCCAGGTGAGGATACTGAGGCTAGCTAAAGCCAGATTTAAAGCTAGAATCTAGTCCAGGACTTTTTTCTTCTTTTGTGCAAAATTAAATTTAAAATTTTTATTTATGTAATCAATATAATACATGCTTATTATAAAAAATGCAGAAATTGCAGATATTTTGTTTTTTCTATGAGCTTTTACATAGATCATGCACTTGATTTTTTCTGAGGTGTAGCTTGTATTGTTGATAGGAACCACTGTCAGGATACAATAAAGAGAGACAGAATGGTTTGCTGTAGGCAAAGGTGTCAGACATGGGTGCGTTTGGTCTCCCTATGAGTTTAATTTGTATGCAGAACATATACAAAAATGTTAGATAGACTCAGAGGAAGGAAGAGTGAGCATTGGTAAAAGGAATATCAATAACAAAATATGCATGTGACACCATCTTACTGGCAGAAAGTAGCAAAGATTTGAAATGATTTTTGATAAAAGTGAAAGAAGAAAGTGCCAAAGCTGGACTGCATTTGAACATCAAGAAGGCAAAAATCATAACTACAGAAGAAATACAAAACTTTCACATAGACATTGAAATTGTTTAACATTTTGTTTACCCTGGTTCTCTCATCAATTCAAATAGAGACTGCAACCAAGAAATCAAGACAAGGCTGAAACTTGGAAGGGCAGCAATGGAAGAATTTGGAAAGACCACCAATAGCAAAGATGTGTCATTAGAGTCCAAGCCTAATATCATACACACCCTTGTATTCCCAATTCCTATGTATGGATGTGAAGATGGCTGATAGGAAAAAGATTGATTTGAAATATGGTGTTGGAGGAGAGCTTGATGGATACCATGAATTGCCAGAAAGATGAACAAGTGGATCCTAGAGCAAATTAAGCCTGAAACATTGCTGGAGGCAAATGACAAAACTGAACCTGTCCTATTTGGGGCACATCATGAGAAGGCAGGGTTCTTTGAAAAAGATAATAATGCTGGGAAAATAGAAGGCTGCAGGAAAAGAGGAAGACCAAATATGAGATGGATTGATTCCATAAAAGAAGCCATAGGCTGACTCTACAGGAGGTGAGCAGGGCTGTTGAGAACAGGACATTGTGGATGTCACTTTCATGGGATAGCCAGGAGCCAGAGCTGCCTCAACGGCATATGAGTTCTGTATACTATTTCCTTTCCTACAAATCTCAAAAACTCAAACATCTGTAACCAAAACCTCCACAGCATCATTTAAAATGTCTGTATAGAAACACATTGCATAAATGCACCATGATTCCCTTAATTATTTCCTTAATATAGACTATTTACCGTACTTACATTTTAATTGAACACAGAATCTCTGCAGAAAAAAAAAAAAAAAAAGCCGGCGGACGGAAGATGGCGGCAATATAGGCAGACACGTCCAGGTCGTGTCCCGGAGCAAATGGAGTGAGCAGCTGAAACTAATAACACCCACCCCGAATTGGCGAAATTACTCAGCTGGTGAGACGGTTTGCAGCCGGGAAGAGCAGAACTCCCCTGAAAAGGTAAAAAAAAAAAAACAGGGATTTGGGCAGGAAAGTTTGCCAGACCTCTGAGCCCAGAGGGTGAGGGGGAGACCACGTGGCAGACAGCCGCGTCCCTTGGGACACGCACAGCCCCTGACTGGGGAAAGGAGATCTGCGGGATTCCTGGCGCCAGGGGATTTGAGATCTGGGTTTTGTGATCACAGAGGACTGAGCCTAAAGGGGGCAGCCTGAAGAGCTGACCAGACCATGCAGTGCCAGGAAGACAAGAGCTTATAGAAACTAAGCCTTCCCCATTTCCGCCGCCGGCGTTTGTTTGTCTGTTTTCACTGAATCCTGTTCATAAGACATTTCGGATACAGACACTCACCTGTGCTGAAGAGAGGGAGAAGGTGCGAACGAGTGGAATCTGGGGAGAGACTGAGGAGAGAGGGGGAGCGGGGAGAGGTGGCAGCCAATTGAGTGCTGAGACACCCCTGGGCCCAGGATCCGGGCAGCCACTCTCTCTGGAGGGTGGGTCTCCTCCACCTAGCCCCCAGGCAAGGAGCACAGCCACACCCAGATTCCACCCTGAACAAGGATTAAAATAATCTGATCAGTCCCTGGGAGTGAACAGGGTCTGGCCTATAGAGGGATTTTCAATCCCAGCAACAACACAGAGCAGGTAACTATTAAGGAACCAGCTCTGGACAGTGGACTTCCCCAAACCAGTTTTAAGTGCAATACAGACGATAAACCCAAGCTACTGGACAGAGAGGCCCTATAGCCCCAGAGGCCAACCCAAAAACACTGCCACCCAGAGGCTGAGCCACAAACTGACTCTTAACTAAATATAAATTAAGGCAGTCTGGGAAACAAATACGGCCTGCTTTAAAATCAGGACTGTGGTTTACAACACTGAGGAACAGTGTATCGCAGGGAAATTCAACACTCTCCTGAATACCTGACAGGACTAAGGCGAGCCAGACTGATGAGTAGAAGAACCGAATGACCTTCACTACTGCAATTTTTTTTCTTCATTCTTTTTTCTTTTTTCACCTTTTAACTAAGAAACCAATTTTGTTTTTCTTTTTTTTTCCATCACCTGATTTTACCCTTTTAATTACTACATTTTTATTTTTGACCAGTATTATTACTGATCTATTTTACCATTTTTTAAAGTGCCAATTTATTTTCTCTTTATGTTATTTTGGGAATAGTGTTCTCTATTCTATTTTCAGCATTCCTTTAGCATCAATTTTCCCTACCTCAATTTTACCTCTATGCTAAAACCCTTTCCCTCACTTTTTCACTTTTGTTGTCCTGTTTCTCTTACCCTATTCCTGCTTTAGATTTTCCCTATTCCCTCTGTTTACCTCCTGTCAAAATTTCACCCTACTTATACATCCTATTTCCAATCCACTGCTCTAAATCCTTATACACATATCCCTTATCTTCCTTCACTGTCCAAATTTTTTTTCTTCTTTTATCTTTCTATTGTTTTGTTGCTGTTTGCTTGATTGTTGAGTATATTGGTTTTTTTGTTGTTGTTGTTTGTTTTTTTGTGTCTGTGTGTGTGTGTGTGTTTAGGACTGGTTGTGAGGCTGATTTGCTTCTTCTTTTTCTTTCTTTCTGCTGGTTTTTCCTCTCCGTCCACCCCCCCCAACCCCCCCCCCCCCCAGTTATTTTTGTGCTTCTGTTTTCCCTTGCCTCTCTGGATATTATTGGTTGTTTCTAGTTTGCATTCATATCCAGGGAGCTGTTGCTGGAATTTGTTGGGATTAGTGGCGGTTCTATAGGAGTTGCCTCCTCATATACATAGCCTCTTCCCCTCTTTTACTTCATTCTCTCTTTTGGCTCTTTTTTTCCTCTCTTTTCTTTCCCCCTCCTTTTTCCCAATTTCATTTTTGCACTACTTTTTTTTTCTTCCCTACTTTTCTTTTCTTTTCTTTTTTCTCTTTTATCTTTTTCTCTTCTTTAGTCCTTGTCCCCTAATTCTCTTAATTCGGGGGGTCAACATTATTTGGGGTTATTAATATCGTGAATATATTTGTGTATAGTGCCTGGTACGTGGTGCCTTGTTGTGTTGTATTTTGTGCCTTTAAATCAACGCAGCAGATCCAAGCAACAGCAACCTCCTGAGCACCACACCCTCTGCTGAGGAACAGCAGCTATACGTGAAGTCTCCCCCCACCAACCAAAAGAGCCACCACAGCTGTGAACAGCACCCACCAGAGGAGCTGCTGACAACTGAGGAGCAGCTGCTACTGCAACCGCCCGAGAGCAACCACAGCCCAAGGAGCCACTGCCAACAAGGGAGCAGCCACTGAATGACTCAACGTCTAGATATGTCAGTGAGATCAAACATGGGTAGACAAAGAAACCCCCAAAGGAAAGAGAAGGAGGACTCTCCAGAAAAGCAGCTAAGTAATACAGAGGCATGCAACATGACAGAAAAAGAATTCAGAATAAGGGTCCTAGAGTGCATAAACCAGATGGAGGAAAAAATCAACAACTTCTGCAAGAAGCTAGAAGAAACAGATGAAAAAATCAATAACATATGGAAGAAGTTAGAAGAAACAGATGAAAAAATCAACAACTTAAGTAAGACCCAAGAAGAAATGAAGAGTGATATAGCTGCAATAAAAAACACCATTGAAAGTATCAACAGTAGACTAGGAGAAGCGGAGGACCGAATTAGTGAATTAGAAGACAAGGAAGCAAAACACACCCAAAATGTACTGCAATTGGAGAAAAAAATTAAAAGACAAGAGGAGAACCTAAGGGAGCTTTGGGACAACATGAAACGAAACAACATACGAATAATAGGAGTGCCAGAACAACAGAAAGATGAACAAGGATTAGAAAACCTGCTCGAAGAAATAATATCAGAAAACTTCCCTGAGGTGGGGAAGAAAAGAGTCACACAAGCCCAGAGAGTCCCAAACAAGGTGAACCCAAAAAGACCCACACCAAGACACATCATAATTACCATGGCAATTGTTCAGGACAAAAAGGGAATCTTACAGGCTGCAAAAGAGAGATGGAAAGTAACATACAAAGGATCTCCCATTAGATTATCAGATGATTTCTCGACAGAAACACATCAGGCCAGAAAAGAATGGACAGAAATTTACAAAGTGATGCAAAGCAAAGGACTGAATCCAAGAATACTCTATCCAGCAAGGCTACCATTCAAAATTGAAGGGGAAATAAGAAGCTTCACAGACAAAAAAAGGCTAAGGGAGTTTATCACCAACAAGCCAGCAATGCAAGAAATGCTAAAGGGACTGCTGTAAAAAGAAGAAATAAAAGCTTAGAAAGAAGACAGCCACACAAAAAAAGAAATGGCTACAAACAAGTACCTTTCAATAATAACTTTAAACGTAAACAGACTAAATGCTCCAACCAAAAGACATCGAGTGGCTGAATGGATAAAAAAAACATGACCCATACATATGCTGTCTACAAGAAACCCACCATATTAGAAGGGACTCACACAGACTGAAAGTGAAAGGATGGAAAAATATCTTTCAGGCAAAAGGAAAGGAAAAGAAAGCTGGGTTAGCAATACTTATATCAGACAAAATAGACCTCAAAGTGAAGGCCATAACAAGAGATAACGAAGGCCACTTCACAATACTAAAGGGATCAATAAAACAAGAAGATATAACCCTGGTAAACATATATGAACCCAATGCAGGAGCACCCAAATTCATAAAAAAAAACTCCTGGAAGATATCAAAGGAGAGATCGACAACAATACAATCATAGTAGGGGACTTTAATACACCACTGACAACACTGGATAAGCCCTCTAGACAAACAATCAGCAAAGATACAGCAATCCTAAATGACTCACTAGATCAGATGGACTTAATAGACATCTTCAGAACACTTCACCCCAAAGCCACGGAATATACATTATACTCAAGTGCTCATAGGACATATTCAAAAATAGACCATATATTGGGTCACAAGCAAAGTATCCCCAAATTCAAGAAGATTGAAATCATAAAAAGCATCTTCTCAGACCACGATGGCATAATATTAGAAATAAACTACAATAAAAACAACCCAAAATACTCAAACACCTGGAAGCTGAATAGCATGTTATTAAATATTGATTGGGTTACCAATGAGATCAAAGAAGAAATTTGAAACATCCTGGAAACTAATGACAATGAAAACACAACAATCCAAAACCTATGGGACACAATGAAAGCAGTCCTGAGAGGGAAGTTTATAGCTCTACAGGCCTATCTCAAAAAACAAGAAAAAATGGCAGTAAATCATCTAACTCTACAACTCAAAGAATTAGAAAGAGAGAAACAAGAAAACCCCAGAGTGAGCAGAAGGAAGGAGATAATAAAGATTAGAGCAGAAATAAATGACATAGAGACTGTTGGGAGCCATTAGAGATATTGGCTTAGACAAAGCCATCTTAAGAACTATAAGTTTCTGGTTCCTCCAGAAACTCCTAATTACCAGAAACCACCTGTGTCTTGCAAATTGGCCAGCAGTTAAAGATAAACTACCCTCACACAGCCGCTAAATCACACATCTCCACTGATAAACACACAGCCATCCGGAGCCTGCTAAATCACACATCTCCACTGATAAGCACAGCCATCAGGAGCCTAATAAATCTCTAGTAATAGGTTACTGCCCATAGACCCCTTTGCCCACCCCCCATTCCTAAAACAGGATATATCCTGCCGCTGTGAGAATAAAGTTTGAGGCTTGATCAGAACTTGTCTTGCCTCCATTCTTTCATGTCCCTTATTTGTTTCATTCTCCTAGGGTGTCTCTTCGTTCCCACGTTGTTGTCCCGCGGGTCGGGACAGTCTGGTGCCCAACGTGGCAACTTGGGGACCCCCTGCGAGAACGTCTGCTTGAAGCGCCTGGCCAGGCACCCCTTAGAGTCGCCGCACAGTATTGACTCGTGAGTGAAGACTCGGCATCTTGATCGCCACGGTTTCACCCGCCCGTGAGACAGATCGTTGTGAAGGTAAGCAGACGAAACTTTTCAAACAAGAATTTCAAAATACCTCTTGAGAGCCTTCACCCTCTTTGGCTGGCCCTTTTAGTTTTCTTGATCTCCCTCCAGTCCACTAATAAGCGCTTCACCTTGCCGTTCGGGGAAGAGTGAAGGGTACCCGAAACCGGCAGTGAAAACTCTGAATCACTTGGAAGAGTAATATTTCTCTGGCCCGACCTGTGTCACCCTCTCTGGCAAACTCTGAGCTCGCTATGTCTTAGTGGTTGCTATCCTGGTATGGGGCTTATACATCCCGACCTATGACACGCGAGCAGAAGCCGTAAGGTAAAAGGAGAGCGGTTACATAAGGATCACCAGAGATTTAAGAAATTCCCAGCTGACCTGGCACGGGGTTTATACGTCCCAGAGGCTTACGTGGAGGAGGAAATCTTGAGAACTACCCAGCCAAAATAATGGGCAACTCATTGAACTCTCATGAGGTATTTCTAGATGGGCTCAGGGAGTCCCTCAAGACACGGGGAGTAAGGGTTAAGAGAAAGATTTAAGCATTTCCCAGGGGGCTCAGGGAGTCCCTCAAGGCGTGAGGATTTCGGGTTAAAAAGAAATATTTAAGGAATTTTTTCACTTTCGTCACTAACCTTTGCTCATGGTTTATTATAGACTTTTGATTAGTATGTTTAAAGTGTTAAAATTTTAGAAGGTATTCTTTTATAGTTTTGCATGTTATTATAGAACATAACCCTTGGTTTCTTGAAAAAGGTACATTTGATCTTAAAAGTTTGCCAAAAATTTAATCAGAACTTGCCAAAAATTGTTTCCCCTTGTGGAACACGGCATTTCATTTCCTAGAGGCTTTAGAAGAGGTCAAGGAGGATGGATCTCCTCCCCCTTGCACCCTCCGCTCCTTAAGAGAAGCAGAAAAAAAAAAAATGGGAGAAATGGTCTTCATGGCTCCCTCCACCTCCATGTCCTAATCCTGAAATGTTTAATTTGCCGTTAATAAAATCACCTGTGCAAAAAGGCCAAATTATAAAGAAATTGGAATATTAAAAGGTACTCCTTAAAATCAGGCTGAAAAAATAGTGCCATGGTCATCTTAATGTGTTTTCTTATCTTATATGTATTTGGAATCTAAAATCTGTAATAAGAAATAAAACCCCAGTGTTGAGTCCACCTCTGGTGTGGAGAGATTCAAAGGTGGCAAGAGAGAGCAGAGTTACAAGCTCTCCCGCAATGAGATTACTTAATGTTTTATTTAAAAATTACCGGAGAACATCTTATGACAAGCAAACTTTGGCTAAGATAACCTTGGGTGCTAGCCATGACTTTAGAAAGCAAAATAGGAAAAAATTTAAAATGTCTTTTTCTATAAGCATGACTTTGGGAAAAATACGCCATCTGAGTCATTTGCTGAAACTTCCCCCAAAAGCAGAATGTGGGGGAAGGGAAGAAGGAGCAAGTGGCAATCCAGTGTGGACGCCCCCTCCCCAAGTATTCTAAAATTAAAGTCCTTCTTGTAACTGAAAAGCTTTTACAAATTTAAAAATGCATCCAGGATTTCTGTGCACATGTAAAGGGAAAAGGCCAGTTTAAAAACGAGTGCGCATAGTTTTGAGCTGAACTTGACCTTTTGCTGAGTACAGAATAAAAACCCGAGACTGTTTTGGTCTTAAAAATGGCAAAGATGAACCTGAGAAAGAAATGCAGATAGGTTTCCCAAGGCGATTTAAAGTAGCTCTTTTGAAATTTCCTGCCCTAAGGCAAGTACCACCAGGAAGTTGATAGTCAAGTTTACATATGAATAGCTATGGCTGGAAACTTAAAACTTTTAAGTTCAAATCATCTAAAAGTATTGAAATTTATAATACTGAAATGTTACTCTGAGTATGCCTAGTATGAAGTCTAGATGATAGAAGTTAATCTATTAATTGAAAATGCCTTATATTTTGTTTGAAATATATCCTTAAATGTAAAAGTATTGATTTGAAGAATGCTAAATATTTAATTTGCTTTAAATTTAATTGATATCTCTTAATAATTATAAGAAGTATATAATTTTTAAATTATATATATATTTGGTGGTCTCTCAAGTTGAATTTCAAAACTATAACTAAGGAATGACTTTGAGAAATTTCACGGGCCCTGAAATGTTTTTCAAAAGTCTATTCTCTCTTTTTAAATTTAGCTAAATTTAATATACTTGAAATCACTGGGAAAGCTTTATCAAATAAAAATTAATAAGTATATATTTTAAGTTTTTGCCTCTGAGAAAGGGCAAAACAAGTTATTTTGTTTAATATTTCTTAAAATACAGCAGTGAGATTTTAAGATGTAATTTGAAATACAAAAGCTCCTCACTACTGCATTTTAAATTAGGCTGGAGGTGGGGCAGCGTTTGCACCTCGGGTATCAGACATAAAGCTTTACTGAATTTACTAATCCTTGTAAGCAATTGAATCCTAGTAAAGTAAAAATTCTTCTAAAAAGTTACTGAAGGCTTCCCATGATCCCTCTGTATATGCAAATAAGCCAAAAGGGAACGCTGTTTAAAAACATTATTTTAAATTTAATAAAAAGAAGAAATTTTAATATTTTGAAATATCTTCCACTAATATTTACAGAATAATCTAATGATTTGCTGTTAAAATACCAGATCTGAGAATAAGTACAGTCACCATAAATGTTTAATGACTTTGACTTGGAATACATGGCCTTGCGGCACTATCAGTCAGCATCCAAGAAGTAATCCTATAAGTTACTTGGTGTAAAAAAAGAAAGATTTTTCTTTTTTAAGGTGAAGTTCTCTAAGTGTAATCCAGCAGGAGGAACACAAACCAGACAACCAACAGCCCAGAGGCCACCTGGGGCATGGTAAAGTGAAGTATGTTAACAATTCAGATAACATGCATAAGTTTTACCTAGGTTACCCAAGGACTCTAGATAATGTGTTTACCCAGAACTGTAATTTAGATAGCATGCTGTCTCTGCTTCTGTAAATTGCTATTTTTGCTAACTAGGTTCCTCATTCCAAACCTTGAGTTTAAAATCAAGTTGTCATGACTTAGAGTAAAGAATATTCTTACATGGTATTATTCTACAAGTTTTATTCATAATTTTTGATGCTTTACAACAGTATATTGTGCATTTATCCCAAACAAATTTACAAATGAATTTGAATGTTTTACATGAAGGGATTTATTCCTTTCCACTGTGTGGAGGGCCTCCTGGGGAAGGCATTTAAGCATTCTGTATTGACCTCTCTTGACCTTTTTTTAGGAACAGCATGACACACCTATAATAAATTATCTAACCAGCTAATTGACGATGTCCAAGCTCTCTCAGGCACTATCAATGATCTCCAAGATCAGATAGATTCCTTAGCTGAAGTAGTACTACAAAATAGAACAGGGTTAGATTTGCTCACAGCAGAACAGGGAGGAATATGCTTGGCCCTACAGGAACGCTGCTGCTTCTATGCCAACAAATCTGGGATCGTCCGAGACAAGATAAAGAAGTTACAAGAAGATCTAGTGAAAAGACGGAGAAAATTATTTGAGAACCCCCTTTGGAGCGGATTGAACGGACTCCTGCCCTACCTGCTTCCTGTTCTTGGCCCCCTTATAAGCCTTCTCCTAATCCTAGCTTTCGGCCCCTGAGCTTTTAGAAAATTGACAGACTTTGTAAAACAGCAGGTTGATAGCGTCCTGGCCAAACCCATTCAGGTACACTACCACCGTCTAGCTATGATAGACAGTGAACGTGATTATAATGAATGCCAAAACTCCCTCCCTGCGGGGACAGCATGACGCCAGAGGGATGCTTGCCTACTCCCCATAGAAGGAGAAAGGCATGGGCACCGACCTGGGTGCACGGCAAAGCACTGCAAGGGAAGGTCACAAAATTTTCGACCGCCTCTGGATTTCCCTGTGAGCACACCTGGTTTGCATAGAGGTTGGTATCCATACATAACTATCGGCTCTGCCTCTCCTCCCCAAAAGATACCAAGAGCCACTGACGGTGGGATCCCACCATCCCACGGGAGGAACCAGGTCCCTACTTCCCCAGTTGGTTAAAGCCCACCCTTAATAAAGAAAAAGGGAGGAATTGTTGGGAGCCATTAGAGATATTGGCTTAGACAAAGCCATCTTAAGAACTATAAGTTTCTGGTTCCTCCAGAAACTCCTAATTACCAGAAACCACCTGTGTCTTGCAAATTGGCCAGCAGTTAAAGATAAACTACCCTCACACAGCCGCTAAATCACACATCTCCACTGATAAGCACAGCCATCAGGAGCCTAATAAATCTCTAGTAATAGGTTACTGCCCATAGACCCCTTTGCCCACCCCCCATTCCTAAAACAGGATATATCCTGCCGCTGTGAGAATAAAGTTTGAGGCTTGATCAGAACTTGTCTTGCCTCCATTCTTTCGTGTCCCTTGTTTGTTTCATTCTCCTAGGGTGTCTCTTCGTTCCCACGTTGTTGTCCCGTGGGTCGGGACAAGAGACCAAAAAAACAATACAGAAAATCAATGAAACCAAGAGCTGGTTCTTTCAAAGGATAAACAAGATTGACAATCCTCTAGCCAGACTCACCAAGAAGCAAAGAGAGAGGACCCAAATAAACAAAATCAGGAACGATAGAGGCGAAATAACAACAGACCCCACAGAAATACAAATTATTGTTAAAAAATACTTTGGACAGCTCTACTCCAACAAACTAGACAACCTGGAGGAAATGGACAAATTCCTAGAAAAACACAACATTCCAAAACTCAATCAGGAAGAATCTAAAAATCTCAACAGGCCAATAACTATGGAAGAAATTGAAGCAGTCATCAATAAGCTTCCAGCAAACAAAAGCCCAGGACCAGACGGCTTCACAGGGGAGTTTTACCAAACATTCAAGGAAGAACTAAAACCTATCCTCCACAGACTACTACAAAAAATTCAAGAGGAAAGAACACTTCCAAGCTCATTCTATGAAGCCAGCATCACCCTAATACCAAAACCAGGTAAAGACAACACAATGAAAGAGAATTACAGGCCAATATCCCTCATGAACATAGATGCCAAAATCCTCAACAAAATCTTAGCAAATCGGATCCAGCAGTACATCAGAAAGATCACACACCATGACCAAGTAGGATTTATCCCAGGGATGCAAGGATGGTACAATATCCGCAAATCAATAAACGTGATACATCACATAAACAAATTGAAAGAAAAAAACCACATGGGACAGACGGAAGATGGTGGCGGTATAGGCAGAGGCGTCCCAGGTCGTGTCCCAGAGGAAATGGAGTGAGCAGCTGAAACTAGTAACATCCACCCCGAATTGGCGAAATTGCTCAGCTGGTGTGACGGTTTGCAGCCGGGAAGAGCAGAACTCCCCTGGAAAGGTAAAAAAACCAGGGATTTGGGCAGGAAAGTTTGCCAGACCTCTGAGCCCAGAGTGTCGAAGGGAGACCGCGTGGCATACAGCCGCATCCCTTGGTGCCGGGAGCCGGTCCATGCTTGCTGTTTCAAGGGACCTGGCATATATGGCATACTGTTCTTAATATGTTTGCTCACCTTCTTGGCACTATGTGTTTTAACCAAGGTCTCTGAGAAAGGTTGTTTCCCCAGGTAGGGATTTTCCCCTGAAGTTAGGGAGGGAATAAAACCTCTTAACTAAGTGCCAGGCGGGTAATTAATCACTTTAACTACAAACAATCATGCTTAAGCTACATAATCTTTACTCCCTGGAATGGAGATAAGAAACGCCCTAACCTTTGTAATAGAGATTGATAGGATTGAATCAACTGGTATAAATACAGATGTAATAAGACAGCAAGACACAGAACTTAGAACACAGAACCAAGAGAGACGGAACCTAGGCACAGAACCTACACAGAACGTTCTCTAGAGACAGAAGAACTTCACTGGAGAGAACATGGCAAAAGTTCCTGGACAGAAACTGGCCTCAGAACCTAGAGACAGAACCTAGCGAGAGAACATGGCAAAAGATCCTGGACTGAACCTGACTACAGAAATTGGCAAGAGAACCTGACTAGAACCTGGTGACTGAACCTGGCTGGAGAACCTAGTGAGGGAACTTGGCTACAGAACCTGGCTGGAGAACCTGGAGAACCTAGCAAGAGAACATGGACACAGAAC
Source organism: Myotis myotis (assembly GCF_014108235.1). Classification (NCBI taxonomy): domain Eukaryota; kingdom Metazoa; phylum Chordata; class Mammalia; order Chiroptera; family Vespertilionidae; genus Myotis; species Myotis myotis. The sequence continues at coordinate 118,198,978 of NW_023416313.1, read as the reverse complement.
CTGGCTGGAGATCCTGAACCAGAACTTCCCTGGAGATCCAGACCAGAACTTGGCTGGAGATCCTGGCTAGAGATCCTGGCTAAGCTGCTGATCAACTGAACGCTGTCTCCGTGTCATTCCTTCTTCGCCGACTCCGTCTACACCTTTGGGGACCCCTGGACCTGTTGGGGTTGGACCCCAGCACCTTGGGACAGGCACAGCCCCTGACAGGGGAAAGGAGAACCGCGGGATTCCTGGCGCCGCCTGGGGAGTTGAGAGCTGGGTTCTGTGATCACAGAGGACTGAGCCTAAAGGGGGCAGCCTGAAGAGCTGACCAGACCATGCAGTCCCGGTAAGAGAAGAAGCTTACAGAAACCAAGCCTTCCCCGTTTCCGCAGGCCGGCGTTTGTTTGTTTGTTTTCACTGAATCCTGTTCATGGGACATTTTGGATACAGACACTCACCTGTGCTGAAGAGAGGGAGAGGGTGCAGAGGAGCGGAATCTGGGGAGAGGCTGAGGAGAGAAGGGGGCCGGGAGAGGTGGCAGCGAATTGAGTGCTGAGACACCCCTGAGCCCAGGACTGGGGCAGCCATTCTCTCCAGAGAGTGAGACTCCTCCCCCCAACCCCCAGGCAAGGAGCACAGCCACACCCAGATTCCACCCTGTATGAGATCAAGGATTAAAATAACCTGATCAGTCCCTGGGAGTTAACAGGGTCTGGCCTATAGAGGGATTTTAAATCCCAGCAACAACACAGCGCCACTAACTAACTATTACGCAGCCAGCTCTGGGCAGTGAACTTCCACTGGACAGAGAGGCCCTATAGCCTCAGAGGCCAACCCCAGAACACTGCCACCCAGAGGCTGACCCACAAACTGACTCTTTGCTAAACACAAAATAAGGCAGTCTGGGAAACAGATGTGGCCTGCTTTAAAATAAGGACTGTGGTTTACAACACAGAGGAACAGTGTATCGCAGGCAAACTCAACACTCTCCTGAATACCTGGCAGGTCTAAGGCGAGCCACACTGAAGAATAGAAGAACCGAAGGACCTTCACTACTGCAATTTTTTTTTTCTTTTTTCACCTTTTAACTAAGAAACCAATTTTTTTTTCTTTTTTTTTTCTTCTTTTTTTTCTTCTTTTTCCATCACCTGATTTTACCCTTTTAATTACTACCTTCTTATTTTTAACCAGTATTATTACTGCTACCATTTTACCATTTTTTTTAAAGTGCCATTTTATTTTCTCTTTATTTTATTTTGGGATTAGTGTTCTCCATTCTATTTTCATCGTTATATTATTGGTTGTTTCTAGGTTGCATTCATCTCCTGGGAGCTGTTGCTGGAATTTGTTGGGATTAATGGCTGTTCTATAGGAGTATTCTCCTCATATAAAAAAGTCTCTTCCCCTCTTCCACTTCATTCTCTCTTTTCGCTCTTTTTTTTTTCTTTTCTTTTCTTTTCTCACTTTTATTTTCCCCCCTCCTTTTTCCCAATTTCATTTTTGCACTACTTTTTTTGGTCCCAACTTTTCCTTTCTTTTTCCTCTTTTATCTTTTTCTCTTCCTTCTTCCTTATACCCTAATTCTCTTAATTCGGGTGGTCACCTTTCTTTGGGCTTATTAATATCGTGAATATATTTGTGTATAGTGCCTGGTACGTGGTGCCTTGTTGTGTTGTATTTTGTGCCTTTAAATCAACGCAGCAGATCCAAGCAACAGCAACCTCCTGAGCACCACACCCTCTGCTGAGGAACAGCAGCTGTACGTGAAACCTCGCCCCACAAGCCAGAAGAGCCACCACAGCTGTGAACAGCACCCACCAGAGGAGCTGCTGGAAACTGAAGAGCAGCTGCTACCGCAACCGCCCGAAGAGCAACCACAGACCAAGGAGTCACTGCCACCAAGGGAGCAACCACTGAACGACTCAACGTCTAGATATGTCAGTGAGATCAAACATGGGTAGACAAAGAAACCTCCAAAGGAAAGAGAAGGAGGACTCTCCAGAAAAGCAGCTAAGTAATACAGAGGCATGCAACATGACAGAAAAAGAATTCAGAATAAGGGTCCTAGAGTGCATAAACCAGATGGAGGAAAAAATCGACAACCTCTGCAAGAAGCAAGAAGAAACAGATGAAAAAATCGATAACATATGGAAGAAGCTAGAAGAAACAGATGAAAAAATCAACAACTTAAGTAAGACCCAAGAAGAAATGAAGAGTGATATAGCTGCAATGAAAAACTCCATTGAAAGTCTCAACAGTAGACTAGGAGAAGCGGAGGACCGAATTAGTGAATTAGAAGACAAGGAAGCAAAACACACCCAAAATGTAATGCAATTGGAGAAAAAAATTAAAAGACAGGAGGAGAGCCTAAGGGAGCTTTGGGACAACATGAAACAAAACAACATACGAATAATAGGGGTGCCAGAACAACAGAAGGATGAACAAGGATTAGAAAACCTATTCGAAGAAATAATATCAGAAAACTTCCCTGAGGTGGGGAAGAAAAAAGTCACACAAGCCCAGAGAGTCCCAAACAAGGTGAATCCGAAAAGACCCACACCAAGACACATCATAATTATCATGGCAAATGTTCAGGACAAAGAGAGAATCTTACAGGCAGAGAGACGGAAAGTTACATACAAGGGATCTCCCATTAGATTGTCAAATGATTTCTCAACAGAAACACATCAGGCCAGAAAAGAATGGACAGAAATTTACAAAGTGATGCAAAGCAAAGGACTGAATCCAAGAATACTCTATCCAGCAAGGCTATCATTCAAACTTGAAGGGGAAATAAGAAGCTTCACAGACAAAATAAGGCTAAGGGAGTTTATCACCACCAAGCCAGCAATGCAAGGAATGCTAAAGGGACTGGTATAAAAATAAGAAATAAAAAGCTCAGAAAGAAAACAGCCACACACAAAAAGAAATGGCTACAAACAAGTACCTTTCAATAATAACTTTAAACGTAAGCGGACTAAATGCTCCAACCAAAAGACATCGAGTGGCTGAATGGATAAAAAAACATGACCCATACATCTGCTCTCTACAAGAAACCCACCTCATTAGAAGGGACTCACACAGACTGAAAGTGAAAGGATGGAAAAATATCTTTTAGGCAAATGGAAAGGAAAAGAAAGCTGGGGTAGCAATACTTATATCAGACAAAATAGACCTCAAAGTGAAGGCCATAACAAGAGATAAGAAAGGCCACTTCATAATACTAAAGGGATCAATACAACAAGAAGATATTACCCTGGTAAACATATATGCACCCAATGCAGGAGCAACCAAATTCATAAAAAAACTCCTGGAAGATATCAAAGGAGAGATCGGCAACAATACAATCATAGTAGGGGACTTTAATACACCACTGACAACACTGGATAAGCCCTCTAGACAAACAATCAGCAAAGATACAGCAATCCTAAATGACTCACTAGATCAGATGGACTTAATAGATATCTTCAGAACACTTCACCCCAAAGCCAGGGAATATACATTCTACTCAAACGCTCCTAAGACATATTCAAAAATAGACCATATATTGGGTCACAAGCAAAGTATCCTCAAATTCAAGAAGATTGAAATCATAAAAAGCATCTTCGCAGACCACGATGGCATAATATTAGAAATAAACTAAAATAAAAACAACTCAAAATACTCAAACACCTGGAAGCTGAATAGCATGCTATTAAATATTTTTGCGTTACCAATGAAATCAAAGAAGAAATTCGAAACATCCTGGAAACTAATGACAATGAAAACACAACAATCCAAAACCTATGGGACACAATGAAAGCAGTCCTGAGAGGGAAGTTTATAGCTCTACAGGCCTATCTCAAAAAACAAGAAAAAATGGTAGTAAATCATCTAACTCTACAACTCAAAGAATTAGAAAGAGAGAAACAAGACAACCCCAGAGTCAGCAGAAGGAATTAGATAATAAACATTAGAGCAGAAATAAATGACATAGAGACCAAAAAAACAATACAGAAAATCAATGAAACCGAGAGCTGGTTCTTTGAAAGGATAAACAAGATTGACAATCCTCTAGCCAGACTCACCAAGAAGCAAAGAGAGAGGACCCAAATAAACAAAATCAGAAACGATAGAGGCGAAATAACAACAGACCCCACAGAAATACAAATGATTGTTAAAAAATACTATGGACAGCTCTACTACAACAAACTAGACAACCTGGAGGAAATGGACAAATTCCTAGAAAAATACAACATTCCAAAACTCAATCAGGAAGAATCTAAAAATCTCAACAGGCCAATAACTATGGAAGAAATTGAAGCAGTCATCAAAAAGCTTCCAGCAAACAAAAGCCCAGGACCAGACGGCTTCACAGGGGAGTTTTACCAAACATTCAAGGAAGAACTAAAACCTATCCTCCTCAGACTACTACAAAAAATTCAAGAGGAAGGAACACTTCCAAGCTCATTCTATGAAGCCAGCATCACCCTAATACCAAAACCAGGTAAAGACAACACAATGAAAGAGAATTACAGGCCAATATCCCTCATGAACATAGATGCCAAAATCCTCAACAAAATCTTAGCAAATCGGATCCAGCAGTACATCAGAAAGATCATGCACCATGACCAAGTAGGATTTATCCCAGGGATGCAAGGATGGTACATTATCCGCAAATCAATAAACGTGATACATGACATAAACAAATTGAAAGAAAAAAACCACATGGTCATATCAATTGATGCAGAAAAAGCATTTGACAAAATTCAACACCCATTTTTGATAAAAGCTCTCAGCAAGGTGGGAGTAGAAGGATCATACCTCAACATAATAAAAGCCATGTATGACAGGCCCACAGCCAACATCATACTCAATGGACAAAAACTAACACCATTTCCCCTAAGAACAGGAACAAGACAGGGATGCCCCCTCTCACCACTCCTGTTCAACATAGTACTGGAAGTGTTAGCCATTGCAATTAGGCAAGAAGAAGAAATAAAAGGCATCCAAATTGGAAAACAGGAAGTAAAACTGTCCTTATTTGCAGACGACATGACATTATACATACAAAACCCTAGAGACTCCATCAAAAAGCTACTAGACTTAATACATGAATTTGGCAATGTAGCAGGATACAAAATTAACCCCAAGAAATCTGAGGCATTTATACATCAATAGTGAACTCTCAGAAAGAGAAATTATAAAAACAATCCCATTTACCATCGCACCAAAAAAATTAAGCTACCTAGGAATGAACTTAACTAAAGAAGTAAAAGACCTCTACTCAGAAAACTACAGGACGTTGAAAAAAGATATAGAGGAAGACATAAACAGATGGAAGAACATACCATGTTCTTGGATTGGTAGAATCAACATCATTAAAATGTCCATACTACCCAAAGCAATCTATAAATTCAACGCACTTCCCATTAAAATACCAATGGCATACTTGGCAGATCTAGAACGAACTCTCCAAAAATTCATGTGGAATAAAAAAAGGCCTCGAATAGCTGCAGCAATCCTGAAAAAGAACAAAGTAGGTGGGATCTCAATACCAGATATCAAGCTGTATTACAAAGCCACTGTTCTCAAAACTGCCTGGTACTGGCACAAGAAAAGGCATATAGATCAATGGAATAGAATAGAGAGCCCAGAAATTGGCCCGAACCAATATGCTCAATTAATATTTGACAAAGGAGGCAAGAACATACAATGGAGCCAAGATAGTCCCTTCAATAAATGGTGTTGGGAAAATTGGACAGATACATACAAGAAAATGAAACTAGACCACCAACTTACACCATACACAAAAATAAACTCAAAATGGATAAAGGACTTAAATTTATGACAGGAAACCATAAAAATTCTAGAAGAATCCAAAGGCAGCAAAATCTCAGACATATGCCGAAGCAATTTCTTCACTGATACAGCTCCTAGGGCACTTGAAACTAAAGAGAAAATGAACAAATGGGACTACATCAAAATAAAAAGCTTCTGCATAGCAAAAGAAACCATCCAGAAAACAACGAGAAAACCCACTGTGTGGGAAAACATATTTGCCAATGTCATATCTGATAAGGGCCTAATCTCCAAAATTTATAGGGAACTCATACAACTTAACAAAAGGAAGTTAAACAATCCAATCAAAAAATGGGTAAAGGACCTAGATAGACACCTTTCAAAAGAGGACATTCAGAAAGCCAAGAGACATATGAAAACATGCTCAAAGTCACTAATCATCCGAGAGATGCAAATCAAAACAACAATGAGGTACCATCTCACACCTGGCAGACTAGCTATCATCAACAAATCAACAAACGACAAGTGCTGGAGAGGATGTGGAGAAAAAGGAACACTCGTGCACTGCTGGTGGGAATGCAGACTGGTGTAGCCACTATGGAAGACAGTATGGAGTTTCCTCAAAAAACTGAAAATGGAACTCCCATTTGACCCTGTGATCCCACTTCTAGGAATATATCCCAAGAAACCAGAAACACCAATCAGAAAGGATATATGCACCCCTATGTTCATAGCAGCACAATTCACCATAGCTAAGATCTGGAAACAGCCTAAGTGCCCATCAGTAGATGAATGGATTAGAAAACTGTGGTACATCTACATGATGGAATACTATGCTGCTCTAAAAAGGAAGGAACTCTTACCATTTGCAACGGCCTGGATGGAACTGGAGAGCATTGTGCTAAGTGAAATAAGCCAGTCAATGAAGGAAAAATACCACATGATCTCACTCATTCATGGATAATAGAGACCATTATAAAGTTTTGAACAATAATAGATACAGAGGCAGAGCTGCCTCAAACAGATTGTCAAACTGCAGCGGGAAGGCCGGGGAGGGTTGGGGGGCAGGAGGGAGGGGGCTAAGAGATCAACCTAAGGACTTGTATGCATGCATATAAGCATAACCAATGGACATAAGACACTGGGGGATAGGGTAGACTAGGGGACTGTCAAGGGCAGAGGGGAAAAAAGGACACATATGTAATACCCTTTGTAATACTTTAAGCAATAAAAAAAAAAAAGCCTAATATGCTGAGTGTCCTGTTGTCCGGTCATCCGTTCAATCAATCAAAGCGTAGTATGCTAATGATATGCTAAGGCCGCTCAACCGCTCGCTATGACTGACTACCAGGGAACAGAGGCTCGTACTGGTAGGTGAGCTTGCTGCTGGGGTCCGGCTGATCAGGACTGAGCAAGATGGGCCGGACATGCCCTGGAGCCCTCCCACAGTCCCTCCCTGGCCCCGATTATGCACCAGTGGGGTCCTTCGGCCTGGACTACGCCCTCCTGCAATCCGGGACCCCTTGGGGGATGTCGGAGAGCCAGTTTTGGCCTGATCCCACAGGCCAGGCCGAGGGACCCCCCATTGGTGCACGAATTCATGCACCAGGCCTCTAGTATTGATTATAAAACCCTAGATATAAATTCCCTCATTTGTAAAATGCTCTTCTCCAAAGAGCTTCTAGAGCACAGCAATCTAAGATGAGCTAGAGATAATGACTAGGTTCTCTGCTATAGTATCTTTCTCCCATGTGAGGGAGCTTATTGAATCAAGATGTCATCTGATTGCCCCACAGGTATGACCTAATGGGTTGGACTCTTATGCAGTCTCAAGGAGAGTCACCAGTCCACTGACCTGGATAGCCACATGCTTCGCTGGAAGAGAAGGAAAGATGCCCTCATTGCGTGGGGTTTCAGCAAGCTGGGGTTGCCACCCCCTCTCGCTCCAGTTCCTTCACACTGTCATGATCTTGGAAGAAAATGCTATGCAATTTGCTTTGTGACCTTAAAAAAATAAGTCACAGAGCAATCAGGGCAGAAAGAAAACTCAAAGCATAAGTGCTACAGCCCTTATTTTTGGAGAACACTGAGGATGAAGCAGTCCTGGTCTGAAGCACAAGTCTACGGCCCCTGCAATCAGAATCAGCTCTCTGCAACTCATACCCCAAGGCCCTCTGGGTGATGGGGACCCAATCTCTGCTGCCAGGAGGGGAAGCCTCAGGAACTGGAGAGAAAGAGGCTTGGGAGAACAGAGGCAGGAGGCAGGAAGTAGTAGAAATTTGCTCAGCCCAATTTTAGCTTGATCAATTGCAAGCAGGTGTGTGACGGTGGGGGTGGCTGCTGCAACTACAGCTCCACCAAGCCCCATCACTCAGCAATACAATAATAAAGTAGCCAGGGCTTGAAAAATGCTATGAGACTCCAGGGAGCTCAGTCTCATCCCACTGGATTATAACCCTATTATTGACACCCCTGGGGCTTGTTCTGTCTCCTTCAACCCCCAACTCTGTAGATAAGACCTGCAAGGGGCATTAGGAGGTAGGGGTATAGACTGGAGGGATGCAGCCTGACCCAGCCCAAGGACTGACAGAGAGGGGAGGCAGAATAGAAGAAACTGACTCTCCAGGACACCTGCCATTGATGCCTGAGGGTGACTCTTCTCCCTAAGCTCCAACTCCTGTGTCCACTGCGGCTTTGGCCATGCACTGGCTATGCCATGGGGATCAGAAGGAGGAGAAACTGGGAGCCAGGCCTAAAGGTCCTGGGAGTGCTTGCGTCACAGTCCTCACCTGTCAAAACGTTAACTGGACAGCGGAGATTGTGCAGTTCAGCTGTGGATACTCAGAAGGCAGAAAGAGTCCTGAGGGGTTCAAAGGGAAAGAAAGGCTTCTGGGAGAGGGGAGGCTGCACCGGCTGAAAGAGTTAGAATCCCATTGCTGAAGCAGTGCTGCAGGTCTCCTGCAGCCCCCATTCTCCTCCCTCACATGGATCAGAGAGCATGCAAAGCAACAGGTGCCCACTGTCATTGTATGTGACACTCTCCCCAGCATGCCAGTGCTTCCAGGGAAAAGTCAAAGTCCCATCACATGATAATACTATCTACACTAATAAAAGAGAAACATGGTAATTGGCATACAACCGCTACCCTTCCCATTGGCTAATCAGCGAGATATGCAAATTAACTGACAGCCAAGATGGCGGCCGGCAGCCAGGAAGCTTGAAACTAACATGATGCTTGCGTGCCTCAGTGACGGAGGACTCCAACGTTCCCCTCCTGCGGCTGCAGACCTCTGAGCCTGCAGTTTAAGAAACTATGTAACAAATACCGCCGGACTTCAGCCAGCAGGATCGCAACATTGTAAGCAAAGGCCAGAAACCTACTTTCAGCAGCGGAGGCCTAAGAGCTGGAGCCAAGCCTCAAGCTAAAGCTGGCCCAGAATAAAAAAAAAAGGAAAAAAGGAGCGGTTGGGAGCTTCAGTCACCCCCAGTCTGAAAACAGCCCTCAGCCCCTCACCCAGACTGGCCAGGCACCCCAGTGGGGACCCCCACCCTGAAGGGTGTGTGACCAGCTGCAAACAGCCATCATCCCCTCACCCAGGCTGGCCAGGCACCCCAGTGGGGACACCTACCCTGATCCAGGACACCCTTCAGGGCAAACCAGCCGGCCCCCACCTGTGCACCAGGCCTCTATGCTATATAGTAAAAGGGTAATATGCCTCCCAGCACCGGGATCAGCGTGACAGAGGGCAGCACCCAAACCCCCTGATCGGCCCTGCTCTGTGTGTGACAGGGTGCGGCACCCCAACCCCCCCCCCCACGGGCCCTGCTCTGTGTGTGACGGGGTAGAGCCATAACCTCCCCATTGGCCCTGCCCTGAGTGTGACAGTGGCGGCGCCCCAACCCCCTGATTGGCCCTGCTCTGTGTGTGACAGGGGACGGTGCCCCAACCCCCCTGATGGGCCCTGCTCTGTGCGTGACAGGGGCTGGCACCGCAATCTCCCCATCGACCCTGCTTTGAGTGTGACAGGGGGTGGTGCCCCAACCCCCCAATCGGCCCTACCCTGAGCGTGACTGAGGGTGGCATCGCAACCTCCCAATCTGCTCTGCTCTGTGCATGATAGGGGGCGGCGCCCCAATTCCCTAATCGGCCCTGCTCTGAGCCCAACCAGGGGCTGCACCTAGGGATTGGGCCTGCCCTCTGCCACACGGGAGCAGGCCTAAGCCAGCAGGTCATTATCTCCCGAGGAGTCCCAGACTGCGAGAGGGCACAGGCCGGGCTGAGGGACACACCCCCCCTCCTTCCCGAGTGCACAAATTTTTGTGCACCGGGCCTCTAGTTCAGTAATAAACAGAAATGAAATTCTCATATGTGCTATAACATGGGTGAAACTTGTAATCATTATGCTATGTGAAATAAGCCTGACACAATATTGTATGATTCCACCTATATGCAGTACCTAGAATAGGCAAATTCATAAAGACAGAAAACAGAATGGTGGTTGCCAGCAGCTGGGGGCATGGGGATCATGGGAGAAGGGGAGTTATTAATGGGAAAGAGTTCCTGCTTGAGAAGATGAAAAAATTATTGAAATAGATAGTGGTGATGGTTACATAGCATTGTGAATGTATTTAGTGCCATTGGATATATACTTAAAAATGATTAAAATTGTAAAATTCATGTTTTGTATATTTTACTACAGTGAAAAAAATCCATCATGTGCTGCCATGCAAGACCCCACCACCTTCCCGACCTTCAGAATAGCGTGGACCTAGCATGAAGGGAAAACCAGAAGTCTTCCTAAGTGCAGGCGATACCACCACAAGCATATATCTCGTTCTCTGAATGGACCTCTGTCCTAGCCACTGCAAACTGCTTTCTGTCTCTTGTAGGCACCATGTCCTGTCATGTCCCTGTTCCTTTGTACATGCTGTTCCTTTGGCCTGAAATTCCAGCGTCCCCTTCTCTTCCTGGCTAAACACCAGCTGGTTCTTCAATACTCTGCTGTTGTGCCACTCTCCCAATAAATTCTCCCCCACCATGCTCCCTACAGAGCAAGAGTTAGATCCACCCTCTTCTGGACATCATGCCTGCATGGAGGCACCCATGTTGACATATGCTGGAATTGGGGTGCATAAGGTAATGCCACTCTCTTGAAGAGGGTCTAAATGGGGAAACCCAAGACATCACAGAAAATACTCCAGTGTCACTTCCTGTAGGCATTCTTAGTTAAAGCAACAACAACAACAAGCACTTTATTGGTCAGAGATAGAATGTGGGCAACTTCCTCAGCATTTTCTATGTGAATGTAAACCATGGCTCTAAAACAGTGCAGGTATTGCTATAACATTAGGGTCAAGCTCAATATTAACTTCTCAGGAGAATGCAGTGATATTTTGGTTCACCAGCAACAGAGAAAAAAAGGAGAAGATAAGGGACTTGGAGAAAATCAGAAGAGCAACTAAAAGCCGTATCTACCCCGTCTCTCTCGGAAAACTCTTAAGTGGCCACAAGTAGAGGAATTGAACACAGAATATTAGCTTAGGAACTTTATGATCTATGAAAATGATAACCCACCAATTAAGATCTGGTTTTCAATTCTATCCCAGGAGAGAGGATGCTGAATTTACATAAATAAAATCACATTTTATAGATACATACATACATACATACATACATATATAAAGAGATAGACATAGACAATATGACTAAAGATACTTAGATTTTTAAAATCCTTGTAAAATTACAAAGAGATTTGCACACCTGCACACCTATACTTCAGCAAATACAGTACTGCATCTAAGTCCCTGTTTCCCCATCTAGACCATGAGTGCCTTGACGGCAGGTCCCTTTGTTTGTGGTCCCAGCCCAACAGAGTGTGCACAGATAAAGTAAATAACTATCTGCTTTGTAATTTATCGAGTTATTCCATGGTTTAACAGACAGCCGAATTTTAATACACATTGGAAAGAAAGAAAAGATCTAACCACTAACAGGCCATCCTCAACCGTAAAATGGCCCTGTCTCCTGTTGTAAACACTTAGAGAAGCAGAAGCTACACACAGGAGAGCTATATTCTTGCTCATTAGTCCACCAGTGCCAGGGAGTGGAGGGAAGAGTGGGGAAGGGGGTGTCAGTGGGAGGAAGGTCTTCATTGCTGAGAAGCCTGGGCTTTGGGGTGGTGAATGCTAAGGCAAGAGCTGCACAGAACTCTCTGAGCCCGGAGTAGCTCAAAGTCTTCAGTTTGGGGTGATGAAATCCAAGTGACATCTCAAGGAGAGATTGTTCACAAGTGGCAGTGTTCATAATGCCAAAAAAAACAGACAATTGAAATGCCCTATGAAAGGAAAATGGGTACATGGGATAGAGGCATTCTGTGGATGACTGGATGGCAAAGAGACAGGAGAAACTACAGCTCCATACAACAGTGTGGAAGAATCTTAGCAACATAATGGGAAGTGAAAAAATTAATTTCAAAGGATCACTTATAACACGATGCCCTGTCTATAAAGTTCACCAACAACTAAAGTCAAAAACACTGTTTAGGCCTCTCCAGATACATGGTTGTGGTAACATCACCTGAGCTCAGTAAGACCTCTAGCTCCTCATTCTTTCTAGGTACACTCCTGAAATTAGGAAAAGCCTGGGCTAATGAAATGTCACCAGAATGTTCAATGTCAGTTTGGGGCAGGAACACCTACCTAACTGGTGCTTGAGTTTTTCTTCTCCTCCCCTGTGAAAGCAAATCCCAGATCTCAGTGTTGAATAGCTGCACCGTAGGATGGCCGCTGCACCCTGTGCATGTCTGCAGTGGACAGAGGCTGCCGACCTGCACTGGTCATGTAGCAAGAGAGATAAATAAACCTGTGTTGGGCTGAGCCACTGAGGTTGGTAATAAAAGTTTATTTTAAAAGGCAAAGGAATAAGGAACACAAAATTCAGTAATTACCTCTGAGGAGGAGTTAGAGGATATCATAAGGGAGAAGCATAAGATGGGTGAAAATATTGTTAAGGCTCTAGATCTTGGGATGAGCTCTGAGTTCTGATCTATTTACCATGTCATTGTAAACAAGCAAACAAAAATCATTCTACACAAATTTATTTATTTATTTTTTATTTTTTTTTAATTGTTTTATCGCTTAAAGTATTACAAAGAGTATTATATATGTCTCCTTTTTTTTTTCTCCCCTTGACCTTCCCCTGGCCTCCCCTACCTCCCTCCCCCCAGTGTCTTGTGTCCATTGGTTATGCTTATATGCATGCATACAAGTCCTTCAGTTGATCTCTTACCCACACCCCCAACCCTCCCCGGCCTTCCCGCTGTAGTTTGACAGTCTGTTCGATATTGTTCTGCCTCTGTATCTATTTTTGTTCATCAGTTTATAATGGTCTTAATTATCCATAAATGAGTGAGATCATGTGGTATTTTCCTTTCGTTGACTGGCTTATTTCACTTAGCATAATGCTCTCCAGTTCCATCCATGGTAAGAATTCCTTCTTTTTTACAGCAGCATAGTATCCCATCGTGTAGATGTACCACAATTTTCTAATCCATTCATCTACTGATGGGCACTTAGGCTGTTTCCAGATCTTAGCTATGGTGAATTGTGCTGCTATGAACATAGGGGTGCATATATCCTTTCTGACTGGTGTTTCTGGTTTCTTGGGATATATTCCTAGAAGTGGGATCACGGGGTCAAATGGGAGTTCCATTTTTAGTTTTTTGAGGAAACTCCATACTGTCTTCCATAGTGGCTACACCAGTCTGCATTCCCACCAGCAGTGCACAAGTGTTCCTTTTTCTCCACATCCTCTCCAGCACTTGTCGTTTGTTGATTTGTTGATGATAGCCATTCTGACAGGTGTGAGATGGTACCTCATTGTTGTTTTGATTTGCATTTCTCGGATAACTAGTGACTATGAGCATGTTTTCATATGTCTCTTGGCTTTCTGAATGTCCTCTTTTAAAAAGTGTCTATTTAGGTCCTTTGCCCATTTTTTTGATTGGATTGTTTTTCTTCCGTTTTTTAAGTTGTATGAGTTCCCTATAAATTTTGGAGATTAAACACTTACTGGTGATAACATTGGCAAATATGTTCTCCCATGAGGTGGGCTTTCTTGTTGTTTTGTTGATGGTTTCTTTTGCTCTGAAGAAGCTTTTTATTTTGATGTAGTCCCATTTGTTTATTTTCCCTTTAGTTTCCAATGCCCTAGGAGCTGTATCGGTGAAGAAATTGCTTTGGCTTATGTCTGAGATTTTGTTGCCTTTGGATTCTTCTAGAATTTTTATGGTTTCCCATCATACATTGAAGTCCTTTATCCATTTTGAGTTTATTTTTGTGTATGGTGTAAGTTGGTGGTCTAGTTTCATTTTCTTGCATGTATCTGTCCAATTTTCCCAACACCATTTATTGAAGAGACTGTCTTGACTCCGTTGTATGTTCTTGCCTCCTTTGTCAAATATTAATTGAGCATATTGGTTCGGGCCGATTTCTGGGCTCTCTATTCTTTTCTATTGATCTATATGTCTGTTCTTGTGCCAGTACCAGGCAGTTTTGAGAACAATGGCTTTGTAATACAGCTTGATATCTGGTATTGAGATCCCACCTACTTTGTTCTTTTTCAGGATTGCTGCAGCTATTCGAGGTCTTTTTTTATTCCACATGAATTTTTGGAGAGTTCGTTCTAGATCTGCTAAGTATGCCATTGGTATTTTAATGGGAAGTGCGTTGAATTTATAGATTGCTTTGGGTAGTATGGACATTTTAATGATGTTGATTCTACCAATCCAAGAACATGGTATGTTCTTCCATCTGTTTATGTCTTCTTCTATCTCTGTTTTCAACATCCTGTAGTTTTCTGAGTAGAGGTCTTTTACCTCATTAGTTAAGTTTATTACAGGTATCTTAATTTTCTTGGTGCGATGGTAAATGAGATTGTTTTTTTAGTCTCTCTTTCTGTAAGTTCACTATTGGTGTATAGAAATGCCATAGATTTCTTGGCATTAATTTTTTATCCTGCTACATTGCCGAATTCATTTATTAAGTCTAATAGTTTCTTGATGGAGTCTTTAGGGTTTTTTATGTACAATATCATGTGATCTGCGAGTAAGGACAGTTTTACTTCTTCTTTTCCAATTTGGATGCCTTTTACTTCTTCTTCTTGTCTAATTGCAATGGCTAATACTTCCAGTACTATGTTGAACAGGAGTGGTGAGAGTGGGAATCCCTGTCTTGTTCCTGTTCTTGGAAGTTAATTTTATTTGTTTAACAAGCACATGTGAGTTTAAGGGAAAATGCTAACTAATCCTCTGAAGAAAGTGATAGAAACAAATGAGGAATTGTGTAACTGGACCCTTCTCCTTCCTTAATTTTTTTAAATTAAATCTTTATTGTTCAGATTATTACATTGGTTCCTCTTTTTTCCCCCATAACTCCCCTCCACCCAGACCCACCCCACCCTCCGCCCTCACTCCCCACCCACAGTTTTCATCCATAGGTGCACGATTTTTGTCCAGTCTCTTCCCCCATCCCCCAAACCCCTTCCTCCCCACAAGAAGTCAGTCCATTCCCTTTCTATGTCCCTGATTCTATTATAATCACCAGTTCATTCTGTTCATCAGATTATTTATTCACTTGATTTTTAGATTCACTTGTTGATAGATGTGTATTTGTTGTTCGTAATTTGTATCTTTACCTTTTTCTTCTTCTTTCTCTTCTTAAAGGATACCTTCCAGCATTTCATATAATACTGGTTTGGTGGTGATGAACTCCTTTAGCTTTTCCTTATCTGTGAAGCTCTTTATGTGACCTTCAATTCTGAATGATAGCTTTGCTGGATAAAGTAATCTTGGTTGTAGGTTCTTGGTATTCATCACTTTGAATATTTCTTGCCACTCCCTTCTGGCCTGCAAAGTTTCTGTTGAGAAATCAGCTGACAGTCGTATGGGTACTCCCTTGTAGGTAACTGAGTTTCTTTCTCTTGCTGCTTTTAAGATTCTCTCTTTGTCTTTTGCTCTCGGCATTTTAATTATGATGTGTCTTGATGTAGTCCTCTTTGGATTCCTTTTCTTTGGGGTTCTCTGCACTTCCTGGACTTGTAGGTCTATTTCTTTCACCAGGTAGGGGAAGTTTTCTGTGATTATTTTTCAAATAGGTTTTCAATATCCTGCTCTCTCTCTTCTTCTGGCACCCCTATAATTCTGATGTTGGTACGCTTGAAGCTGTCCCAGAGGCTCTTTACACTATCTTCGTATTTTTGGATTCTTTTTTCATTTTGCTTTTCTGGTTGGGTGTTTTTTGCTTCTTCGTATTTCAAATCTTTGACTTGATTCTTGCGATCCTCTGGTCTACTGTGGGAAGTCTGTATAATATCCTCTATTTCAATCAGTGTATGCTTAATTTCTAGTTGGTCCTTTATCACAACATTGAGGGTCTACTAGATTTCTTGAGGGTCTCACTACATCTATTGGCAGTTTCTAGAAAGTTCTTGAAGAACCTTAAAAATGTGATTTTGAACTCTATATCCAGTAGTTTGCTTTCCTCCATTTCTGTCATTTGTGTCCTGTTTCTTTGTCTCGGCATTTTTTTATGCTTCGCTGTGTCAATAGAGTGGCTTTCTGTGCTAAGTGTCCTATAGGGCCCAGTGGCTCAGCCTCCCCAATTACCTGAGGTAGACACTCTTGGTGCACCCCCTTGTGGGCTTTGTGCACAGTCTTGTTGTAGTTAAGCCTTGATTGTTGTAGGCAACACTGGGAGGATTTGACCTCCAGGCCAATTGGCTGTGAGAACCAGCTGTGTCTACGGTGGGAGAACTTCTGTCCTGAAGACACCCTTATGGGGCAAGACTTGCTTCAGTGGGGCTTTGGTGCTCACTGTGTCTGCCCCCTGACTGTGTCCCTTATGGATCTGTGGAGTTATAATTGGATGGTCCCACTCTGACCACTGTGCACACTGGCTCTTGGATCTAAGGAGGTGCTAATCTAGCCTCTGCCTGAGGCTACCCTGCAGAAGCCAGCTGTAAAACAATGCAAGTTGCCCTGGGGCCTTGGGCAGCTGCAGTTTGTTAAGTAATTTTCAGATTACAAAGGTCTGGGCCTTTCGTATGCAAAAGCCTCGGTGCACGGCTTGGGCGGGGTGGAGCCCCAGTAGATCAACTGGGCGGGTGGATCAAGCAGTATGGCTGCACTCAGTCCTGTCCTCAGAGGCCCCGGCAATTGCTGTGTGTGCCTCCGAGAGAAAGCTGCCCTCAAGTTCCAACCGATACCAGACAGTCCCGTTTCTCCCATATGAGTCTGGGTCCCCAGAGACTCACCCGGAACTGGAGCTCAGAGCCTGAGACTCCCTCCCGATTGAAAAAGACAATCGTGACCTCAGCCGCCAGCCTTCTCCGCATGCACCTCCGCACCTTTGTATTTTACTTCTGCACCGCACCTCCTCTGAGTCTCAGTATGCTTTTCTTGTTCCTTCTCGTTGTAGATTTTCCACTCAGCCAGCCTTCCTGTGGTTCTGGATGACGTCTGTTCCGTCTTTTAGTTGTATTTTTGAAGTGGTTGTGCGAGGCAGCAATCTCCAGTGTTTACCTATGCCGCCATCTTGGTTTCTGACAAATTTATCAATAAAGTGGCCATACAGGGGCCAAAAATGAAAGTGTGTCTTTAAATAGAGGTTATGATTTACCCAGTGCTGTGTATCTGAAGTCCATTTAAAACTATTTGCATATATCAATTTGATCCCAAAATTTCAACAACAACAAACAAGCATGTCAGAATCAGAATACCTCACTCATGTCTTCTTAAACAGATGAGCTTCAGGGAGTTGATAACCACAAAAACTGAGCACTGAGATGGGTATGTGAGTGCAGAATTCTTATGAAAAGAGATCTAAAAGTTTTATTGAACCCTAGCTGGTTTGGCTCAGTGGGTAGAGTGTTGACCTGTGGACTGAAGGGTCTTGGGTTCGATTCCAGTCAAGGGCATATGCCCAGGTTGTGGGCTCAATCCCCAGTAATGCACGTGCAGGAGGCAGCCAA
This sequence comes from Myotis myotis, assembly GCF_014108235.1. NCBI lineage: Eukaryota > Metazoa > Chordata > Mammalia > Chiroptera > Vespertilionidae > Myotis > Myotis myotis. The sequence goes on along the minus strand of NW_023416313.1, from coordinate 118,181,184 downwards.
TCAATGGTTCTCTCTCATCATTAATGTTTCTCTCTCTCTCTCTCCCTTTCCCTTCTTCTCTGAAATCAATAAAAATATATTTTATAAATAACTAAACAAACAAACAAATAAATCAAGTTTTATTGAATTCTCAAAATTCAACTGGAACCTAGTAATAATTAATATTTATATAACACTACAGTTCAGGCTCCACACTAATTTAATTCTCATTTAATTATATCACATACACTCATTTAATCCTCACAACAACCCTATGAGAGACATTCTATTGTCACCCCTATTTTATAGATGTAGCAACTAAAGCACAGGGAGGTTAAGTAAGTGGCTGAAACTTGCTCATCTAGTGAGACTGAGTCCCCAGAATGTCAACTACTAACCTGGACCTGGTCAGGTCCAAGACTAAATTTTCCCAGAGAGGTAAGTGGGTCCCCCTCAGGCACCAAAGTGTTCATTCACCCCAGGTTTTACATACAGACAATGCTGTTCAGTGGTCCTCCATGCTCCCAGCTCTTCTCATGCCCCTCACCTCAACAGTAATAGGAAATCTGCTCCCTCCCTCCACCCAGGGCAGAAAAGGCAGTTTTGTGACAGGGACATCTCAGAAGCAATCATGGGGCAGGGAAGCCTTCCCACCCACCAGCACCTACCTTCCTCAACCACCAGGCCTTATTGTCTCCCTGGCCAGGCTGGAGACCATCCCAAGGGAACAGTGCCAAAGCAGGACTCTAAAGAGGAGGCAGGGAAAGAGGTTACCAGCAGGGCAGGGTTGCCTAAGGAGGCAGTGAGGGCATGTGAGCAGAGGCTTGATCCCCAGTCATCTGAGAGGGACCTGTATGAGAATCATGCCCAGGTCTCAGATTCTCCCCAGCTAGGATTCTGTGTGGGGCCTGGTGATGCTTACAAGACATCACAGTAGGGTGTGCTAAGAATTCTAGCAGCTCTAGACCTTGATTTTATGGAGGCCCAGAGAGGGACAAAGCTGCAATAGGGGAAGGGAAATCCCAGGGCCTGGGTATCTTGGGAGAGTGATGGGCTTGGAGGAGAGTCTGGTACTTTGAGCAGAAGGATCAGAGGGTCTTCCTGGAGGACAGAAGACATACATGAGGGATCCTCAAGGTAGGGAGGGTTTGTGGGGTTTTTTAAATCTTTATTGTTGAGAGTATTACAGATGTTCCCCTTTTCTCCTACATTGTCCCCCTCCAACCAGTTCCCCCCCACCCACCCACCCACCCCCAGGCCTTCATTCCTGCTGTCTGTGTCCATAGGTAAGATCTTTGGTTAATCTCTTCTTGCCCCTCCTCCTCTGAGATTCATCAGTCTTTCCCATGCTTCCATGCCTCTGATTCTATTTTATTCACCAGTTTACTTTGTTCATTAGATTTCTCATTTGTTTATTTTAGTTTTTAGATTCAATGTTGATAGATGTGAGAATAAACAAGTAATCTTTTCTGTCAAAGAATGGAGTTTAGGCACCTGCCATTTGGGCTTGCATGACTTGGCAACCACCATTTTGAAATGGCAAAGGTCAACCCCTCCCTTTTTCCTTTGAATTAGCCAATCACACAAGAATGTGAGCCTACAGCTCTGACCAATCAAGATTGAGGGACAGGTGGCATGTGTCAGGGATAAAGCCCAAAGTGGACCGCCCACTTGGTGTGTATGTGATCCCAGACTCTGTGTTGGAGTAAAGATATTTGCCTTGCTGTCTAGCTCCCAAGTATCTTTTGTGTTCTGCCAGGACCCCTAGTTTTGGTGCTCATCTTATTTCTAACAATTTTGGGGGGCTCATCTGGGATTCCGTTGGTCACTATGGGGGGGGGTCATTGGACCCCTCTCCATAAGAGGCATGCCCCTCTGCCAAGTTGTGGCAGCCTCAGTGAGGAGAAATGGTCATTACCCCCTGGGCCGACTACAAGCTCAGGATCAAGAGTCAGCCAGCAATGCAGGAAAAGCTCAAGCAACATCCACAGCAATCAGATAACCTCATGAATGAGCCAAGGTGTGAAATTGACTTTAGTACTACCTTGGTGGTTGGGTATCCTCGGAGGTCAAGGGTGTGTGACTGAGACGTGCTTTGGACATGAAGTGAGTGTGGAGTTCTGATCTGTGGTTCCATTCTCCCATGAGGGAAGCGGCCAGAGAGGGAAAAGCAGATCTCATAAAGTGCAAGAAATCTCCAGTATGGGGGATTGAGCACAATGCAAGAAATTTTCAGTATGGGAGGTTGAGCACATATTCACAAGGAGCTCTTGGGATGTGCGAGAAATCTCCAATATGGGGGATTGAGCACACAGTCACAAGGGACTTTCTGAGGATGAGAAACAAAAATTCTAAGCCTGGGAAGACATTCTCCTGGATAGTCCATTGGGGAGAATGCTGAGGTTCTGGGGGCACCAGTCCCCGAACCAGGGACAGGAGACATTGCTCTGCTTTGGTGGTTTTTTTAATGCAGGGCATTCTGTGGTGATTGTAGCTGGACAGACAAGGAGCATCATGTAAAGCTTTATCTGTGGGTTGTATGCACATGTATAAGAGTGTTTTTGTTGATGTTTTGTGTCTCTTTGTTGTTTGGTTTAATTTGTTTAAAGGTGGGGCATGTCCTGTTTTGGGAGAGCCCAGCTATTTGTTGTGGTAGAGATTGCAGGAATGTCCCAGCAGCTGCCAAGAATTTTTAATCTTGGGGACTCTTTCTGCTTTCCCTCTCAGGATGTCAGCCACCAGAAACTCTTAGCTAGTGAGATTTTTTTGTCTGTGCCTGTAATGTAATTTTTGTTACTCATTAACTTTGCTTGCTTTCTATCTTTTGGGGACTTAGTTTGTTTTTTCCTGGTTTATGAACATAGGGACAAAAATTGCATGGGCAAGTAGGGATTACAGGCATGGGGAAATAAGTAATGTGGGCTGAGGTGGGACTCCATGGTTTGGACAACAAGGTTAATGTTTCCATGATGGTGGGCAGTTCTTGAATGAGAATGGACCACATTCCAAGGTTGACTCCCAGGTCCCAGGGGCATACAATTCCCAGCCAATTTGGTATGTCCTTTCTTTAACCAACACAGGTCAGTCATAGTTAACAGAGAATCATTGATATTTCTCATAACTGTAGGTAGTCCCCAGTGTTCTATTTTTGCTCCTAACACTGGGAGGAGCAGATCTGTAGAAGTACACTCCAATAAATTGCAGAAATATCAGTGTGTGGGGGGGGAGGGGGAGATGCCACTCCTGTTTTTATAAAGAAAAAGAAAAGAAAAGAGTACATTCACATTAAAGCCACTGAAGTCCAGTGAGTTATCCCTGTTACAAAATTGCCAATAAAATGCCTTGGGTAATAATGATTAGCTTTAAAATCTCCAAGTTGTTGTAACTTAAAACTTTGAGTTTGCTGGGTTAAAATGGTAAAAATTATTAAATATCTCGGTATTTTGAAATAACAGGATACTGAAATATTAATCTGAGTTTTCCTTGTATAGAGCATCGAGGATGGATTTGAATCTGTTCTTGTATTTTATTTTAAATATCTCTTAAAAATGTGAATGTATTGCTATGTGTCATCTAAAAATTAAGGGTTAAGAATTCTAACTAATTGGAAAGAAATTATGGTTTTGGTGTCAATTTGAAAGAAATTCAAAAACAAAGTGGATTAAGGAGAAATGTTGAAAGGAAGTTATATAAATGACATAAGCCAGTAAGCCTGGACAAGTAGAATAGGGAAACTGAGATGGTTAAACAGAAATTTGGAGCCATCTAGCAAATCCTATCTTCCCTAAACCAAGAACACTTAAGAGTAAATGATTTGCATTTTTCCTCCCTAACCAGAGGGCAAATAGCTTATATCAATATACTCAGGGAGACAGATAGCAGAAATTTAATTAGTGTCATTTGCTGACCACACCCAAGGACAAATGAAGTTAAATTTTTTCTTCATCTAGAATTGTCTTTAGGTCATTCCAATAGGCCCTGGAATGCCTCAAGATCTTCCTACAACAGAGACTAATGGCTAACTTCTTAACACCTTTTGTACCGCATAGAAATCTCTAAGACATACGCCAGGGACCACTGTTTTTGGGCAAACTGCTCGTTATTTAAATCATCATAACTACAGATCAAATGCACTTTAGGTGTTGTTTTTCAATAATTATAACATTTTTATTTACAAAAACAATTAAACAATTAAAGTTCCTAGTACTTTTTTAACGTATGGTACTGCGTAAAACATTTTCTAAAAGCGCCAGGAACTTGAAGACGAAGACTATTCGAGTGACCAAAATACAATGTAACTGCAATGCTTTATGGGTTCGTGCAATTATATAGTTTTTCGTAGACTGACCTGCACGGTTTCCACCAATGAGATCGCTTCATTCGATGTGGACAAGACAGTGTGTTGACATATAAGGTCCATAACAGATGGCGCGTGAAAAACGAGAAAGCTCGTGAGCAGTACGAGAGGTGTTAAGAACTGTGTACTTGGTATCTCTTCTACTTTAATCTTTCTCAGGTTAGAAGGCGTCCTGACCCAAGGCCCTCCTCTTGAGTTCCAGCTCATCACCATCAACTGGGAAACTGCATTCTGTTCAAGACCTAGAGGGAAAACAAGTTGAAACTTTCTTGGGAAGGACCCTACCTTGTCTTGCTTACCACTGAGACCACTATTCAGACTTCAGAAGGAGGTTGGACCCATCACACACGGGTTAAGTGTGGACCACCAGCTTCTCCAGGTGGAGACACTTCAACTTGGGTGGCCATACCAGGACATAGCCCCTTGAAATTAATGCTAAAGAAACTGTAAGCTGTCTACTTGCTTTAGAGATCTGGCAAATTGCAGGGACTTACAATGTGGGCTGGGGAATTGTGTACAATCCAGATCATGCTTATCCAGTTACGTTATTGATTATAGATAACTTGAATAACTTGGATATTTTAGACTTTAGGCCAAAAGACTGGCTAGGACTTGATTTAGGAGTAGATGTCACAGGACAAGACCCCCTAAGCCAGTGGTCAGCAAACTCATTAGTCAACAGAGCCAAATATCAACAGTACAACAATTGAAATTTCTCTTGAGAGCCAAATTTTTTAAACTTAAACTATATAGGTAGGTACATTGTTATTAACTTAATAGGGTACTCCTAAGGCTCCAGAAGAGCCACACTCAAGGGGCCAAAGAGCTGCATGTGGCTCGCGAGCCAAAGTTTGCCAACCACGGGCCCTAAGCCATTGCCACCACCATGCAAATAGAAATAGGATATAAGGAAACAAATGCCTGATTGAAATGGATTAAATATTCTGTACAGGCCCTAAATAAAAGTGACTGTTATGCTTGGGTGGCAGGACAACTAGAGGCCCAAGTTGTCCCATTTCCATTTGGATGGACCTCAGACACTAACAGATGGAATGTATGCTTGCCCTGTATCAGGAGGAAACCACCTGGGGAAACGCTTCCAGTAAGACTCTCTGTTGTTCCCATCCAACAGAGGTAAAGAGCAAGGATCCCAAAAAATGAACCAGCCCCCATCTTCTGACATAAACTATACCTACTGCCTCTCAAGGGGGGGGGGGGGGGACAGAACTCAGAGTTTATGGGAAATTTATCGGGAGGCATAAACGGCTGAGTACCCTCAGAAGCCAATCATTCTGCACTGTCGATACCCCATGCTGATGTCTGATGGTATTTTGGGGGACCATTACTTGCAGCCTTGCCCAACAGTTGGAGCAGAACTTGCTCTCTGATACAATTGACTATCTTTGGCATATTGAAACCTTTTACAATGGACAGACAGACTAGGAAGAAGAGAGAGAGTCAATGGGGCTCCTTTGGTCCCCATATGTACACAGATTTCATTGGGTTCCAGAAAGAATGTCAAAGGAGTTTAAGGCTAGAAATCAGATTGCTGCAGGATTTGAATCTGTCCTGTTCTGGTGGCCCACTATAAACAAGAATGTGGATTGGATTAATTATCCTATCTAATAATAGACAAACATGGTAATTAACCATACCTCTGACACGCTTCCCATTGGCTAATCAGGGAGATATGCAAATTAACTGCCAACCAAGATGGCGGCCGGCAGCCAGGCAGCTGAAGGGAACAGGAGGCTTGCTTGCTCCAGTGATGGAGGAAGCCAAGGTTCCCCACCTGCCACTGCCGGCCTCTGAGCTACACTCTAAGAAACAATGTTGCAATTATAGAAGCTAAACAAACCCCAGAAACCTGCTTTCAGCCAGCCGGGCCTCAGAGCTGGAGCTGCAACAGTGTTTCAATTATAGAAGCCAAACAAACCCAGATACCTGCTTTCAGCAGCCAAGGTCTCATAGCTGGAGCCGAGCCTCAGAGCTAAAGCCGGCTCTCAATTCCAGTGACAGACATAGAAGGTAAATAAATCCCAGAATAAAAAAAAAGAAGAAGAAAAAAAGGAGAGGTTGGGAGCTTCAGTCACCCGCCAGCCTGAAAATGGCCCTCAGCCCCTCACCCAGACTGGCCAAGCACCCCAGTGGGGACCCCAACCCTGAAGGGTGTGTGACCAGCTGCAAACAGACATCAGCCCCTCACTCAGGCTGGCCAGGCACCCAAGCGGAACCCCCACCCTGATCCGGGACACCCTTCAGGGCAAACCAGCTGGCCCCCACCTGTGCACCAGGCCTCTATCCTATATAGTAAAAGAGTAATATGCAAACTGACCCTAACAGCAGAACGATTGGGAATGACTGGTCACTATGACACACACTGACCACCAGAGGGCAGACGCTCAATGCAGGAGCTGCCCACTGGTGGTCAGTGCACTCCCACAGGGGGAGCTCTGCTCAGCCACAAGACAGGCTGCTGGTTGCCAGTACAGTGGTGATGGTGGGAGCCTCTCCTGCCTCCTCAGCAGCGCTAAGGATGTCCGACTGCAGCTTAGGCCTGCTCCCCGCTGGCAAGTGGACATCCCCCGAGGGCTCCCAGGCTGCCAGGGGGATGTCTGATTGCCATCTTAGGCCCAATACCCCGGGGAGCGGGCCTAAGCCAGCAGGTGGTAATCCCCTGAGGGGTCCCAGACTGCAAGAGGGCACAGTCTGGGCTGAGGGATCCCCCCTCCCCCCTGAGTGCACAAATTTTTGTGCACCGGGCCTCTAGTCTATATATATAAAAAGCCAGCAACCAGAACACCATAACAACCAGAACAACTGGTTGCTATGATGCTCACTGCAGCTATCGAACCAGTAGATCAGGAGATGGGGCCAGCGGCCAACCTCCAATGGCCTCTCCTTCTAGTTGGCTCCACCCTCAATCGGCCTCTTCCGACCCTGATTGAGGGTGGGGCAGCCAGCCAACCCCCCCCCCGTGGCCCTTTCCCCCAGCCAGCCCCACCCCCAATCAGCCAGCCCTGCCCCTGATGGCCCTCCACCCCAATAGGGGGTGGGGCCAGCCAGTCAACCTCCTGCAGCCCCTCCCCCCAGCTGGCCCTGCCCCAAATGGGCCCCAACAACCCCAAATGGGCCCATGGCCCCTCCCCCTAGCCAACTACGCCCCCGATTGGCCCCCCACACCAATCGGGGGTGGGGCTGGCCAGCCAACCTCCTACGGACCCTCCCCTGGCTGCTGACCCCTGATCAGCCCCTTCACCCCATTTTGGGGTGGGCTGGCTGGCCCACCACCCACAGCCCCTCCCCCCAGCTGGCCCAGCCCTGATCGGGCCCCAATCAGGGCGGACTGGCCAGCCAACCTCCCACCATCTCCTCCTCCCAACAGGCCCAACTCTGATCTGCTGATTGGGGCTGGGCCAGCTGGACCCCACCTGTGCATGAATTTGTTCACTGGACCTCTAGTATTTACTATAATTAACCCACAAAGGATGTTAACTATAGTCGAGATGCAGTTAAAGGTATAGCTGAACAACTAGATGCCACCAGCAGGCTGATGTGGAAGAACAGGTTGGCCTTGGATATGATTCTGGCAGAAAAAGGAGGAGTTTGTATAATCTTGAGGGCCACTGTTGTACTTTCATCCCTGACAACACAGCTCCAGATAGAACTATCGCTAAGGCCCTACAGGGATGAACAACTAATGAGTTAGCTGAGAATCCTGGAATTGAGAATCCTTTCTCCAATTTACTAGAACAATGGTTCAGAAAGTGGAAGGTAATGATGGTATCCATATTCACCTCTATGATAATCCGGTTAGGAGTTACAGTCATTGGATGTTATATCATCCCATATATAAGAAAGGAGTAATCTCCTAGATAATGCAGAGCATAAAAGTCAACGAATGTTAGCTAAGTTTGAAGGAAAGAGTTAAATAAGAAAAAGGGAGGATTGTAAGAATAAACAAGTAATCTTTTCTGTCAAAGAAGGAAGTTTAGGCAACCGCCATTTTGGCTCCATAATTGCAGCTCCTCTGGGGGTCACCATTTTTAAATGGCAAAGATCAACTCCTCCTTTTTTCCTTTGAATTAGCCAATCACACAAGAATGTGAGCCTAAGCTCTTACCAATCAAGAGTAAAGGACAGATGATCTGTGTCAGAAATAAAGCCCTGAATGGACCACCCTCATGTGCCTGCTGCCAGACCCTGCCTTGGTACACACCCTTCTACAGAAGTAAAGATATTTTCCTTGCTGTCTGGCTCCCGAGTATCTTTTGTGTTCTGCCAGGACTCCTGGTTTGGGGGCTTGCCTTATTTCTAACAATAAATATTTATTTGTTGCCATTTTATTGTTCATATTTTTTTCCCTTCTTATTCTTCCTCTTCTTAAAGAATACCCTTCAACATTACATGTAATACTGGTTTGGTAGTGATGAAGCCCTTTAGCTTTTTCTTTGTGAAGCTCTTGATCTGACCTTCAATTCTAAATGAGAGCTTTGCTGGGTTGTAGGTCCTTGCTGTTCATTGCTCATTTAGTGAGATTTGAGTCCCCAGAGTGTCAACTATTAACCTGGACCTGATTAGTAGTTGAATATTTCTTGCCTCTCCCTTCTGGCCTGCAAAGTTTTTGTTGAGAAATCAGCTGACAGTTGTATGGGCCCTCCCTTGTCAGTAAGTAACTGCTTTTCTCTTGCTGCTTTTAAGGTTCTCTCTTTGTCATTAACCCTTGGCATTTTAATTATGACGTGCCTTCATGTGGGCCTCTTTGGATTCCTCTTGTTTGGGACTCTGCTTCCTGCACTTATAAATCTATTTATTTCACCAGGTAGGGGAAGTTTCTGTCATTATTTCTTCAAATAGGTTTCCAGTATCTTGCTCTCTCTCATCTCTTTCTGACACCCCTATAATGTGAATGTTGGTATGCTTTAAGGTGTCCCAGAGGCTCCTTACACTATCTTCATATTTTTGGATTCTTTTTTCTTTTTGATCTTCTGAGTGGGTGTTTTTTTGCTTCTTCATATTCCACATCGTTTATTTGATTCTCAGAATCCTCTACTCTACTGTTGATTCCCTGTAAATTATTCTTTATTTCAGTTAGTGTATGCTTAATTTCTGACTGGTTCTTTTTCCTGTCTTTGACATCCTCACTAAGATCCTTAAAGTCTCATGAAGATCCTTGATAACTTTATAACCATGGTTTTGAACTCTGTATCCAAAAGTTTGCTTGCTTTCATTCTGTTATTTGTGACATGTCTCCCCATTTTGGCTGCTTCCTTACGTTTTTTCTATGTATTAGGTAGAGCTGTTATGTCTCCTGGAATTGGTAGAGTGGCCTTGTGTAGTAGGTGTCCTGTAGGGCCCAATGGCTCAGCCTCTCCAGTCACCTGAGCTGGGCAGTATAGGTGCAGCCCTATGTGGGCTGTGTGCACAGTCTTGTAGTTGAGCCTTGATTGCTATTGGCATCACTAGGAGGAACTGAACTTCAGGCCAATTGGCTGTGAGGACCAGCTGCAACTACAGTGGAAGAGCTGCTTTGTAAGAAACACCCCTATGGGCAGAACTTGCTTCAGTGGGGCTTTGGTGCTCACTGAGTCTGCCCCTTGAGTGTGTCACTTATGGATGTGTAGAGTTGTAATCTGCTATGGTCTGAAGCTGTCCACCAGGTGCACTGGCTCTATGGCCTCCAGGGAGATACAAAGTCAGCCACTGCCTGGGGCCACCCTGCAGGAACTATTTGTATTGGGTGTGGAGGTGCCCAGGCAAGGCCCAGCTGTGAAGCAAGACAGGCTCATGCTAGTATTTTGTCTCAGGCCTCTTATTGATAGGTTTGGGGCACACTGAGCAGCTGCAGTTTGTTGAGAGATTTTAGCAAAGTCTGAAGCCTGAGTCAGGATAGGCCATTCATATGAAAAATCATTGCAAACAGGTTGGGTGGGGCTGAAAATTAGATGAGATTGGGTCAAGGAATCACCAGGGCAGAGCAAACAGATATGGCTGCCAGTCAGCCCTATGACCTGGGAGGTCCCAGCACAGGAACAATGACCCTTGCAAGCACCTCCATCTGGGAGAAAGCCACCCTGAGTTCCTGCCCCACTTCCAGACAATCCAGTTCCTCCCATATATGTCTGGGTCCTCCAACACCTCCTTGCACTGGAGCTCAGAGGAAGTGAATCTGAGTAAGTTAGTGCCCAGCTCTTTAAGAGGGACACCTGGGTCTCCAGCATCCTCAGTGTCACTGAACTCCAACCCCTGCTAGTTTTTACAGCCTGTAGTTACAGGAACATCTCTTCCTAGCTCTGGAGCCCTGGGCTGTGGGGCTGGGACCCCTTGCTTTTCATGGGCAACCTCTGCAGAGATTATCTCCCTCCCAATTAAAAAAGCAGCACAATTGGTTGTCAGACCAGCCCATTCTGGGCCTCCGCCCCTCTGCTAGTCTCAATGTGCTTTCTTCTTTACTTCTCTAGTTTTAGGACTTACATTCAGCCAGATTTCAGGCAGTTCTCAATGATGGTTATTCTGTATTTTAGTTGTAATTTTGATGAGGTTGTAGGAGACAGTGAGTACAGGTGTTTACTTATGCCACCATTTTAGTTCTTCTATACCATGGAAAGGAGGGTTTGAATAGGTTGAGAAGGGGCTGAGCCAAGAACAAGGACATGTTCAGGCAAAGCAGGAGATGGCTGGAGTCAGGAATCCTGATGGAGGGTCTTGTGGGGACTTTGGACCAGAGTCCAGAGAACTGAAATGTCATGTTGAGCAGGAGAGGCCCCTGTGGACCTTCCTCAGACCACCTAGGACAGAAACATGTCCTGGTGCCCTGTCTCAGCCTAACAGGGGCAGTTCCTCAGTTATTGTAACAGTGTGGAGTAGGGGGAGGCAGGTCTGAGACTCCCCCGCGGACCCGCCCTCAGACTGGGGCCCTCAAGTCAGAGCTCTATCTCCCCCATAGTCTTTTCAGGGCAGGGCCATGCCCCTCACCAGCCCCCATTCCACCTTTGTGCCCCAGCCAGCAGCACCCAGACAGGAGGGGTTTTCCTGGCTGCCCCCAAGCCAGAATTTCCCAGTACAGAGCAAGAGCAAAGTGGAATTTTTGGACACTTTTTGACAGTCCAATATGGAGTCACTGTCAGCCATGCCAATGTGTCAAGTACTGTGTCAAGACAGCTAATGGGGTGTAACGAGAACACCCTTAAGAGGGGTCCAGAATGCCCAAAATCACAAGTATGGACACTTGAATAAGGATTCTATCTAGAGTGGGACCTCCACCGCTTATGGGCTATAAGAACCCAGAGCTCCAACTACCCAATACTCAAGCTTGGCTGTACCACACATCACTGTCAGAGCCCTGCCAGATTTCCACTCCACTGGATGGGTGCCCCCACTGGAGCCACCTGGCTTGAGACCAAAACCCACCGCTCTAGCCTGCTAAGGCTGCCAGTGATGGGTACTTCCCACCCAATGCTCACTCTGCTCACTTATGTCACCTAAGATCCCGCTCTCTGTGTAACCTGCATGTGACTCTGTTGACCTTGGGGAGGTCTCCTCTAATAAACCTGGCATTGTGGACAGACACAAACTTCTGTGAGTGACTTCTTTAGGGGATGTTCCCTTGCTCACCACAATTGGAGTGGCTCCATATTGTATTCTCAAAAGTATCCAAAAAGTCCACTCTGCTCTTGCTTTATACACCCAGGTTCCAGTGTCAGCCCAGAATCAGACTATTTTTAGCAGGCTTCCCACAGCAGCATACTGACTGAGAAATGCCAGTGTGGTTGGCCCCACACTGTCCTCAGCTTTTTGCTCTTGCAGGGAGTGATTCTCACACCCAACATGCTCCAATTACCAGGGTGACCTGAGCAGCTGCCTCAAGTCTTCTGATCTGCTGAGACCACTGGTGGGTGAGATGAGAGGAGGCATGGGCAGGCCTTCCCCAACCTCTCTGCAGCCCTACCACCTCATTCTTCAAGAGAACCTGCGGGCAGAGGGTGGGGTGTACTAGTGAGCTTTCTTGACTTGATTTGCACAATGTATCTGGTGCTTCATTGGTTGTGAGGAACATTCTGGAAGCACCACCTACCTTAGCCCTTAGCAAAAATTAACAGCCTGGAGAGCGGTGGGTCAGGTATAGGTCACCCAGTGAAGAGGAACTCCATTGAGAAGAGCTGCACACTCCCCTTTACAGGGGTCAGAAATGCAAATGTTTTCAGGGGGTTCAGTAGGCACCAGGAGTATAGTGATCTGCCTTACATGTAAATGGTTCATGCTGTTCTTCAATTCTACAGAGGGATATATGTATGCTATGTGTTGATAGGGCTTTTAGTTTTATAGAGGACTTCAAAATTCAAAAATCTGTGTGAAATTTCCCAGATTTTAAATGTTCGCAGCCAGGTAAAAATTTAAAAGAATGTGTGTAGTGTCAACTAACACATGCAGGAACCATGTTTGATCCAGGACATGGGAGTGAACCTTAACAGTGGGGCCCAGCTTTCCAATGCCTTATCTTCCACATACAAAGATGTGTCCCCATGGGAGAGCCTTCTGGGGTAGGGGGAGTGGGCCTTAGGATCCCAGATCCCAGAATTCAGGGCACTATACCTTAGGACCCATCCAGCATTTTCCACAGAGTGGGCCAGGGAAACTAGTTGCTAGAGCTGTTCATAGGTGTCCTTATCTATGGGCAAACACTCTGGGAATCTCTGGGCTAAATAAAGCAAAATAGACTTCTTTACTATAGGACTCCTCCCAGCCTTTGCCATATAACAAAGTGTCTTGTGAATTTCCAGGAGGTGGAGCATATGCAGTGCTCCTCTAAAGAGTTCCACATGAAACCTATTTTCAGGGCATACCCATTACTGCTGGAGAGACATTACTACTGCTCCACTGGAATGTGGTTCTGGAAGTGTGGCTCATCACATTAACCTACCCATTTCGCAGGCTCAACATCCCAGGGTGGCTGGAGCACAAGTGAGGGGAGGAGAGTCTGGGACCTGCAGGCACTGGTCAGGAGCATGGCTTTGTTCAGAGGGCAGTGGGAGCACTAAAGAGTTTTAGGCCAGAAGGGATATGGGGCAAATAGCTCGCTGCATGAAGAGCAGACTGAAGGCGGGGGACCAGGCCAGAGTTAGGGAAGCTGGTGCCGAGTGGAATGGGAAGTGGAAGGAATGATCAAGAGTAGGTGGCTAGAAGGCTGTGGGCCTGCTAGGGAGAAAGTGAAAATGAGACAAGGCAATGGGCTATATGGGAAAGGGAAAAGTCATGAACCCAGGCTGGAGATCATGTTCCCTGCCCCACTACCCATCTTCTCAGGGAGCTGGGTTCAGGCAAACTTTAGCCACCTGGGGTTCTCATGGCAACTATGGAGCAATGTAGTGGAACACCTGGGCAAACAGGAAAAGATGAAGATGATTGGGGAGGGGGCTGCTGGCCTGATTAATGCACTATGGGCTCTAGGGGTTCAGAACCTAGCCAACCCTTTCCCAAGGCACCTGGCAGTGACAAAGGGGTGTCCAGGAGAAAGAGAGCCAAGGTTTCTGCCCCACCCCCAGGCTTCTGCTCTCAGAGCCAAGTTGTGAAGGTGGTCAAAAGAACCCCAACTCTACTCTGGATCCAGGTCTGTGTCATCGTCTTTCAGCAGCCCTTGTCACTACCACTGAGAGGAAAGGCTGGGGAAATTTTCATGGATATCTCTCCTGCTGCCCCCACAGCCAAAGGCTAATATTTTGCCCTGACATCAAACTGCAGTCAGGGGTGTTGGGTTGAATAAGGCTGTATATCTGGCCAGCTCTAAATGCAGGTGGGGAGCCCAACAGGAGTGTCAGGGGGCTAGATGCCTCTACCCCCAGACAAACAGAGCAGCTCAGCCAAGCAGGTCCTTCTGACACTGCACCCCCACTTCCCACCTGCTTCTGGGCCTTTCTGCTCTCAACTCCCCTCCCTGCTCAGTATCCATCCTCTTAGGAATCCCACTTTCTACCAAACAAGAAGCAGACCCTTGTTCAGTCAGAGTGTCTCAGTTGGTTGAGCATCATCTTGTGCAACACAAGGTTGCCATTTGATTCCTGGTCAGGGTACATACCTGGGTTGCGGGTTTGATCCGTGATCGGGGTATATGGAAAGCAACCTATTGATATTTCTCACATCAATGCCCCCCTTCTCTCTTCCTTTGTCTAAGCATGTACTCAGATGAAGATTAAGAAGAAAAAGAAGTAAACCCTTAGCCAGACACTTACCCTCCAGGAGCTGGCCCTGCCCCGCCCCCCCTTTCTGTTAACTCCCACTACTCTGGGCTCTTTCACCAACCAAGTTATGTGGGTTAGTAGTCAGCTCTTTCTCCCCCATGCAGAGTCACTGTTCCTTTTGTACCATTTATATCCACACAGAGGTGATGTTTCCAGCAACCCAGAGCCACATGCTCAAATCCTACCTCATGGCTCAGACCAAATATCACTCCTTCTATGAAGCACTGTTAACTCCTCAGTCAGAGATAAATTCTCCCTCTCCTGTGCATCCCTAGCTTCTGATACCCTTGTATTTCCCATGTCTGGACACACTGTCACCCACATGGAACTTTAATCCCCTGAGAGCAAGGACTCAGTCTTATTCATCTTGCTTCCCACCCCATGCCCAACATGGTGCTTGGTATACAGTAGGCACTGCTGGGGCCAAGGTGGAGGGAATGGGATGAGTGCAGCCTCTTGGCCACTAATGGCTCCCTGCCCCAATTCATGCCCTACGTTAAAGAAAACAATCCTCATGGAAGAGAGTTCTGGTCAAAATGGTAAAGTAGGTAAACGCCATGCTCACCTCCTCCCATGACTACATCAAAATTACAACTAAATTATAGAACAAGCAACCTGGATAATCATCTGAAGACTCACTAAACTGAAGTCCTATAAGTAAAGCTATAAAAAAGAAGCCACCTCAAATCTGGTAGGAGGGGCAGAAATGCAAAGCAAGCTGGTCCTACACCCACATATAGCAGTTGAGAATCAGAGGGATATCTCAGCTATGGAGGATCATCAAGATCCCCAGCCCAGAGCAGCAGTGCCAGGAAGAGGACCCCTCACAACATGTAGTTGTTGAAAATCAGACGGATTCTGTTCATCCTGGTGAGACACAGGGCGACTGGAGTTCCAAGCATCCTCTTAAAGGGCCTGCACACAGATTCACTCACTCAGAGGCATTCACCCTGGGCTCTGGCAGAGGGATAGCAGCTTGGAGGTGCCAGAGACATACAGGGAGAAACTGAGTTGTGTGGCTTCTGAGCAAGGCTCAAGGAATGCTGCCTGTGTTGAGCCCTTCTGCACAGCCAGGAAGTGAGTGCCATATTTTCTATGTTGTGCCTCCCCCCCACACGGAATCTGCATTACCCTGGTAAATACCACTTGCACCACCCTGGTGACTCCCTGAGACTGCTTCACACACTCAGTATACCACCCGAAGCTCTTTCAGCAGCTGAGGCTTACAGGCAGTTGGCAGGCCAAGGCAGGTCTCAGGGGCCCTAAGCCTTTTGCTAAGCATCCCCAGGCCCTGTACTGGTAGCAGCTGAACTTGGTTCGCAGCAGTGTGGCTACTCCCACATGCCTCCAGGCCCAGTATAGGCAGGTATCAACGGCAGATCACTTTGTAGCTTCTATCAGGAAGCACCAGCCAATCACAGGCAGTGGCTGACCATGGCCTGCACTGGAGCCCCTCACAACAGGCCCCAGAACCAATACACACAGTGGCCAGCTTCGGAGCACAACAGAGCACCATCTAATTAGTTCCCCAAAGGGTGGTCTCAGCAGGCACCAGAGCCTTGTTAGGGCAAATTTCACTCCAGGGGGTCAGCCCACACACACTGTGGTCATAGTCAATACTCATAGCCTGAGGACCAACCCCACCCACTGATGTGCCAATAGCAATTAAGGCTCAACTACAACAAAAGTGCACACACAAAGAGCACTCTGGAGTACCTGGCTCAGATGATCAAGGAAACTGCAGCACTGGGTCCCTCAAGACACCTGCAAGACTGGGAGACATAACAGCTCT
This sequence comes from Myotis myotis, assembly GCF_014108235.1. Classification (NCBI taxonomy): domain Eukaryota; kingdom Metazoa; phylum Chordata; class Mammalia; order Chiroptera; family Vespertilionidae; genus Myotis; species Myotis myotis. The sequence goes on along the minus strand of NW_023416313.1, from coordinate 118,164,821 downwards.
ATCTAATATATATAAGCAAAGACAGAGAGGTAACCATAATGAGGAGATAAATATGTCCCAAATGAAAGAACAGGAAAATTCTCCAAAAACAGAACTAATTGAAATGGAGGCAAGCAATCTATCAGATACAGAGTTCAAAACACAGGGTATAAGGATGCTCAAGGAACTTAGTAAAAACTTCAACAAAGAGATAATAACATTAAAAAGGACGTAGAAATTTTTTTTTTTTAAAGAACCAATTAGGGGGTTCCAGTCAAGATGGCAGCATAGGTAAATGCCATACTTGGAACCTACCACAACCACATCAAAATTACAACTAACCTACAGAATCACCATCATTCAGAACTGCCTGAATTCTAGTTGAACAGAAGTCCTACAACTAAGGATATAAAGATGAAGCCACATCAACACTGTTCGGGGGCGGGAGGTGGGGGGGGGTAGGCCAGTCCAACACACACATGTGGCAGATAAAAATCAAGAGGGATATTTTGGCTGTGGAGGTCACCCCTGAGGAGCCAGGGGTTCCAGACTCATAACAAGCCCAGGGTTCCAGTGCTGGAAGATAAGGCCCCATAACTTTTGGCTGTAAATCCCAGTGGAGATTGTGACTGAGTGAGATGGAGGGCAGCTGGAGTACCAGCGTTCTCCTTAAAGGGCCTATGCATGAACCTAACTTGGATTCACTTGCTCTAAGCTCCAACACTGGGACAGCAATTCAACAGGCATCAGGAATATACGATGATGAGGAATTGAGTTGTCTGGCATCGAGGTGAGAGCTGGAGAGGCAGCTTTCCCCAAAACAGAAGTGCTGGCAGAGGTCACTGTTTCTTTTTCTTCCTCCCTTTCTTCCTCCCTTTCTTCCTCCCTTTCTTCCTCCCTTTCTTCCTTCCTTTCTTTCTTTCTTTCTTTCTTTCTTTCTTTCTTTCTTCCTTCCTTCTTTCTTTCTTTCTTTCTTTCTTTCTTTCTTTCTTTCTTTCTTTCATTCTTTCTTTCTTTTTTTCTTCCTTTGTTTCTTTTAATCCCAACCTGAGGATATTTTTCCCATTGATCTTTAGGGCGAGTAGAAGGAGGGTTTGGAAAGAGAAACATTGATGCAAGAGACATCAATTGGTTGCCTCCTGCACAGACTCTGACCAGGGCTGGGGATGGAACCTGCAACCCAGGTATATGCCTTTGACTGCAAATCAAACCTGTGACCCTTTGGTATGTGGGCTGATGCTCTAACCACTGAGCACAACGGCCAGGACTCTGTTCCTTTTGTGAACCCTCCCAACACAGAACTGGCAAGCAGGCACCGTATCTGAATCTCCATCAACCTAACTAATCTTTTTTGCTCCATGCTGGTGATTCCCCGAGACCCCACCTCACCCAACTTGTAGGCCTACCCAAGCCATCTTCAGTGGCCTTTCCATACAAATACCCTCTCATGCCTCATGCTTTGGAATTTCCAAAACCTCTCAAATAATCTGGCCATGTGTACCCCGTATCTCTTGCATAGTGCTACAGGCCCAGCACTAGGGGCAGCCTGCCCTGGTTCATAGGTTGGCCCTTCCTGGGCACTTCCAAGCCTATCACAAGTAGCAGCCATCTGCATATCACTCTGTAGTGTGTGCCAGGTGGCCCAAAGGAAGGCATAGGTGGTGGCTGACCTTATATCACCTCAGAGGCCCAGACCCAGTGCACCTGATGGACAGCTACAGACCACATCAGATTAAAATTCTACCACCTCCATGAGTGAAGAGATGAACTCAATGAGCACCAAAGTCCACTAAAGCAAGTCTTGTTTTATAGGTTCAGCTGCACATCAGCTTCTCTACTATAGTCACAACTGGTCCTCACACCTGATCAGCCTGAGGATCAATCCTTCCCTCTGACACCAACAGCAATCAAGGCTCAACTACAACTAGACAGTGCATACAGCCCACACAGGGGTGTACCTGGAGCACCCAGCTTGGGTGACTAGAGAGGTTTTGCCACTGGGCCCTGCAGGACACCTGTCGGGGTGTTAGCCAGCATCTAGAAGGGTTCGGGAATCTGGAGAAGGGCTGTGTGTAAATTAATAAACAGACTAGATATGAAATATAAATTTGGAAGGCATTTTGGGGAGCCAGAGGAGACCTAGCTTCAGTAATCAAGTTCCCTGAATCTCTTGACCCCTCGCTCTTTATTAACACAAATTTCCCTAAGGCAAAACAGATATACATATCAAAGGTTAAGGTTTTGTATACAATAGGCATTGTCAGATTGGGGGAACTGCCTTGGCTGTCAGGTAGCAGGCAATAATATATGCAAATCTTTAAGTTTGGGGAAATGCTTTCAGCTATTTCAGCAGGCAATAACATGTATTCAACCCTGCTGAATATAGAAGCCCATCAACCTTTTGATGAAATTTCTTCCATTTATGACATGCTGAAATTAGCTCCCGGCAGACACATACTGTACAAGGCCACTCTACCAATTCCAGGAGACATAGCAGCTCTACCTAATACATAGAAACAAACATAGGGAAGCAGCCAAAATGCAGAGACAGGTCCCAAATGAAAGAAGAGAAGAAATCTCCAGAAGACGAACTAAATGAAATGGAAGTAAGCAAATTACCAGATATAGAGCCCAAACAATGGTTATGAGGATGCTTAAGGAACTTAGTAAGAATTTCAAGGAACTTAGTGAGAACTTTGGCAGCATGAAAAAAGACAGAGAAACTATATAAAAGAATCATTCAGAAATGAAGGTTACACTAAATGAAATGAAGAATAAATTACAGGGAAACAACAGTAGAGTAGATGAAGCAGAGAATCAAATCAGTGATTTGGAATATAAGAAGATTACACCCAATAAGAAGAGCAAAAAAATAAAAAGAGAGCAGCTGTGTGTGAAGCCTCCCCACACCAGCCAGAGGAGCCACCACAGCGGTGAACAGCACCCACCACAAGAGCTCCTGCCAACTGAGGAGCAGCTGCTACCACAACTGCCCAAAGAGCAACTGCAGCCCGAGGAGCCACTGCCACCCAACGAGCAGCCACTGAATGACTCAACATCTAGATATGGTGGTAAGATCAAACATGGGTAGACAAAGAAACCCCCAAAGAAAAGAAAAGGAGGACTCACCAGAAAAACAGCTAAGTGAAACAGAGGCATGCAACATGACAGAAAAAGAATTCCGATTAAGGGTCCTAGAATGCATAAACTGGATGGGGAAAAAATCAACAACGTATGCAAGAAGCAAGAAGAAACAGATGAAAAAATCAATAAATTATGTAAGAACCAAGAAGAAATGAAGAGTGATATAGCTGCAATAAAAAACACCATTGAAAGTTTCAACAGTAGACTAGGAGAAGCGGAGGACCGAATTAGTGAATTAGAAGACAGGGAAACAAAACACACCCAAACTGAACTGCAATTGGAGAAAAAAATTAAAAGACAGGAGGAGAGCCTAAGGGAGCTATGGGACAACATGAAACAAAACAACATACGAATAATAGGGATGCCAGAACAACAGAAAGAGGAACAAGACTTAGAAAACCTATTTGAAGAAATAATATCAGAAAACATCCCTGAGGTGGGGAAGAAAAAAATCGCACAAGCACAGCGAGTCCCAAACAAGGTGAACCTGAACAGACCCACACCAAGACACATCATAATTACCATGGCAAATGTTCAGGACAAAGAGAGATTCTTAAAGGCTGCAAGAGAGAGACGGAATGTTACATACAATGTATCTCCCATTAGATTATCAAATGATTTCTCAACAGAAACACATCAGGCCAGAAAAGAATGGACAGAAATTTACAAAGTGATGCAAAGCAAAGGACTGAATCCAAGAATACTCTATCCAGCAAGGCTATCATTCAAAATTGAAGGGGAAATAAGAAGCTTCACAGACAAAAAAAGGCTAAGGGAGTTTATCACCACCAAGCCAGCAATGCAAGAAATGCTAAAGGGACTGGTGTAAAAAGAAGAAATAAAAAGCTAAGAAAGAAAACAGCCACACAAAAAAAGAAATGGCTGCAAACAAGTACCTTTCAATAATAACTTTAAATGTAAACGGACTAAATGCTCCAACCAAAAGACATCGAGTGGCTGAATGGATAAAAAACATGACCCATACATTTGCTGTCTACAAGAGACCCACCTCAGAAGAAGGGACTCACACAGACTGAGAGGGAAGGGATGGAAAAATATCTTTCAGGCAAATGGAAATGAAAAAAAATTCACTAATTCGGTCCTCCGCTTCTCCTAGTCTACTGTTGAAACTTTCAATGGTGTTTTTTATTGCAGCTATATCACTCTTCATTTCTTCTTGGTTCTTACATAATTTATTGATTTTTTCATCTGTTTCTTCTTGCTTCTTGCATATGTTGTTGATTTTTTCCCCATCCAGTTTATGCATTCTAGGACCCTTAATCGGAATTCTTTTTCTGTCATGTTGCATGCCTCTGTTTCACTTAGCTGTTTTTCTGGTGAGTCCTCCTTTTCTTTTCTTTGGGGGTTTCTTTGTCTACCCATGTTTGATCTTACCACCATATCTAGATGTTGAGTCATTCAGTGGCTGCTCGTTGGGTGACAGTGGCTCCTTGGGCTGTGGTTGCTCCTCCGGCGGTTGTTGTAGCAGCTGCTCCTCAGTTGGCAGGAGCTCTTGTGGTGGGTGCTGTTCACCGCTGTGGTGGCTCCTCTGGCTGGTGTGGGGAGGCTTCTCACACAGCTGCTGTTCCCTAGATAGAGGATGTGCTGATCACGAGGCTGCTGTTCCTTGGATGGGGCGGGCTACACTCGCAGCTGCTACTCCTTGAACTGGGGCGGACTGCTCACATGGCTACTGATCCTTGAATGGGGGCTGGCTGCATGCTGCTGTTGTTCCTCTGATGTGGTGGGCTTCTTGTGGGGCTACTGCTCCTAGGACTGGCTGCTGCTCGTCGGACTGGTGCCAGTGTTGTGTCTCTGCTCCTCGGACCAGTGTGTGCTGCGTAGAGCTGCCACTCCTCGGATGTGGGCAGTCTGCTCATGTGGTTGCTGTTCCTCGGTCTGAGGTGGGCTGCCGCTGCTCCTCGAATGGGGCCGGGCCACTCGCAGAACTGCTGTTCCTCGGATTGGGCAGGCTGCTCATGCGGCTGCTGCTGCTTGGCAGCGAGGGCAAGATTCTTGTGCAGCTGCTGCTCCTCGGACTAGTGCAGGTTGCAGGCTGTGCGCAGCTGCTGCTCCTCAGATGGGGGCACCTGCACAGGGCTGCCTCTCCTCAGACGTAGGAAGACTGCTTGTGCGGCTGCTGCTCCTCAGACAGGTTGGACTGTTCATGTGTTTTCTGCTCTTCGGATGGGGAAGCAGGCTGCTCACACAGCTGCTGTTCCTTGACAGAGGCAGGCCACATGAGGCTGCTGCTCTTAGGCTCGAGGCAGGCTGCTCACGGGGCTGATGCCCCCTGGACAAGAGCGCGCCGCTCACATGTCTGTTGCTCACGTGGTTGAAAAATAATGTGAACAGAAGTAGGAAATAAAGGAACAAACAAAAAAAAAGGAGAACAAAGAAAGAAGAAAGAAAAAAAGCCACAAACAAAAAAAGGGAAAACAGGAGAACCAAGATGGCGGCATAGGTTAACGCCGGAGTTTGCTGCTTTGAACAACTACTTCAAAAGTGAAACCAAAAAACGGAAGGGACATCACCCAGAACCACAGGAACGCCGGCTGAGTGGAAGTCCTACAACTAGGAGGAAAGAGAAATGCATACGGACACTCAGAGGAGGCGCAGTGCTGAAGTCAAATTCTGAGGTGCGGAGTGCGCGGAGCGGGCTGGCGGCGGAGGGCGCGGTTGGCGTTTTCAATCGGGAGGGAGTCGCAGACTCTGAGCTCCAGATCCGGGCGAGTCTTTAGGGACCCAGACTCAAATGGGAGAAGCGGGACTGTCTGGCTTCGGTCAGAGCGAGTGCAGCTTTCTCTCTGAGCTTTGCAGCGGGTGCTGGGTCTCAGAGAGGCAGAGCCCCTGGGGACAGGACTGAGAGCCGCCATAACTGCTCTCTCCGGCCCACCCTGTTGATCCTGTGCGACCCGCCCCGCCCAAGCCCTGCACAGAGGCTTTTGCCGGATAGCCTCAGGCAAACACCAGATTAGCACCTCCCTAGAGGACAGAAGTTCTCTCACTGCTGACACAGCTGATTCTCATAGCCACCTGGCCTGGAGGTCAAACCCTCCCTGGTATTAGCTACAACAATCAAGGTTTAATTATAAGACTTCGAACAAAGACCACTAGGGGGTGCACCAAGGAAGCATAACAAAATGCGGAGACAAAGAAACAGGACAAAATTGTCAATGGAAGATATAGAGTTCAGAACCACACTTTTAAGGTCTCTCAAGAACTGTTTAGAAGCCGCCGATAAACTTAATGAGATCTACAAGAAAACTAATGAGACCCTCGATGTTATATTGGGGAACCAACTAGAAATTAAGCATACACGGACTGAAATAACGAATATTATACAGACTCCCGACAGCAGACCAGAGGAGCGCAAGAATCAAGTCAATGATTTGAAATGCGAGGAAGCAAAAAACACCCAACCGGAAAAGCAAAATGAAAAAAGAATCCAAAAATGCGAGGATAGTGTAAGGAGCCTCTGGGACAGCTTCAAGCGTACCAACATCAGAATTATAGGGGTGCCAGAAGATGAGAGAGAGCAAGATATTGAAAACCTATTTGAAGAAATAATGACAGAAAACTTCCCCCACCTGGTGAAAGAAATGGACTTACAGGTCCAAGAAGCGCGGAGAACCCCAAACAAAAGGAATCCAAAGAGGACCACACCAAGACACATCATAATTAAAATGCCAAGAGCAAAAGATAAAGAGAGAATCTTAAAAACAGCAAGAGAAAGAAACTCAGTTACCTACAAGGGAATACCCATACAACTGTCGGCGGATTTCTCAACAGAAACTTTGCAGGCCAGAAGGGAGTGGCAAGAAATATTCAAAGTGATGAATACCAAGAACCTACAACCAAGATTACTTTATCCAGCAAAGCTCTCATTCAGAATTGAAGGTCAGATAAAGAGCTTCACAGATAAGGAAAAGCTAAAGGAGTTCATCACCACCAAACCAGGATTATATGAAATGCTGAAAGGTATCCTTTAAGAAGAGGAAGAGGAAGTAAAAGATAAAGATACAAATTATGAACAACAAATATGCATCTATCAACAAGTGAATCTAAGAATCAAGTGAATAAATAATCTGATGAACAGAATGAACTGGTGATTATAATAGAATCAGGGACATAGAAAGGGAATGGACTGACTATTCCTGGAGGGGAAAGGGGTGTGGGAGATGCGGGAAGAGACTGGACAAAAATTGTGCACCTATGGATGAGGACAGTGGGTGGGGAGTGAGGGCGGAGGGTGGGGCGGGAACTGGGAGGAGGGGAGTTATGGGGGGAAAAAAAAGAGGAACAAATGTAATAATCTGAACAATAAAGATTTAATTTTAAAAAAAAAGGGAAAACAAAGAAAAAAGCAAAAAAAAAAAAAAGCTAACAAAATAATAAAAAAAAAATTGAAAAATTGAAATGTCATTCGTTTGGCTGGCTTAAGATCCCAGTTTTCTGGAATGTTTATGATTCTGTTGTTGTTGTTGCTGCTGGGACTGAAAGGCCCTCTATAGGCCACACCCTGTTAACTCCCAGGGATTAATCAGATTATTTTAATCCTTCATCTCATTCAGGGTGGAATCTGGGTGTGACTGTATTCCTTGCCTGGGGGCTGGAGGGAGGAATTATAGCCTCAGGAGAAAAAATGGCTGCCCAAGTCCTGGGCTCAGGGGTGACTCAGCACTCAATTTTCTGCCACCTCTCCTGGCCCCCCTTCTCTCCCCAGCCTCTCCCCAGATTCCACTTGTCCGCACCTTCTCCCACTCTTCATCATGGGTCAGTGTCTATCCAAAATGTCCTATGAACAGGGTTCAGTGAAAACAAACAAACAAATGCCAGCGGCAGAAAAGGGGAAGGCTGAGTCTCTGTAAGCTCCTCTCTTACCGACACTGCATGGTCTGGTCAGCACTTCAGGCTGCCCCTTTAGGCTCAGTCCTCCCTAATTACGGAACCCAGATCTCAAATACCTCAGTGCCAACAGTCCCTCGGATCTCCTTTCCACAGTCAGGGGCTGTGCCTGTCACAAGAGACGCGGCTGTGTGCCACGCGGTCTCCCTCTGACCCTCTGGGTTCAGAGGTCTGGCAAACTTTCCTGCCCAGATCCCTGGTTTTTACCTTTCCAGAGGAACTCTGCTCTTCCCTGCTGCAAACTGTCTCACCAGCTGAGTATACTTCGCCAATTCGGGGTGGGTGTTATTAGTTTCAGCTGCTCACTCCTTTGCTCCGGGACAAGACCTGGGACGCGTCTGCCTATTCTGCCGCCATCTTTTCTCTCTCCTCACTTTTGCAGAGGAGGACTCGGCCGTCCATGAGAAACTCTGTGCCCGCCCTCCCGCCCGCCTGCGCTCAGGTCTCGGACAAGGCGCCAGCGAGGCTTCACGCGCCTCACAGGATCCCGCCCCTTGAGCATATTCTTTACTATAACTATACCCAATGTATTTAAGTTTAATTTTTTTAAAAAAATGTTTACCTTTTGTTACATAAAAAAACTCATGATGCAAATGTTGGCACTCTTGAAGTTGTCCCAGAGGCTGCTTACACTGTCTTCATAATTTTGGATTGTTTTTTCATTTTGCTCTTCTGATTGGGTGTTTTGTGCTTCCTCATATTCCAAATTGATTATTTGATTCTTGGAATCCTCTACTCTACTGTTGAAACCTTGTAAATTATTCTTTATTTCAGTTAGTGTATGCTTAATTTCTGACTGGTCATTTTTCATGTCTTTGACATCCTTACTAAGATCCTTGGAAGTCTCATGAAGATTCTTAAGTAACCTTATAACTGTGGTTTTGAACTCTGTATCCAGTAGTTTGCCTGTTTCCATTTCTTTAATTTGTGACATGTTTCTTTGTCTTCAAATTTTGGCTGCTTCCCTGTGTTTGTTTCTATGTATAAGGTTGAGCTGATATATCTCCTCGAATTGGTAGAGTGCCTTGCATATTAGGTATCCTGTAGGGCCTTGTGGATCAGCCTCCCCAGTCACCTGAGCTGGACACTCTAGGTACACCCCTGTGTGGGCCGTGTGCACATTCTTGTAGTTGAGCTTTGATTGCTGTTGGTGTCACTGGGAGAAGTTGGCCTGGAGGTCAACTGTGAGGACCAGCTGTGGCTACAGTGGGAGAGCTGCTGTACAGGAAACACCCCTATGGAGCAGGACTTGCTTCAGTGGGGCTTTGGTGCTCACTGAGTCTGCCCCTTGAGTGTGTTGCTTGTGGATGGGTAGAATTGTAATCTGCTATGGTCTAAAGCTGTCCACTGGGTGCACTGGCTCTAGGATCTCCAGAGAGGTGCAGTTAGCCACTGCCTGGTGCCATCTGGCAGGAGCCACAGAGAGATATGCAGATGGCTGCTATTCGTATTGGGCGTGAAGGTGCCCAGGCAAGACCCAGCTGTGAAGTAAGGCAGGCTGGTGCTGGTGCCAGGTCTTGGGCCTTTTAATGATAGGTTGGGGAATGCGGACATCAGCTGCAGCTTGTTTAGGAGATTTTAGGAAAGTCTGAAGCCTGATCCAGGACAGGCCATTCATATAGAAAAGCTGCTGCAAACAGTTTGGGTGGGGCTGCAAATTGGATGGGGTATGGTCTCAGGGAATCACCAACACAGAGTCAACTGTGTGCTCCAGGCTGATGGATACTCAGATATGGCTGCCAGTCAACCCTGCAACGGGGGGGTCCCTGCACAAGAACAATAACCGCTGTGGGCACCCCTGTCTTGGAGAAAGCTGCCCCTGAGTTCCTGCCCTGGAGCCAGACAATCCAGTTTCTCCCCATATGTGTCTGGGTCCTTCAAAGCCACTCAGTGCTGAGACTCCGAGTAAGTTTGTGTGCTGGCCCTTTAAGAGGAACACCTGGGACTCCAGCAGTCTTCATGTCACTCAGCCACAATTCCCACTGGTGTTTTTTTTTCAACTGTCTTTTTTTATTTTAAGTTTATATTCATTCATTATAATTTGTACCATACCTTTATTTATTGATTTATTTACTTACTTACTTTTTTATTTTATTGCTTAAAGTATTACAAAGAGTATTACACTTGGCCTGGAGGTCAAACCCTCCCTGGAATTAGCTACAACAATCAAGATTTAACTATAAGACTGCGAACAAAGACCACTAGGGGGTGCACCAAGGAAGCATAACAAAATGCGGAGACAAAGAAACAGGACAAAATTGTCAATGGAAGATATAGAGTTCAGAACCACACTTTTAAGGTCTCTCAAGAACTGTTTAGAAGCCGCCGATAAACTTAATGAGATCTACAAGAAAACTAATAAGACCCTCGATCTTATATTGGGGAACCAACTAGAAATTAAGCATACAAGGACTGAAATAACGAATATTACACAGACTCCCGACAGCAGACCAGAGGAGCGCAAGAATCAAGTCAATGATTTGAAATGCGAGGAAGCAAAAAACACCCAACCGGAAAAGCAAAATGAAAAAAGAATCCAAAAATGCGAGGATAGTGTAAGGAGCCTCTGGGACAGCTTCAAGCGTACCAACATCAGAATTATAGGGGTGCCAGAAGATGAGAGAGAGCAAGATATTGAAAACCTATTTGAAGAAATAATGACAGAAAACTTCCCCCGCCTGGTGAAAGAAATGGACTTACAGGTCCAAGAAGCGCGGAGAACCCCAAACAAAAGGAATCCAAAGAGGACCACACCAAGACACATCATCATTAAAATGCCAAGAGCAAAAGATAAAGAGAGAATCTTAAAAACAGCAAGAGAAAGAAACTCAGTTACCTACAAGGGAATACCCATACGACTGTCAGCTGATTTCTCAACAGAAACTTTGCAGGCCAGAAGGGAGTGGCAAGAAATATTCAAAGTGATGAATACCAACAACCTACAACCAAGATTACTTTATCCAGCAAAGCTATCATTCAGAATTGAAGGTCAGATAAAGAGCTTCACAGATAAGGAAAAGCTAAAGGAGTTCATCACCACCAAACCAGGATTATATGAAATGCTGAAAGGTATCCTTTAAGAAGAGGAAGAGGAAGAAAAAGGTAAACATACAAATTATGAACAACAAATATGCATCTATCAACAAGTGAATCTAAGAATCAAGTGAATAAATAATCTGATGAACAGAATGAACTGTTGATTATAATAGAATCAGGGACATAGAAAGGGAATGGACTGACTATTCCTGGGGGGGAAAGGGGTGTGGGAGATTCGGGAAGAGACTGGACAAAAATCGTGCACCTATGGATGAGGACAGTGGGTGGGGAGTGAGGGCGGAGGGTGGGGCGGGAACTGGGAGGAGGGGAGTTATAGGGGGAAAAAAAAGAGGAACAAATGTAATAATCTGAACAATAAAGATTTAATTAAAAAAAAAAGATACAAATTATGAACAACAAACATGCATCTATCAACAAGTGAATCTAAGAATCAAGTGAACAAATAATCTGGTGATCATAATAGAATCAGGGACATAGAAAGGGAATGGACTGACTATTCCTGGGGGGGAAAGGGGTGTGGGAGATGCGGGAAGAGACTGGACAAAAATCGTGCACCTATGGATGAGGACAGTGGGTGGGGAGTGAGGGCGGAGGGTGGGGCGGGAACTGGGAGGAGGGGAGTTATGGGGGGAAAAAGGAGGAACAAATGTAATAATCTGAACAATAAAGATTTAATTTAAATAAATAAATAAATAAAATAAAAAATAAAAATAAAAAAATAAAAAAAAAGAGTATTACATGTGTTTCCTCCCCCCCTCCCATTGACATTCCCCTGGCCTCCCCTACCCCCCAGTGTCTTGTGTCCATTGGTTATGCTTATATGCATGCATACAAGTCCTTCGGTTGTTCTCTTACCCACCCCCCCTCCCGCCCTCCAACCCTCCCCGGCCTTCCGCTGTAATTTGACAGTCTGTTCGATGCTGCTCTGCCTCTGTATACAGGTTGTAGTTTCAGGGACTTCTCTTCCAAGCTCTGGAACCCTGGACTGGGGTCTGGTGTGGAGGTGGGACTCATTGCTCCTCATGGGCTGCCTCCACAGAGATGATCTCACTCCTGATTAATAAAACTGCACACCTGGGTGTCAGACCAGTCTGTTCTGCACTTCTGCCCCTCCTACCAGTCTCAATGTTGTTTCTTCTTTACTTCTCTAGGTGTAGGATTTACATTCAGCCAGCTTTCAGGCAGTTATGAATGATGGCTGTTCTGTATTTTAGTCGTAACTTTGAGGTGGTTGTGGGAGGCAGCGAGTACCCATGTTTACCTATGCCAGCCGTGGGCAAACTACGGCCCACGGGCCGGATCCGGCCCGTTCAGCTGTTCTATCCAGCCCGCAGAGCCGAAAGAGTGGAGGGTTCTCTTGCTCTCCCCTCCGCTCCTTCACCAGCAGCAGTGTTAACATGGCAACGTCGGGAAACACGGCCACAGCTCCTTCTTCTGAGTCCAGCTAAAGAACCCATTGTGGCCCTCGAGTCAAAAAGTTTGCCCACCCCTGACCTATGCGGCCATCTTGGTACTATCTATCTGTCAATGCCTGTTTTCAATCGCAAACATTAAGAATCATTTCATTTGGTATTTGTGTACCCTCAATTTGTCAACTGTTGCTGGTTTTGTACTGTAAATTTTACCTTTTATGTATCCCCATAAAAAATGTCCAGTGGATAAATTTTCTTTGTTCAAAGCTTAGTCTGGCTTCACCCATTATTTCAAATCAGTTAAACCTGAAAATTAAGTGATTTATCAGCTGTTAAAGTGTGTGTACATTTTGAGGGGACACCATCCCCCAAAAATGTACACAAACACTTAGATAATTACAAAGGCAGTGTTTGTATTTCAACTGCATTTTCAAACTTCCAGTAGCATTTTATGATGAATTTCCTTTGATCAAAGCTTAGTCTGGCTGAAAAAAGAAACATCAATTGAGCTATCAGCTGTTAAAGTGTATATATAGTCCAGCTGGCGTGGCTCACTGGTTGAGCATTGACCTATGAACCAGGAGGTCACAGTTCTATTCCTGGTCAGGGCACATGCCCAGATTGCAGGCTCAATCCCTAGTGTGCAGGAGGCAACTGATCAATGGTTCTCTCATCATTGATGTTTCTATATCTCTCTCTTCCTCTCCCTTCTTCTCTGAAATCAATAAAAAATATATGTAAAAGTGTATATACATGTTTTGGGACACCTTGAATGTATGTTTTACATAAAACACTTATGATAAAAACTCACAGCAAAGTGGGCATAGAGGAAACATAACTCAACATAATAAAGACCATATATGACAAACCCACAGCTAACACCATTCTCAATGGGAAAAAGCTAAAAGCATTTCCCCAAGATCAGGAACAAGACAAGGATACCTACTTTTATTCAACATAGTACTGGAAGTCCTAGTCACAGCAACTAAACAAGAAGAAATAAAAGGCATCCAAATTAAAAAGAAGATGTAAAACTGTCTTTATTTGTAGATGCATGATATAGAGAGAACCCTAAAGATTCCACCAAAAAATTATTAGAACTGATCAATGAATTCATTAAAGTAACAAGATACAAAATTAATATTCAGAAATTAGTTGCAATTTTACAAACTATCAGAAAGAGAATTAAAAAAACAGTCCCAGGGAGAAACCAAGATGGCGGCATAGGTTAACGCTAGAGTTTGCTGCCTCAAACAACCACTTCAAAAATACAACTAAAAGACGGAACGGACATCATCCAGAACCACAGGAAGGCTGGCTGAGTGGAAGTTCTACAACTAGGAGGAAAGAGAATAGCATACCGAGACTCAGAGGAGGCGCAGTGCTGAAGTAAAATACTAAGGTGCGGAGTGCATGTGGAGCAGGCTGGCGGCGGAGGGCACGGTTGTCTGTTTCAATCAGGAGGGAGTCTTAACCTCTGAGCTTCAGATCCGGGCGAGTCTCTAGGGACCCAGACTCAAACGGGACAGTCTGGCTTCGGTCGGAACTCGAAGGCAGCTTTCTCTCCAAGGTTTGCAGCGGTTGCTGGGACTCTGAGAGACAGAACCCCTGGGGACGGAACTGAGAGCAGCCATAACTGCTCGTTCCGCCCGCCCTGTAGATACCCCAGGACCCGCCCCGCCCAAGCCCTGCACAGAGGCATTTGCGGGATAGCCTTAGGCAAAAGCTAGATTAGCACCGCCCTAGAGATCTAGCACAGAAGTTCTCCTACTGCAGACACAGCTAATTCTCATAGCCAGTTGGCCTGGAGGTCAAATCACCCCCAGTATTACCGACAACACTCAAGGCTTAACTACAACAAGATTGCACACAAAGACGACAAGGGGGTGCACCAAGAAAGCATAAAAAATACGGAGACAAAGAAACATGACAGAAATGGAGGATATAGAGCTCAAAACTACACTTTTAAGGTCTTTCAATAATTTTCTAGAAACTGCCGATACACTTAATGAAATCTACAAGAAATCTAATGAGACCCTCAATGTTGTGATAAAGAACCAACTAGAAATTAAGCATACACTGACTGAAATAAAGAATATTACACAGACACCCAACAGCAGACCAGAGAAGCGCAAGAATCAAGTCAAAGATTTGAAAAGCGAAGAAGCAAACAACACACAACCGGAAAAGAAAAATGAAAAAAGAATCCAAAAATTCGAAGATAGTGTAAGGAGCCTCTGGGACAGCTTCAAGCGTACCAACATCCGAATTATAGGGGTGCCAGAAGATGAGAGAGAGCAAGATATTGAAAACCTATTTGAAGAAATAATGACAGAAAACATCCCCTACCTGGTGAAAGAAATAGACTTACAGGTCCAGGAAGCACAGAGAACCCCAAACAAAAGAAATCCAAAGAGGATCACACCAAGACACATCATAATTAAAATGCCAAGAGCAAAAGACAAAGAGAGAATCTTAAAAGCAGCAAGAGAAAGAAACTCAGTTACCTACAAGGGAATACCCATACGACTGTCGGCGGATTTCTCAACAGAAACTTTGCAGGCCAGAAGGGAGAGGCAAGAAATATTCAAAGTGGTAAATACCAAGAACCTACAACCAAGATTACTTTACCCAGCAAAGCTCTCATTCAGAATTGAAGGTCAGATAAAGAGCTTCACAGATAAGGAAAAGCTAAAGGAGTTCATCACCACCAAACCAGTATTATATGAAATGCTGAAAGGTATCCTTTAAGAAGGGGAAGAAGAAGAAAAAGGTAAAGATACAAATTATGAACAACAAATATGCATCTATCAACAAGTCAATCTAAGAATCAAGTGAATAAATAGTCTGATGTACAGAATGAACTGGTGATTATAATAGAATCAGGGACATGGAAAGGGAATGGACTGACTTCTTGGGGGTTGGGGGAAAAGGGTGTGGGAGATGCGGGAAGAGACTGGACAAAAATCTTGCACCTATGGATGAGGACAGTGGGTGGGGAGTGAGGGCGGAGGGTGGTGTGGGAACTGGGAGGAGGGGAGTTATGGGGGGAAAAAGAGGAACAAATGTAATAATCTGAACAATAAAGATTTAATTAAACAAAGAAAGAAAGAAAACAATGCCATTTACAATTGCATCCAAAAAATAAAAACCTAGGAATAAATTTAACCAAGAAGGTAAAAGACCTGCACTCAGAAAATTTTGAGACATTGAAGAAAGAAATTGAAGAAGATACAAGTAAATGGAAGCATGCTTATGGATAGAAAGAATTAAATAGTTGAAATGTCCATACTACCTAAGCAACCTACAGATTTAATGCAGTTCTTATCAAAATACCAATGGCATTTTTCACAGAACTAGAACAAATAATTCTAAAATTTATATGGAACCACAAAAGACCCCAAATAGCCACAGAAATCCTGAGAAAGAACAAAGGTGGAAATATCACCTTTGATATGCTACCTTATATCAAACTATACTACAAGGTTATAGTAATCAAAACAGCATGGTACTATTATAAAAAAAAAAGACACATAGATCAATGGAACAGAACAGAAAGCACAAAAATACACCCACGTCTAAGTGGTCAATTAATGTATGACAAAGGAGGCAAGAAAAAAAATGAAACTAGATGACCTTCTTACATCATATATAAAAATGGATTAATTAAAGACCTAAATGTAAGACCTGAAACCCTAAAACTCCTGAAAGGAAGCATAGGCAATAACTCTCTGACATAGTTCTTAGTAATATCTTTTCTGATGTATTTCTTTGGGCAAGGCAAACAAAATAAAAAATAAACAAATTGAACTATAATCAAATTAAAAAGGTTTTGCAAAGCAGAAGAAACCATCAACAAAATGAAAAGACAATCTACTGAATGGGAAAACATATTTGCCAATGATACATCCAGTAAGGGGTAAATACCCAAACTTTATAAAGCACTCATATAACTTAACACCAAAAATCAAACAATCCAATTTAAAAATGGGCAGAGGACCTAAATAGTCACCTCCAAAGAGGACACACAGATGGCCAATAGATATGAATAGATGCTCAACATCACTAATCATCAGAGAAATGCAAATTAAAACCACAATGAGCTGTCACTTCTCACCTATCAGAATGGCTATCATCAATAATTTTTTTAAAAAACAAATGTTGGCAAGGATGTGGAGAACAGGGAACCCTCATACACTGTTGGTGAGATTACAAATTGGTGTGGCCACTATGGAAACAGTATGGAGGTTCCTCAAAAAATTAAAACAAGAACTACCTTTTGAGCCAGCAATTCCACTTCTGGATATTTATTCAAAGAAATCCAAAACATTAATTCTAAAAGATATATGTACCCTTATGTTCACTGCAACATCATTTACAATAGCCAAGATATGAAAGTAATGCAAGTACCCATCAGTAGATAAGTGGATAAAAAAAGTGGTGGTACATATACACAATGGAATATTACTCAGCCATAAAAAAGAATTAAATCTTACCATTTGAGACAACATGAATGGACCTAGAGGGTACTATGCTAAGTGAAATAAGTCAGAAAAAGAAAAATACCATATGATTTCACTTATATGGGGGATCTAAAGAACAAAATAGAAACAGATTAATAGATACAGAGATCAGACTGACAGTTGCCAAATAGAAGGGGGGTTGGCAAGCCTGGGTGAAAAAGTGAAGGGATTTAGAAGTACAAATTGTAGTTACAAAATGCTCACAGGATGTAAAATACTGCATAGGGAATATAGTCAATAATATAATAACTATATATAGTGCCAGGTGGGTACTAGACTTATGAGGGGATGAATCACTTTGTAAATTATATGTCTAATCCAGCAGTTCTCAGCCTGTGGGTTGCGACCCCTTTGGCGGTCAACGACCCTTTCACAGGGGTCACCTAAGACCATCCTGCATATCAGATATTTACATTACGATTCATAACAGTAACAACATTACAGTTATGAAGTAGCAACGAAAATAATTTTATGGTTGGGTCACAACATGAGGAACTGTATTCAAAGGGCCAGAAGGTTGAGAACCACTGGCTAATCACTAAGCTGTACACCTAAAACTAATCCTATCTAATAAAAGAGAAACATGGTAATTGGCGTACAACCGCTACCCTTCCCATTGGCTAATCAGGGCAATATGCAAATTAACTGCCAGCCAAGATGGTGGCCGGCAGCCAGGTAGCTTGAAACATGAGGCTTGCTTGCTTCAGTGACAGAGGACTCCAATGTTCCCCGCCTGCCGCTGCAGGCCTCTGAGCTGCAACTCTAAGCAACTATGTAACAAAAATAGAAGCTAAACAAAACCCCAGAAACCTACTTTAGTCCACCGGGCTTCAGCCAGCAGGATCGCAACACTGTAAGCAAAGGCCAGAAACCTACTTTCAGCAGCAGAGGCCTAAGAGCTGGAGCCAAGCCTCAAAGCTAAAGCTGGCCCAGAATAAAAAAAGAAAAAAGAAAAAAAGGAGTGGTTGGGAGCTTCAGTCACCCCCAGCCTGAAAACAGCCCTCAGCCCCTCACCCAGACTGGCCAGGCACCCCAGTGGGGACTCCCACCTTGAAGGGTGTGTGACCAGCTGCAAATAGCCATCATCCCCTCACCCAGGCTGGCCAGGCACCCCAGTGGGGACCCCCACCCTGAAGGGTGTGTTACCAGCTGCAAACAGCCATCATCCCCTCACCCAGGTTGGCCAGGCACCCCAGTGGGGACCCCCACCCTGACCCAGGACACCCTTCAGGGCAAACCAGCTGGCACCCACCTGTGCACCAGGCCTCTACCCTATATAGTAAAAGGGTAATATGCCACCCAGCACCGGGATCAGTGGAGCCGCGAGGCCTCCCGGCACCAGGACCAGCGTGACAGGGGGCAGCGCCCAAACCCCCTGATCGCCCTGCAGCTCTGTGTGTGACAGGGGGCGGGGCCACAACCTCCCTATCCACCCTGCTCTGTTTGTGACAGGGGAAGGCGCCCCAACCCCCTGATCAGCCCTGCTCTGTGCCTGATAGGGGGGAGCTCCCCAACCCCCTGATCACCCTGCGGCTCTGTGACAGGGTGCAGCGCCCTAACACCCCCTACCACCACCACCATGGGCCCTGCTCTGTGTGTGATGGGGTAGAGCCATAACCTCCCCATCGGACCTGCCCTGAGTGTGAGAGTGGCTGCGCCCCAACCCCCTGATGGGCCCTGTTCTGTGTGTGACAGGGTACAGAGCTCCAACCCTCTGATTGGCCCTGCTCTGTGCATGACAGGGGGTGGCGCCGCAACCTCCCCATCGACCCTGCCTTGAGTGTGACAGGGGGCTGTGCCCCAACCCCCTAATTGGCCCTATCCTGAGCGTGACTGAGGGTGGCATCACAACCTCCCGATCGCCCTGCTCTGTGCATGACAGGGGGCGGCGCCCCAACTCCCCAATCGGCCCTGCTCTGAGCCCAACCAGGGGCTGCACCTAGGGATTGGGCCTGCCCTCTGCCACCCAGGAGCAGGCCTAAGCCAGCAGGTCGTTATCTCCCAAGGGGTCCCAGACTGCGAGAGGGCACAGGCCAGGCTGAGGGAAGCCCCCTCTCCTCCCCCCCCCCCCGAGTGCACAAATTTTTGTGCACCAGGCCTCTAGTATAAAATAATATTGAATGTCAACTGTAATTGAAAAATTTTAAATGAGGTAAATAAAAATAAGTTGGCCTGACTCCCAGGCTCAATGGCTCCTCTTAGTTGCCCTGGAGCAGGCATGAATGTCTGACCATAGACCAAGACTGGTCCCCTACATAATCTGACCTTCCAAGTGATGCAGTCAATCTATGGCAGAGGCAGAAGCCAAGAACCTGTGTGTACAGAAGCCAAAATGTAGAATCAGGGCCACGTACAAATCAGGGTTGTGGATCACCAGAATTTCAGGAAGCTGAAGAATCCCAAGGAGGGAGGGAGAAGCAGAGGAGACATTAGGGAGCAGCTGCCAGTGAGGCCCTTGTTGCAGCTGCAACTGGAGGCCTGAGTGTGTCACATGAGAGCTGGGATTCGCTGAGAGTTATCCATTGATAGGAAAAGCAAGGTATTTTCCAGGGAAGAGACAGCTTTCCTTGCTATCCAGGGCCCAGTAAGGCTTGGAGTTTTTTTTAAGGAGCCTCCCTAGGAGCTCCAGGGCCAGGTTGCATAAGGTGGTACAAAGGGGTGGAGAGGAGGAGACAGATCTGATCATGAGGAGGCTTCTGTGGCCCTGATCTGGTGTTCTATGCTGTGCCCTGGAGGTGCCACCACTACTGGCACTGGAACCAAGAGGCAGCTATTGTTCAGGTGCCAGAACCTGCTAGTGTCTCCTCTTGGAAGAGCTGAAGAAAGAGTCAGCAAGCAAGGGCACCTGGAGTATGGTCTTCAGTCTTTGGTCTGCAGTACAGGACAGACAAAGGTGTGCGTGGGGCTGAGAGCCAACAGAAAAATCACCCAGAACAACTCAAGAGAGTCCACTATGGCCTATACCCCACTCATCATCGGAACCAGGACTGAGAAGAAAGTGTGGTGGCTGGTCTTTACAGCATTTTTCACTTTCTGTGTCACTGTGAGAGTAGCCAACCAGAGTTGACAGCCAGTGGTTGGCCAGGTTATCCTATTCAGGCACCTGGGCATCCTCTGAGCCTATTGGTGTTTCTTGCAGGACGGGCCTGGAGGGCACAGGCCTGTCATGGAGGTCCTCTATGACAATGGTGTAAAGAGATAAAAGTAAGGGGCAGGCAAGGAACAGAAGGAAGGGTCCCAGGCTCAACCTCAGCCTTCCTTCCACAGACATCCACCTACCCATCTGGCCCTACCCCCACCCCTGTTCTGTCTGGCAGGTTCACGATGCTGACTCAGCACATTTGACCCCCCACAAACAGACTCCCTATTTGGCCGGACAGCAGGTGACCATCCAGCTCTCTCTAGCCCAGGTGGGCTCTCACTCTGAGCAGGGAAGCCCAAACCCACCCTTCCTAGTAAGGAATCAGGCTTGGGGGCCCCAGAAGGGCTACAGCATGAAGGTATGGCTTCTCTGCTGTGGGAAGGAGCCTCCCAGGGGTGGGCAAACTTTTTGACTTGAGGGCCACAATGGGTTCTTAAACTGGACCGGAGGGCCGGAACAAAAGCATGGATGGAGTGTTTGTGTGAACTAATATAAATTCAAAGTAAACATCATTACATAAAAGGGTACGGTCTTTTTTTTTTTTAGTTTTATTCATTTCAAATGGGCCGGATCCGGCCCACGGGCCGTAGTTTGCCCACGGCTGGAGTCTCCCCTGAACACAGCCATGGGCTCTGTGTTCCAGCTCAAAGGGAAAACCTCTCAGGTGTGCAGGCTGCAGGGATCAGGATGCCCCAAGCCCATGCCCCAGCTCTGGGAGGCGAGATAAGGAGTTGATTCAAGGCCTGCAGTTGCTGGCCCAGAGAGAAGGAGCAGATAAGCCAGCATGGGGCAAGCCCATGTCCAATCTGGGGAGTACCATAGTCTCTGCTGCCCCATCCTCCTACAAGAATCCTGCTGCTAGCCCTGACCGGTTTGGCTCAGTGGATAGAGCATCGGCCTGCGAACTATAGGGTCCCAGGTACAATTCCAGTCAAGGGCATGTACCTTGGTTGTGGGCACATCCCCAGTAGGGAGTATGCAGGAGGCAGCTGAATTGATGTTTCTCTCTCATTGATGTTTCTAACTCTCTATCCCTCTCCCTTCCTCTCTGTAAAAAATCAATAAAATATATTTTTAAAAAAAGAATCCTGCTGCTTAACTTCCTGGGTGGGAGGCTGTGGACATGCTGGGCTGAAGCCACCACCGCCATGTGATTCTCCTCTCTGAGCCTTAGTTCCCCTTGTGTGAGCTCCTAAGGGTACCTGGGGTGGCTTCTCTGTGTCCCAGTCCGGAAGATCACATGGGGATTGGAGCTCCTCTGATTCTACTCAAGTGCATCAGGGTTCAGCCAGGAGATGCTGGAGGAGGGGAAGGCAGGAGAGACCCCAAAAGCCTGGAATGAAGAAGGCCCAGGAATAACCACTTTCCCCCACCCCCAGCAGGGGTAGCAATCCCAAAGGAGCCACTTCTCCAGGAAAAGGAGCTCAGGTAGCAGCTGGCAATCATAAAGCCATTACAAAAATGCTCTTGACAGCTAAGCATAAGTGCTCATGCCACCACCAGCATAAGCCAGTAAATTACTACTGAAGGCTGCAACCCCTCACTCTGTATTTATATCTTAGTGCCTGAAAATGAATACTTATGCATTGTCAATATTTAGGGTAAACACTCCATCACTTGGTGCCATGTGGTCGCAGCACATTACACAGGCTCGCTGAGACACTCCTCTCCCACCTGGTTTGCCAACTCCAAGGCTTCCAAGTGGGTCCTGGGCTAGGAGCCCTTGGAAGAGCCCCCACTGTCATCTGCAGGCTCAGGTGTCTCAGAGGAAGTGGAGGGAACAAAGGGCCAGACCAGCCTCCTCTTGAGTCTCAGGCCTCACTCAGAAGCAGGGTCAACACAACCTCACTTTATAGACCAGCAGCCATTGCTCAGAGGTTAGGTGGCCCTGGAAGGGTCACACAGCATCTTCTCTGAGCCAGAGTTCCTCCCTCCACCACCCCCAACATGGGGTAACTTGCTCCTAACCAAGAAAAGGGGCAGAGTTGGACTGTCTCTCCCAGCTGCCAGATCTTTCTTTGTATATGTTCACATGAGATCTGCCTCATCCTGGCTCTGACTCTCCCTCCCCGTCTAGATGCCCCTCTGTGTCTCTGGGCCTATCTGGCTCTCACCGGCTCAGTATCAGTCTCTCTCACATCTTTCTCTGACTCTTTCTTAGTGACTCTGCATCTCTCTCATCCCTGGTCCCTGTATCTCTCTATATCACTCCCACCCACCCCACCTCCCTGCTTTCCTGGCTCACATCCTTTTTCTCCCTCAGAGTCCCTGTTTTTGTCCACCATTGTCACCCGGACTTTGTCGTAGGGATGAGATGAGGGCAGGGTTGTGGGAATTGTCCTGGTGTCAGTGGGGGCCTCCTAGGCAGTCGTGTCTCCCCAAATCCTAGCCCAGTGAAAAGAGAGCCGCTGCAACCCCTGAGCCAATGAACCCACATAGAAGTGAAACTGAGAGTGGGAGGTTTCTGGGGGCCGATTTCTATTCAATGAAATCAACTGAAAGACAGTGAGTCCTCCATCCCCAGAGCTGTGCAGAGGGAGCTCTGCAAGATTGTGACAGCAGTCTAACCACTTACCTTGTCTGAGTGGTGGGGTCCCTGGGTCTGCCTTGAGTGGAAAGGGTTAATGCTCTGGGCCATGAGGGTCTCCCAACCTGATCCCACCCCCTCTTCACATTCACCCCTCTAGATGCCCCCCCTTCCTCCCTGCTCCTTATCCCTCATTTCTTCCTTTTCTCCCTCTGTCAAAAATGATAATTCATTAACGTGTCCTCAGCTCCTGTCTCCTCACATTCCCCAGGGAATTAGACAGTCCCTGCACCTTGAGACCTGTGAGATTCCAGGAACATACTACCTGTGCATGCTGTTGCATGGACCTGTCATGTAGGTGTTCCTGCATACAAAGGGCACACTGCATTCTCCTGCATGTTTCTGCAGGTTCACCAATCTGGACACAGGTGTGCACAATGCCACATGCACTCCTGGGTCTGCAGACACATCAGACTATGTGTGTGAATGCACACAGGAGTCTCTTGGTGTGGATGCTTGTCTACATTCGCATGTGCACCGTATGTCTTCCCATTGAAATCCACCTCTATGTGTACATGGCTATGTATTAAATCTGTACTAGGACAGTGTGTCTGGGTAGATACATGTTACCATGCTAGTCTGTTTGGGTACAGACACATGTGTTTGTGTTCTGCATGTGTGTATGTGTGTGCATGTGCATACACTTAGATATGCACATCTCACAATTGTGCACTGGTGTACGAGTGTATGTGTGTGTGTGTGTGTGTGCACATGTGCCATGTATGTACATGAACATAGGTGTGTGTGCAGTGTACACACAACCTGACTGCCTTGCACAAACATACCTCCTTTCTAGCTCCACACTAAGAGCCATTCTGTCTCATCTCTGGGGTGATGATGGTGGCAACAGTGGCAGGGCAGATGGCAGGAGCTCAAAAGTAGAAGGTGGCAGTGTTACAGGGAAGACACTCACTAATGAGGCCACTTGCCTTGCCAGCCTGGAAGCTGGTGCCACTAATTGTCACCTCAGTAAGCAGCTCCCCAGGGAAGGGCTGCTGCCTGCACCCAACTCTTCCCCTCCCCTAGGACCTCTTTCCCCACTTATTTCCAGTCTTGAGGCACTACAGGAGCCACGGGCACCAAGAAGGGCAGCCAGAGCACAGGGTTGTGCCTAGTCCCACTAGGAGACTCAGGACACGTGCATGCCTGCCCATTATGCTGCTGCCAGGAAGCCCACTGTCTCTGTGTTAGAGCACATTCTCCAAAGGGCCTCTGGGATTCCATGTGCTTCAGGGGGAAGGGAGGCCTACATAGCCTGACCAGTTCCTCCACAAACAATGAGCATGCTTCTGTAAAATGAGCACTAGGTTGAGAGTCAGATGGGCTGGCTGATAATTTCAGCTCTGTGTGATCTTGGGGAAGTTCCTGTGCCTTTCTGGGCCTTGGTTTCCTTGTCTGTAAAATAAAGTAAGAGGACTAATGCCACTTTTCTCAAAGAATGATGTATGCATCACTGGTGAGAAACAAGACTATTTTAGATAGTATACTGATAGCTTTTGCTATCTTAATTATGTATTTATTTTCACATATCTATTCTCACATGTGTGTTTAACTAGCACATCAGACCCCTACTATCACAAATATTGCTTAACACAAGGCTAAAACACACACTTAAATTTTAAGAGTGAAATGTTAAGAAAATGTTAAGTAAATAAGAAAGGCAGGCATCAGAGCATGACAAAAGCCCTAGGGGTAGTTGGTGAATGACTGCAGCCTTCTACACAAGGGTCTATGAGGCCCTCCCTGCCAAAAAGACAGTGGGCTTGGGGCCCTAGATGTCCTGGAATAAAAATATACAGACTCCAGAGAGATTCGAAGATGGTGGCAGATTAAGTGGAAGCTATGCTGACTCTCCCAGGACCAAACTGGAATTACAACTAAAATATAGAAAAACTGCCCTAGTTGGTTTGGCTCAGTGGATAGAGCATTGGCCTGCAGACCTAAGGGTCCCAGGTTCAATTTCAGTTAAGAGCACATACCTCAGTTGCACACTCTTCCCTGGCTTGGGCCATGGTCAGGGCTCATGCAAGAGACAACCAATCAATGTGTTTCTCTCACATCAATATTTATCCCTGTCTTTCCTTTTCTCTTCAACCCTCTCTCTAAAAATCAATGGAAAAGATTCTTAGGGGAGGAAATAATAAATAAATAAATAAATAAATAAATAAATAAATAAATAAATAAATATAGAAATACCATCCTGCATAATCAAGACTAGCTGGAGAGAGAGAAACCAAGATGGCAGCATAGGTAAACACCAGAGTTTGCTGCCTCGAACAACCACTTCAAAAATACAACTAAAAGACGGAACGGACATCATCCAGAACCACAGGAAGGCTGGCTGAGTGGAAATTCTACAACTAGAAGGAAATAGAAAAGCACACTGAGACTCAGAGGAGGCGCAGTACAGAAGTAAAATACTAAGGTACAGAGGCGCACACAGAGCAGGCTGGCAGCTGAGGGCGCAGTTGTTGTTTTCAATTGGGAGGGAGTCTTAGGCTCTGAGCTCCAGTTCCGGGCGAGTCTCTGGGGACCCAGACTCATACAGGAGAAGTGGGACTATCTGGCATCAGTCAGAACTCAAGGGAAGCTTTCTCTCGGAGGGGCTTACAGCAATTGCCGGGACACTGAGAAGTGGGGCATCAGAGAGCAGCCATAACTGCTAGCCCTGAACTTCACAGATAAGGAAAAGCTAAAGGAGTTCATCACCACTAAACCAGTACTATATGAAATGCTGAAAGGTATCCTTTAAGAAGAGGAAGAAGAAGAAAATGGTAAAGATACAAACTATGAACAACAAATACACATCTATCAACAAGTGAATCTGAAAATAAAGTAAATAATCTGATGAACAGAATGAACAGGTGATTATAATACAATCAGGGGCATAGAAAGGGAGTGGACTGACTACTCTTGGGGGGGGAAAGGAATGAGGGGGATTCGGGAAGAGACTGGACAAAAATCGTGCACCTATGGATGAGGACAGTGGGTGGGGAGTGAGGGCGGAGGGTGGGGTAGGTACGAGGTGGAGGGGAGTTATGAGGGGGAAAAAGAGGAACAACTGTAATAATCTGAACAATAAAGATTTAATTAATCAAAAAAAAGGAAACAAATAAAAAACTTCCTGGAAACAAACGAACACACAACAACCCAAAATCTTTGGGGCACAGCAAAAGTCCCGAGAGGGAAGTTCATAGCACTACAGGTCTACTATAAAAAAAAAAAGAAAAGAAAAGAAAAACTTTTAATAAACTATTATACCCTACAACTTAGAATTAGAAAAAGAACAAGAAAAGCTCAGAGTAAATAGAAGGAAGGAAATAATAAAGATCAAAGCAGAAATAAATAGCATGGAGACTTTTAAAAATACAAAAAAAAATCAACGAAACCAAAAGCTGGTTCTTTGAAAAGATAAAAAGCCCAGCCAGTGTGGCTCAGTGGTTGAGCACCAAACTATGAACCAGGAGGTCACAGTTCTATTCCTGGTCAGGGCACATGCCTGGATTGTGGGCTCAATACCCAGTGTGGGGTGTGCAGGAGGCAGCCGATCAATGATTCTGTCTCATCATTGATGTTTCTATCTCTCTCTCCCTTTCCCTTCCTCTCTGAAATCAATAAAAATATGTTTAATTTTAAAAAGAAAAGTTAAACAAAATTGATGAAACTTTAGCCTTTGTCATCAAGAAACAGAGAGAGGATCCAAATAAATAAAATCAGAAATGAAAGAGGTAAAGTAACAACTGACACTGCAGAATTACAAAAGATTGTATGAAAATACTATGAAGAACTATATGCCAATAATCTGGACAATGTAAACTAAAAGAACAAATACCTAGAAAAATATAACCTTCCAAAATTGAATCAGGAAGAATCAGAAAACCTGAATAGGCCAATAATTACTGATGAAATTGAAGTACTAATAAAAAAAAAACTCACAGAAAGCCCTAGCCAGTTTAACTCAGTGGATAGAGCATCAGCTTGCAGACGACCCCCAAAGGGTCTCAGATTCCATTCCATTCAAGGGCACGTACCTTGGTTTCAGGCTCCTCCCCTTCCTGGGTCCTGGTCAGGGCTCATGCAGGAGGCAACCAAGTGATGTGTTGTTCTCACATCTATGTTTCTCTCTGTCTTTCCCTCCCTCTTCAACTCTCCCTAAAAATTAATTGAAAAATATCCTGGGGTGAGGATTAATAACAACAACAACAACAAAAAAACCTCCCAGCAAACAAAAGCCCTGGTCTGGATGGCTTCACAGGGAAGTTTTACCAAACATTCAAAGAAGAACTAACACTTATTCTCCTCAAACTATTCCAAAAAATTCGAGAGGAAGGAACACTTCCAAGCTCTTTTTACGAGGCCTGCATTATCCTAATTCCAACACTAGATAAAAACATTACAAAGAGAGAGAATAACAGGCCAATATCCGTGATGAACATAGATGCTAAAATCCTCAACAAAATGTTAGCAAGTCAGATCTAGCAGTATATTAAAAAGATCATACACTGGTGGCTCTGGCTCAGAAACCACGCCATCTTGAAGGGTTCACAAGGTCCTCCTTGGGAGGAGGTTGCAGGAAGTGGCAGTGGCTAGGCGAACAGCCTGGCTACCACCCAGACTAGCCGCAGCCCAGGCCTGAATCCATGGGCACCCCACGCATGTGTATGCTCCAAAGACACAACCCAGACCCCAGGCATGCTCACCACAGACACTGCCTGTGAAAGGGCAAGGGCTACGCCCTCCATCTTACCCCGGATCCTCCATTTTGGGGCAGCAGCCTTAGCCATGTGCTCGGCAAGGAGCTTCTTCCCGGAAGCCCAAGCCTCTGCTAGCCACACCTAGGATTTCTTTAAACTAACCAATGACAATCAAGGGAAGTGCACGCCGTAGACACAACCACATCCTGTGTAACAAGACCCCGACTTGCACCTGGCCAATCAGCAGGGCCCACAGTCCTCTCTCCTCCCCTTACTCCAACCCCCCTATAAAACCCCTCTTCCCACAGAGCTAGCTCTCTCTGCCCCCCCTCTCACCCCCCACCGCTGTGGCGAGTGTGGTCAGGGAGCTCGAGCTAGCCCGAATAAAGACTCTATCTCAGCCGTGGGCAAACTACGGCCAGCGGGCCGGATCCGGCCCATTTGAAATGAATAAAACTAAAAAAAAAAAAAGACCGCACCCTTTTATGTAATGATGTTTACTTTGAATTTATATTAGTTCACACAAACACTCCATCCATGCTTTTGTTCCAGCCCTCCGGTCCAGTTTAAGAACCCATTGTGGCCCTCGAGTCAAAAAGTTTGCCCACCCCTGCTCTATCTGCTTTTGCATCAGACTCGGCTGGCTCCCTGGTGGTCTGCTGGAGATCCTGAAATCTGGGCTTAACACCTGGACCATGCAGCTAGGTGAATGCCAGCAGGACCTCAAACACCTGCAACTGACACTTGCAGAACCAGCTCTGTGGGGGAAGGGAGTACAGCTCAGAACAGGGACAATCAAGGCATGAGACTCAAGGCAGCCCCAGTTTCCGGGCTAAGGGGTCCCACCCCCTGCACTACTAGAGGCCTTCTAAAGATAAATTCCAGTCAAGGGCTAGAATTTCTCACATTGACCTGCACCAGAGAATCTGCCAGGAGGTCCAAGATAGATTCAACAACATCAGAGCAAAATCCAGTGAGCTCTATAAATAATGAGCCCAAGGTGAGTGTGTTTGAATGAGTGTGTCGTTTTGTTTTTTAGTGTGTGTGTGTGTGTGTGTGTGTGTGTGTGTGTGTGTATTTTTTTGTTGTTTGTTTTTCCCCTTTTATTATTTATTCTTTTTCCCCCTTTTATTATTTATTCTTTTTTTCCCTTTTATTATTTATTCTTTTTTCTTGTATATATCTAATTTCTCTCCTTTGATCCTATTCTACTTTAGTCTATTCTTATTGTTATTAATTTTTCTTATTTTATTTTGTTTTTCTCTTCTCATTTTTTGTTTTACTTTTTCTATCTGTATCTTAATAAACCCATTTTTACTATGTGTGTTTTTTTCCCAGAATACTGAGTTTTTTCATTGAAGGTGTGACATTGGTTAATGGTATGCAATTTTATAACACGTTAACTTGGCATTCACCACCCCAAGTCAAGTCTCCTTCCTTTATCATTTACCCCCCTCCCCAAATCTGCTCCTACCTCACTCCTTCCCCTCTGGTAATCACCATGCTGTTGTCTGTGTCTATGAGGTCTTTTTTGTTTAATCACTTCACCCTTTTCACCCAGCCCTGCAACTCCCTTCCCCTCTGACAGCTGTCAGTCTGTTCTCTATCTATGAGTCTGTTTCTATTTTGTTTGTTAGTTTATTTTATTAGATTCCACATATGAGTAAAATCATATAATACTTGTCTTTCTCTGAGTGGCTTATTTCACTTAGCATAATACTCTCCAGGTCCATTCATGCTGACCCAAAAGATAAGATTGTCTTATTTTTAATGGCCAAGTAATATTCCATTGTGTAAATATATCACAGCTTTTTTATCCACTCACCTACTAATGGGTACTTGGGCTGCTTCCAAATGTTGGTTATTGTAAATAATACTGCAATGAACAAAAGACCCCAAATAGCCATAGCAATCTTGAGAAAGGAGAACAAAGTTGGAGGAATCATGCTACCTGATATCAAACTATACTACAAGGTTATAGTAATCAAAACAGCCTGGTACTGGCATAAAAACAGACAGATAGATCAATGGAACTGAATAAAGACCCCAGAAATAAATCCATGCCTTTATGGTCAATGAATATTTGACAAAGGAGTCAAAAATTTACAATGGGGTAAAGATAGTCTATTCAATAAATGGTGGGGAAATTGGACAGATAAGTGCAAAAAAAAAAAAAGAAACTAAACCACCTTCTTACACCATACCCAAGAATAAACTCAAAATGGATAAAAAACTTAAATGTAAGTCACAAAACCATAAAAATCCTAGAGGAAAACATAGGCAGTAATTTCCCGGACATTTCTCATAGCAATATTTTCCCCCTTGGGCAAGGGGAAAAAAATAAACAAGCAGGCTATATCAAACTAAAAAGCTTTTGCACAGCAAAGGGAAAAAAATCAGCAAACTGAAAAGACAACCACTGAATAGGAGAACATATTCACCAGTGATACATTTGATATTTTTAATATCTAAAATTTATAAAGAACGTGTAAAACTCAACACCAAAAAAACAAACAATCCAATTAAAAGATGAGCAAAGGACCTGAAAAGATTGTGGTTTTAACTATCAAGCTAGGAGCACATTTTTCTATATCCTGAAATGCAACTAAGAAACTCAGAAGGCCTCAGGAAACAACCAGTGCTCTTCTTCCTCATCCCCAGTTCTCAGATTAAGAATCCACTGGGAAAAAATGAAACTAGACCATCAACTTACAGCATACACAAAAATAAACACAAAATGGATAAAGGACTTAAATGTGCGGGAAACCATAAAAATCTTAGAAGAATCCATAGGCAGTAAAATAGTAGATGTATGTCATAGCAATATCTTAAGGATATAGCTCCTAGGACAATGAAAACTAAGGAGAAAATAAACAGATGGGACTACATCAACATAAAAAAGCTTCTGCACAACAAAACAACAAGAAAGCCCACTGCATGGAAGAACATATTTAGCAATGTTATCTCCAATAAGGGTTTAATCTCCAAAAGTTATAGGGAATTCATACAACTCAACAAAAGGAAGATAAACAATCCAATCAAAAAAATGGGCAATGGACCTAAATAGACACTTTTCGAAAGAGGACATACAGAAGGCCAAGAGACATATGAAAAGATGTTCAAAGTCACTAATCATCTGAGAGATGCAAACCAAAATGACAATGAGGTACCATCTCACACCTGTCAGAATGACTACCATCAACACATCAACAAATGTCAAGTGCTGGTGAGAATGTGGAGAAAAGGGAACCCTAGAATACTGCTGGTAAGAATGTAGACTGGTGCAGCCATTATGGAAAATATTATGGCGTTTCCTTAAAAAATTACATATGGAACTGCCATTTGACCCAGTGATCCCACTTCTAGGAATATGTCCTAAGAAACCCAGAACACCACTCAAAAAGAATGTATGCACCCCTATTGATCATAGCAGCACAATTTACAATAGCTAAGATCTGGAGACAGCCCAAGTGCCCGTCAATAGATGAGTGGATAAAAAAAAAAAAAAAAAAAAAAAAAAAAAAAAAAAAAAAAAAAAAACCTGTGGTACATTTATACCATGGAATACTATGCAGCTGTAAAAAAGAAGGATCTCCTAGCCTTTGAGACAGCATGAAGGGACCTGGAGAGTATCATGCTTTGTGAAATAAGCCAGTCAGATAAAGACAAGTTGCCGGGGTTCATGTCCCAGCATCAAGAAGGGTTCAGGAATCTGGAAAAGGCTGTGCATAGATGACATAGGAATCCAGAGACTAATAAAGAGTCCAGAGACGAGTAATAATTTTTAAAGACATTGGGGGTCAGAGGACCTTCAGCTAAAGGAACTGAAGACTCCCTCCTTGTCTAGGACTCTTGCTTTTATTAACACAATTTGTCTCAAGGCAAGGTGGAGATAATATACTTCAAAGGGTAAGGTTTCAAAGGGTACAGAAGCATTGTCAGTTTGGGGAATAACCTATGGCTGTTCAGGTGTTTGGCCAGTAGGAGGCAATAACATGTAGATTAAGATGCCCTTTAACTGTCTGGCAGCCACAATCAGTTTCCTATTCAGGTTTGGGGAAATGCCTTTAACCATTCCCAACAGGTGACTATATGTGTGACTCAACCCTGTTGAGTCCCCAAGTTTCATCAACCTTTTGATGAAACTCTTGAAATTATGACATGCTGGAATTGGTTCCCGGCAACAAGTGTCACATGATCTCATTCATATGTGGAATCTAATGAACAAAATAAATTGATGAAAAAATAGGCGGTCAATGGGGGGGGGGGGGGGGACAAAACCAAAGGGGGGAAAACAAAAACAAAGGGGCCATCTGTAATACTTTCAACAATAAAGATACATTTTTCAAAAACAAAAACAAAATAGATCCAGAGATATAGAAGCACGTAACAAGACTGATGAATCTCAAAAGGAAAGCAGAGGTGGGTGGGTGGGGAGAGATTAACCAAAGAACTTATATGCACATACGCATAGCGTATAGGCACAGACAGTAGTGTGGTGAAGGCCTGAGGGAGGGTGTTGGGGAAGGGGTCAATTGGGGAGGAAAGGGGAGACATCTGTAATACTTTCAATAATGATAAAATTTTTTAAATGAAGAAAGAAAATACACAGACTGGGCCTTAGTTCCCACCTTGTCCTCATCATCACCCAGATGTACTGTCACATGAAGTGGCAGAAGTTATGAGTGAGTGGTCTCTCTTGGCCACAAGAGACCCCATGAAATCTCAGACTCAGAAAGTATCCATACATGTGATCCCTGGAGTGATTCAGGCCAGATCAGGCAGGGACACCGGAATGGCTGGGACTGAAGGCTGAGGTAGCCAGATCTGGGCAGAAATGGCTCAGGCTGGACTAAGGTGTCCTAGGGGCCTCAGCGCCTGCATCTCCTGTGCAGCCTATGGCAGGGGCTGTCTGAGTCTCCCAGGTACCATGAACAGGCTACTCTACCTGTTCTGCCCAAGGGAGAGCAGCCTGTCCACAGCCTGAATGTCTCTGTTCTCTAAGAGGCTGAGAATGAATCACAGGAATTTACAACACAGCCCCAAGTGAGAGTTATGAGTCTTGCTGGCAGAGACTGCTGCCTTTCAGCACCCATTGCCACTGATTGCTGAGGCTGTTTCCTTCCAAGAAAGCGCCCCCTCCATAACAGGAAGCAATGGAAATGGCTCCCAGGCCCAAGGGCCAGCTCATCACCCCATACCTGTCCCGATCTGGACCCTTCTCCTACCCTCACAGCCTACACCTCCCCCATCATCCTCTCAGCTCCCCACACACTCAAGGAGGAGAGTACCTGAGAGGCCCAGCTCCCTGGCCAGAGCTCAGCCCTCCCAAATCTGCCACTTGCTCACCCCTTCCTGTTGCCCTTCAGAACAATCTATTTCAGGGTAAGCCAAGACTGGACATGCCAAATTCCAGGACCAAAATGGATCTCTGAAGTAATCCAGAGCACACACATAAGTATTTCACAGATGAGGAACCAGAAGTCCAGAGAGAAGCCTTGCCCAAAGTCACATAGCAGCACATTGATGTGGCTGAGACCTGACCTCATAATACCTCTGGACCAGTCATTTCAGTGTCTGGTCATAGCTAGTTGTCATATGGTCATGGGAATAATTTTCATCTCCAAATGCAGGCCCCTCTCCAGAGAATGGATGGACCTGGGTTTGAATCCCTGCTCCACTACTTTGTGTCTAAAAGTTACAATCTCTCTGCCTATTTCCTCACCTAAAAATTGGGGCTCAAAAACTACCCTAACTTCCTGTGGTTGTTATGAGGCTCGAGTGATATAATACAGGTAAAGTCTATGAATAGAACTGGACCCCTGGCTGGTGTTCCCTGCATAGTGAAGATGATCATCATCCCTAATATCTCAAGGGGCACCATTGCTTGATTTGCTTAGGGAAGGGGGGCAATTCAGAGCAGGTGGAGCAGGAAGAACAAGGAAAAGGTATGTGTAGGACTGCAGGGCCAGAGTAAGGTCACTTCCTGCTGGAGGAAACCCTGGAAGACTCCCTGGAGGAGGTGGCTTCATGCAGAGTTCCACTTCTCTTGCTCTGAGCTCCTTTGGGACTTCCTGAGGACCGCATAGCTGAAGGAAAGCACCCTACCCTAAAAGTCAATCCCAATTCAAGCTTCTACCCTGAGTGACCTGAGGGTAAGTCCTTCCCCTCTCTGGGCATCTGCAAAACAGGCCAGAGAGGACCAGATTATTTCCTTAGAGGTGTCTTCCAGCTCTGACCCTTTTGCAATCCCGTCCATACCCATCTCCTGCAGTACCCAAATCTTGCCACTGGGAGGCATCGGAGAGTTGAGCAGAGACTGGGGCTGCCGCTGGATAGTCCCTCCCCCAACACCGCCTGTTCTTTGTTCCCCCGCACACCCTCAGTTGGCTCTCCAAGGAACCAGAGCTGGTGGATACCCACATCCAGATATTTGATCCTTCCCACAGGCTTGCGGAGCAGCCAGCATTCTCTCCACTTTTCAGATAGGGAACTGAGAACCAAAGAAGGGAGGATTTGTTCAAGGTCACACACTAGACATGGCAGAACCAAATCTCCAGCCCTCTTTCCCAGCCCTAGCCCCCTAGAAGAGACACTTTTCAGATAGGGAACTGAGAACCAAAGAAGGGAGGATTTGTTCAAGGTCACACACTAGACATGGCAGAACCAAGTCTCCAGCCCTCTTTCCCAGCCCTAGCCCCCTAGAAGAGACTGTATGAAGGGAAGATTAGAGTCAGATACATTTGGGCTGGAACTCTGATGCCCCTACCCCTGGCAGATCACCCACCTCCTCTGACTCTCAGCTTATGTAAGTACCTGGCACATGACAAGTGCTGAACACACAAAGCCACCCCTTTTTTCTAGTAAATTTTACAGGCCACAAGAACAGACACTTGTCTATCTTACTCACCATGGCACCCAAAAGCCTGGAGGCCCTCTCCCTCGTGGGCCCTGCCTGTAACTCAGAATAAGGATCTCCCTCCTGGAACCCTTTCTACCATCCCAGATCAACTTTCATTTGTCTCCTCCCCCTAGCAGCCCTGCCTGGTGCTCACACACACACACACACACACACACACACACACACACACGCAGGCCCTGCCCCCATTTCTCCCATGTCTCAGATCCCTTTTTTTTCCATCCCTGCCACTCTCTCAGTTCCTCTCTCCTTCTGAGCCCCACTCTACTATATGCTGTTTTTACAATAACAGTTTTTTACTTCTCACTATCTCCCTTTCTCCCCTGAAGGGTAACATGTTTCCACTCTCCTAGGGAAAAAAAATGCACTCTGGAAGAGAAGAGCAAACAAAGGACAGTGAGACTGTGGGTGCTCCCACCCACAGGCCACACAGTCCTCCTCTTGTAAGGGCCTCCAAGAACAGCTCCGTTATTTGCAGAGTTATTACTAGATATACCAGTTAATAATGCAGATTTTTTCAATACATTTACACATATGTTGATATATATGTGATTTGATGTGTATGCTATTTTGTTGTATTGACAATAAGCTTCAAAACTTCATATGTCAAATTTGCTGAAGGTGTTAACATCATAGATATTTTTATGCTTAAAAATGTCGAATTTCATGCCAAAAAAAAGAGCATTTGCAGGAAGTTTTGATTCATTATTTTGAAGCAAAAGTTATCGGATACTTCAGGAAGTTTATGGTAAACATGCTCCATCTCAAGATACTTGTGAACGCTGGTTTAAACTCTTTAAAAGTGATGATTTCAATGTGAAAGACAAAGAACGTCCAGGTCAACCGAAAAACTTTGAAGACCAACAATTACAAGCATTATTGGATGAAGAAGATGCGTGTCAAACTCAAAAACAACTTGCAGAAAGATTAAACGTTGCTCAGCAAACAGTTCCCGATCATTTACAAGCAATGGGAAAGATTTTAAAGGAAGGAAAATGGGTGCCACATCAACTGAATGAAAGACAAATGGAAAACCAAAAAGTCATCAGTAAAATGTTGCTTCAACAGCACAAAAGTCTTTTTAGCATCGAATTGACTGGCGATGAAAAGTGGATGTATTTTGAGAATCCCAAACTCACAAAATCATGGGTTTATCCAGGTCAAACATTAACATCCACTGCAAGGCCAAATCACTTCTGAAAGAAGACAATGCTCTGCGTTTGGTGGGATCAGGAAGGTGTGGTGTATTATGAGCTTCTAAAACCAGGTGAAACCGTTAATACTGATTGCTTCCGACAACAATCAATTTGATTGTGAAATGACCAGACTGTTCTAGAAGACATGGCAAAGTAATTTTGCTTCATGATAACGCACCATCACACACTTCAAAACCAGTTAAAGACACGTTAAACGATCTTGCCTGGGAAGTATTAACCCACCCGCTGTATTCAACAGACCTTGCTCCTTCAGATTACCACTTGTTCTGATCGATGGCACATCCACTTTCTGAACAGCACTTCAAAACATATGAAGAAGTGGAAAATTGGGTCTCTGAATGGTTTGCTTCAAAACAAGAAAAGTTCTATTGGGACGGTATCCACAAATTACCTGAAAGATGGAGGAAATGTATAGCTAGCAATGGACATTACTTTGAATAAAGCACTTTCGATGTTTCTCTTGAAATTAATGTTTTCTTGGATTACAAAATCCGCATTATTAACTGGTACACCTAGTAAATGTCTGTCTTTATTCTAGAGCAGGGGTGGGCAACCTTTTTGTGAGTGCGTCCCAAAACCAGCAAAATCTCTGACTCAAAATTTTTCTGCGTGCCAACCCTAATTTTTTGAGAACATGTTACGCCTACTTGATATCTCTTAAGGTGTACATATGTGAAGAATCTTGAAGAAATAATAAAATTCATTCGAGCGACAAAAACACAGTATATGATGATGAAAATACATTTATTTATTTTATTTTTTTTACATTTATTTTTTAATGTATACATGTACACTGATAGTCCAACAGAAAACTTTATGACTCCATTTGATATTATCAGTGGGACTTTTGCTGCTGCATCACTGATGACAGAGATTTTACATCAGGTTTATATTTCGTGACCTTCAGAGATATGCACAAGCTACTACTTTCATCCGTCAGGCTACTCCTATTACGAGACTTAACAAAATTCATCACTGAGAACAAAGATTCACAAGCCTATGTGGATGAAAACATGGAGAGTAACGCTGTTGCAAAGTTTTTTAAACAGAAAAAATTCTCTGGAATGGCATTCCAAGTCCTCAATAGTTCGTTTTTGACACTATTGAAATTGCTCTTCCCCTCTCTCGTCAATCCATGTCTATGGTCTTTAAGATAACTTGTTATGTAAAATTATTTATTTATCTAAGATGCACCTACACTGAATTTATCTGAAAAAAAAAGTCGATATTAAGAAAAAAATTGTAATTGGAAGATTATAAAAGAGGGTTTCGCGTGCCAGCAATAGTTACTGGCATGCCATGTTTGGCACGCGTGCCAGGGGTTGCCCACCCATGTTCTAGAGGATAAACAGAGCAGAGGGACATGGGAGCAAGATGGAGAGTGCAGGAGAGGAGAAAAGAAAGCCAGAGGGAAGCAGAGAGACTTGGAGGAAGAGGAGCCAGATTGAAGACTGTGGACACAAAGAGAAGAGAAGGGAGAAGCTAGACAGAACAGGACTCTCTGTGTCCAGTGAGCTTGGAGATGTAGCTGAGGACCCCAATCAGGAATCCAGGGACACATGCCCTCCAACTATCTCCCCCTCCCCCATCCCAACCGAGAAACAGGCGGCCAGGTGGCTGGAGCTCCTCCTCTCCTCAATCCTTGGGTGTCCTCTCAGGTAAGCAGCTCTCAGGGTGGGGTCTGGCTTATCTTGGTGGGTGGGGCTTTAGAGCCAAGTGTACCTCATGCAGAGGTAGGACCCCAGACTGGAGGGCTAGGAGCCAGCTAGTGGCAACTCTAACCCCAGGGCCAGGAGTCATGCCCTAACTCCTACCTGAGCACAGAGATCCCCCTGACCTCCTCTCTGCAGTTATGCCTGGCATAGGTGGCATTCCCTTGGTTTGTCTACTTTATTCTCCAGGGCACTGGGCTCTGTGAGTGAGCTTATGGGGAAAGGTGTGTGTGTGTGTGATAGAAACAGGTATGTATAGTGTATGCTGTGGTGTTGGTGTGCATGTGTAGTGTGTGTACTGCGTCTGTCTTTCCCTGTGAGTATAAGGACTGTGTTTGAGTGTGTCTTGTTTTGGGGGAGGGGGGAGCTGTGCATGTGTATGCATACACAAGTAAGCATGTGTAGTAAGGAGTCTTATCTCTGTGTATATGAGAGTAAAGGACATGTGTTTTTGCGCAAACCCTACCTGTGTGCCTGACTGTGATGTGTTAGTGTTTCCCTAAAGGCAGATATCAGCTTTTGCTCCCAGCCCAGGGCCACCATCCCCCTGAGCTCCTGTGACAACTGGCCCTTAGTGTCTCTCCAGCAACAATAGTCACAGAGACTAGCCCCACAGCCAGCATACAGGAGGATCACATGACTGTAGCTTTACCACCCAGCCACAGTAGGGGTGACCCATGGAGTAAGTCCCCTGAAAAGAGAAGAAGACTGGTGGGACCCTGCCATACCTTGAGCCTCATCCACCCTCCAATGTATGCTTAGGTTTGGAGGGACTGCTTCTCATCCTCCCAGCAAGCCAGCATCTGAGCTCCTGAAGGCCTTTACCAGCCTTTGGTACACCCAGGCACACCCAGAGCCTGGCATAGGGCAGCTTGGCTAATGCTTCCTAAATGAAGAAATAATTTAGTCTGTGTGATGGTATGCCAGGCTCCAGGCCTAAGGTGTAAGTCCTACAAGACCAGACTTCCTGCCAGGTCAAGCTGGACCCTCCTGAGGTGTTTAAAGGAGGTAGGACCTTGGCCAGTGTGGCTCAGTTCGTTGAGGGTCTTACCATGCACCAAAAGATCACCAGTTTGAGTCCCATCAGAATCAAACATGCCTAGGTTACGGGCTCCATGCCCAGTTGGGGGCATGCAGGAGGCAGCCGGTCGATGATTCTCTCTCATCATGGATGTTTTTATCTCTCTCCCTCTCCCTTCCTCTCTCTAAAACAAAATCAATAAAATTTAAAAATTTAAAAAGATGGGGTCAACACTCTACCATCCCTGGGATGCTATACCCACCTGACTTTCTGCAGGTTACCAACCTTGGGGTCAAACTTTTCACAAAGCAATCCCCATCTCTTGTCCTTGACCTAAAATACAAGAGGGAGGCAAGACCAAGAGATGGGGACTACTTTGTCAAAAGTTTAATCCCAAATTAAATGGCCCTGTCATTTTGCAGGCTGAGGCACAGGCAGGCCCCATCCATCTTCCCTGGAGGCCACGTCCCCTTCATGGCAGGGCCATCTCTCATCCAAACATCTTCATCTCCTGAATATGCATTCTGAACCCTCTAGCTTCCTTCTCTACTTTCCATGGGACCACAAAACCCACAAAGATTAGTTCTAGCTCTAGGGCTAACTGCCAGTCGCTACCCAGATAGGGGTCAGGCTGAGGTCAGTCCCAGACTGAGCCATGAAGGCAAAATCTAGGATTTATTCCTAATATAAGTCATGGGTCTCACACTGACTGAGCCCTGACTCTAGTCACAGACTGAACCCTGACCCTGCTCACATGCCTAGTCCTCAACCTCCTCACATGTTAAGCCCCTACCCTGCTCACACACTGAACCTGGAAATTTATTTAGAGACAGGCCATTAATTTGTCATATGGCCAAAGTTATTTCCCTGTCTCTGCACCTCAGTTTCCTCATTTTTCCACTGGCAGGCCTTGGGAGGGGTGAGCACTAAATCAGAAAATCCTTATTCAAAGGTTGCCTTGTATCTCCTCTGACCGGCAACAAAGAAGAGCATCAGCTGCTGCCACCTGCCAGCCCCCACTCCTACCCAACACTTTAGCCCAAGTATCACTAATTTTTATAGCCTTTGTAATCAATGGTATTGTTGGCAAAATAGCATCTTTCTAACCTGCTGCAGGTCCGATGGGTCCCCAAGCTCACTCGTTCCCTATCCAGCCTGCGCAGCCCAGGCACAATACCCCAGGCCTTGGGAGGCGGGACCTCAGGCCAAGTCAGGTATGACCTGTGGGTTTTTTGACAATCCCCTTTTAAAAATACTCAGGGGAGAACCAAGATGGCGGCATAGGTTAATGCCGGAATTTGCTGCTTTGAACAACTACTTCAAAAGTGAAACTAAAAG
This sequence comes from Myotis myotis, assembly GCF_014108235.1. Lineage (NCBI taxonomy): Eukaryota > Metazoa > Chordata > Mammalia > Chiroptera > Vespertilionidae > Myotis > Myotis myotis. The sequence goes on along the minus strand of NW_023416313.1, from coordinate 118,125,168 downwards.
ACGGAACAAACATCACCCAGAACCACAGGAACGCTGGCTGAGTGGAAGTCCTACAACTAGGAGGAAAGAGAAACGCATACGGACACTCAGAGGAGGCACAGTGCTGAAGTCAAATTCTGAGGTGCGGAGTGCGCGGAGCGGGCTGGCGGTGGAGGGCGTGGTTGGCGTTTTCAATCGGGAGGGAGTTGCAGACTCTGAGCTCCAGATCCGGGCGAGTCTTTAGGGACCCAGACTCAAACGGGAGAAGCGGGACTGTCTGGCTTCGGTCAGAGCGAGTGCAGCTTTCTCTCTGAGCTTTGCAGCGGGTGCTGGGACTCAGAGAGGCAGAGCCCCTGGGGACAGGACTGAGAGCCGCCATAACTGCTCTCTCCGGCCCACCCTGTTGATCCTGTGCGACCCGCCCCGCCCAAGCCCTGCACAGAGGCATTTGCCGGATAGCCTCAGGCAAAGGCTAGATTAGCACCTCCCTAGAGGACAGAAGTTCTCTCACTGCTGACACAGCTGATTCTCATAGCCACTTGGCCTGGAGGTCAAGCCCTCCCTGGAATTAGCTACAACAATCAAGATTTAACTATAAGACTGCGAACAAAGACCACTAGGGGGTGCACCAAGGAAGCATAACAAAATGCGGAGACAAAGAAACAGGACAAAATTGTCAATGGAAGATATAGAGTTCAGAACCACACTTTTAAGGTCTCTCAAGAACTGTTTAGAAGCCGCCGATAAACTTAATGAGATCTACAAGAAAACTAATGAGACCCTCGATGTTATATTGGGGAACCAACTAGAAATTAAGCATACACGGACTGAAATAACGAATATTATACAGACTCCCGACAGCAGACCAGAGGAGCGCAAGAATCAAGTCAATGATTTGAAATGCGAGGAAGCAAAAAACACCCAACCGGAAAAGCAAAATGAAAAAAGAATCCAAAAATGCGAGGATAGTGTAAGGAGCCTCTGGGACAGCTTCAAGCGTACCAACATCAGAATTATAGGGGTGCCAGAAGATGAGAGAGAGCAAGATATTGAAAACCTATTTGAAGAAATAATGACAGAAAACTTCCCCCACCTGGTGAAAGAAATGGACTTACAGGTCCAAGAAGCACGGAGAACCCCAAACAAAAGGAATCCAAAGAGGACCACACCAAGACACATCATAATTAAAATGCCAAGAGCAAAAGATAAAGAGAGAATCTTAAAAACAGCAAGAGAAAGAAACTCAGTTACCTACAAGGGAATACCCATACGACTGTCAGCTGATTTCTCAACAGAAACTTTGCAGGCCAGAAGGGAGTGGCAAGAAATATTCAAAGTGATGAATGCCAAGAACCTACAACCAAGATTACTTTATCCAGCAAAGCTATCATTCAGAATTGAAGGTCAGATAAAGAGCTTCACAGATAAGGAAAAGCTAAAGGAGTTCATCACCACCAAACCAGTATTATATGAAATGCTGAAAGGTATCCTTTAAGAAGAGGAAGAGGAAGAAAAAGGTAAAGATACAAATTATGAACAACAAATATGCATCTATCAACAAGTGAATCTAAGAATCAAGTGAATAAATAATCTGATGAACAGAATGAACTGTTGATTATAATAGAATCAGGGACATAGAAAGGGAATGGACTGACTATTCTTGGGGGGGAAAGAGGTGTGGGAGATGCAGGAAGAGTCTGGACAAAAATCGTGCACCTATGGATGAGGACAGTGGGTGGGGAGTGAGGGCGGAGGGTGGGGCGGGAACTGGGAGGAGGGGAGTTATGGGGGGAAAAAAAAGAGGAACAAATGTAATAATCTGAACAATAAAGATTAAAAAAAAAAAAAATACTCAGATGTGTGTGTGTGTGTGTCCTTTTTTTTTTTTTTTTATCGCTTAAAGTATTACAAAGAGTATTACATATGTCTCCTTTTTTTTTTTTTTCTCCCCTTGACATTCCCCCGGGCTCCCCTACCCCCCAGTGTCTTATGTCCATTGGTTATGCTTATATGCATGCATACAAGTCCTTCGGTTGATCTCTTAACCCCCTTCCCGCCCCCCTGTGTGTGTGTACTTTTAATACCCCAAAGATATTCTCTGCTCCTTTCTGGCCGCCAAAGTTGTTCAACTGAATTTTCATTTTCTTAATATATTTTTATTGATTTCAGAGAGGAAAGGAGAGGGAGAGAGAGATAGAAACATCAATGATGAGAGAGAATCATTGATCGGCTGCCTCTTTCATGCCCCCTACTGGGGATCAAACCAGAAACCTGAACATGTGCCCTTGACTGGAATCAAACCTGGGACCCTTCAGTCTGTAGGCCAACGCTCTATCCACTGAGCCAAAACAGCTAGGGCCAATTTTCATTTTCAATTAAAACCTGAATATTTCTCAGATTCATAAGGATGAGCCAGAAGACATATCAGAATATTGAGTGGTCCTTTCTCCTGCCTCTTAGCTCTTGGGGCAATGGATGCAGAAGAATGTGCCTCTCCCTGAGCCATGGGGTCTGGGAGATATTTTGCCTCCTCTCCTCTTCCCCCAGCCCCTCTCCCTCCATAATCCACCCTCACTCCTGTCATTGGCCCCAAGCTGCAGAGCAGGGATAGAAGTCCCCCTCATACCTCCTGTGTCCAGGGAAAGTAGCAAGTCAGAATGGGGGATCCAGATACCAAGAATTAAGGAAGGACAAATACCAGTCCCAGAGACCCCAGCCTCCCCAGAGCTGGCACCTGGCTGCCAAAAGCCAAGTCAGAACCAGCGGGGGCAGTGAGCAAGGCCTGGACTCAGGAGCGAAGCAACTCCGCCCCCTTCTGGCTGGTGTGCGGCTCCTCCTCTAACCAGCACTGCTAGGCTAAGCTTTTGAGGCTGGGGTCATACAAGTGACTCTCCAAAGACAGCATGTGACATGCAGACCCTTCTCTTAGCAGCCTGCTCAGCCCCTTTGCCTCCTCCCTAGGCTGACTGCAGCTTTCAGGCTATGCCCATCCTGCTAACCTTCTCTCTCTGCCCAAAGAATTCTGAAAATACTATATCTTATCTACTGCCCAGTGGGCAAAGCCTGAGTCCACTCCAAGCTGACTACCATCTGGTCCCATTACCAGCCAGCCTCCTGCAGCCTGGGCTTGAGCCCTCTGAGCCTCCCCAACTCCCTGCCCTGCACCCTTTGGTCCCATCTACTTGCCTTTGCTCTTATCTTTACCACCACCAGGAATACCCTTCCTTCTACACACTGTCTCTGCTTGTTCTCCTGAGTCCTTCCCCCAGGAAAACTCACCTCTCCCCCTTTCCCAACCAGAGTGACCCCTCCATCCTCTATCCCCACCCATTTTCCCTTCTCCCCTCTAAGGTACTGAGCACTGTCAGGATTCAGAGTCACACAGTTCTGGACCTAGAGGAAACTGGATCATCCTCCAGGTCTTCCCCCACTCTCACTGCACAAAATGCAATCCCAAGGCCCAGAGATGGGCGGGAGCTGCACAAGACCACACAGCACATTAGTGGCAAAGTTAGAACTAGAACTCAGCTCTCTGGAACCTCTGCCCAAGGCTTCTTGAGAACATGTGGCCTCTCCTGGTGAGCCAGAACAGAACTTCTCCAAGACATTGACCTGTAATGCCTCCCAGTATTCCCACCCCTCATCCAGGGCAGGGCCCAAAGGAAGCAGTCATGAACATTTACAAAATGAAGAAATAAAAAAATAAAAATATTTATCTAATACTTTCTGTGTGCTAAACACAGCAGGCACCAGCTCTGCTACTCAAAACCTTGGTAAGTTGCTCATTTTGATATAGAAAATATCTTCTGTGGGGAGGAGTGAGTGAGTACACGAGGAGGGCCCTCAGTTGTGAATGTCAATGACCAGCGGGCACAGGTAGGGTGAGTGTTTAACACCCATGGTGAAAGCAGGTGTGCGGGGCTTGTGTACTGTAACCAGCTGGACATCATGGGAACCCGGTCCAGGCTGAGGTGTATCGTCCATTGGGCAGGCAAAGCGCTTGGCCATGCTGTAGATGGGGCTGCGGTTCTGGTAGACAGATGGCTCAGGGCGGGTGTGCATGGCTGGCCCAGGACCTCCTGCCACGTTCTTCTTGTAGAACCAGTTGTTGTCTGTGGAGGCCAAACTATAGCAAGGAGCAGCTCGGTTGATGGGGATGTTGGGCCCCAGCAAGAGTGGCAGCTGGTAGTGGTTGGGGGCCGGGTTGGGGTCCATTACTCTGTATGGGCACCGGTAGCCGAAAGTGTACTGCGGAGCCCTGCGTTCTCCAGGGGGGTGGGTCTTCTCCAAGCAGTAGTGGCAGGAGGCTGGGGTGGAGCTCAGGCCTGAAAGTGGGCGAAGGTGGGGAACTGAGGCCTTGATTAGCCTGATGTGACTTCACTAGAGCCACCTTAGCTTTGGACAGGGAGACTTCCAACCCTACAGGATCTATGGGCAGGTGAGGGACTTAGGCCATCCTGACATAAGAATGTGACACTATTGTCATAATATAAAAACTATGCCCTAGTCAGTGCTCCGTGGTTAGAGCATTGATTGAAGTGTTTCAGGTTCGATTCTGATCAAGGGTACATATTCAGTTACAGGCTTGATCCCCAGCCCTAGTCAGGGTGTGTGCGGGAGACAACCAACAATGTGTGTCTCTCATATCGATGTTTCTCTCTCTGTGTCTCTCCCCCTGCCTTCGAATCTCTCTAAAAATCAATGGAGAAAAAAAATATTCTCAGGTGAGGATTAACAAAAAGAAAAAAACACAAGTGTTATCAGTATGTCACCTTGGGCTGTCAGCATTCTGACATTGTCCCTATGGCAACACCAAGAAAACATCCTGAAATCACTATAGTCCATGAGCTCGTTAGCATAGCGATATTGCTGCCCCTATATGGGGCCCCTTGTATCATAACAATCACCCCTGACACATGCATAACATTGGCTTCAGCACATAAGTACTGTGACACAGACATGGTGACATCAGTGTCTTGATGTGACATTGCAGGGAGATGCCAGCATCCACAGACACACCTGGAAGAGGAGAGTCATGATCCTTTGACCCCGCTCAGGTCCTAAGGGTACACCTCCATTCTTCAACCTCCCAACCCCACTCCCCATCCCATCTTACACAGGTTAGAGATGCGTTCCGCCATGGGGATCTGCGGGCAGCTGGACAGTCCAACCCGAGTTATTTTAGGATTCAGGAAATAGCAAGGCCCAGGGTTGCATATGTCCATTATCCCTGCAAGGCAGCCACAGAGCTCAGTCAGTCCCAGAGTCTGTCCCCAGGTGAGACCCTCCTCCCCAAGAAAGGAGTGAAGGGTTCTTTCTCAATTCCTCAGGTTCTTGGGTGTTTTGGGAACTTTGATTTCCTCATCTGTAAAATGGGGCTTTTAACATTCTCGAGAACTTGTCCAGAGGGACAGCTGCATAGCAGCTTAGTCCACTAGTCAGTGATGGTGCCAAGGGGTCATAATAGGCATAGTGGCTATTGTTAGTTTTAAAAAGGGGCTCAAAATAAATAAACTGATGAACAAAATAGGTCCATAGGCATGGATGCATGGGACAGATTTGAGAGACCTCAGAGGGGAGGAGGAAAGGGAAGAGATTAACCAAAGAACATATATGCATAGCCCATGGACACAGCCAATAGTGTGGTGAAGGCCTGGGAGGGATGGGGACTGGGTACAGGGAAGCAAAGGGTGGGGGGATGGGGAATATAGGTAATATTGTCAATAATAAAAAGGGGTCCCAGCCTCAGTTATGGGGGTACCCTGCTGAGGTGAATATGTCACCCCAGGAAGGGGTCTGGCAGGCACCCTAGATTTCAGACTCCCAGATACATACTCCTGCCCAGGCTCTCCTCTTGCTGGCCTTGGCCAGCAGTTCCAGCTCTTTTGTGATCCAATGCTCCTACCCTTTCAGGGGGTTCCAAGCCACCTGGAAAGCCTTGGGGGCCACCATTCCCACCACTTTCCCCCAATCTCCAGCTATTCCTGCCCAGCTGCTATGGCAAGTGAATCCATAATAGCCAGAACTGAAGGGTTCCAGCCAATGACCAGACAGAAAGGAGACCCTGCTCTGCCAGCTGGACAGTGACAGCATCCCTCTAAAGCTCCCTCGGGAGGCCCAGTTGGGAGATGCCCACAGAATTGCCTTCAGAGGTGTGGGTCACTTGGGCATCCCTGCTGACATCCACCTAGATCTAGCAGATAACCTTGGTGTCCAGGTCAGGGCAGGCCTGCATTCCCAGGGAGCTGTGGCTACAGATAATGGCTCCTTTCTCTCATTGCCACCCCCAAACATCTAACAATAACCCTACACCCAAGGTGTGGGGAACACTCACGCTTCTCTGAGTGCTGAGTGTGCAGAGTGCAGGCTGGCTCCTGGAACATGGAGCTGTCATGGCCTAGGTAGCCTGTGCAGGATGGCCGCAAGTACTTGGCAGGCCCCGGACCTATGAGAACAGACAGAGCAATGCTCACTGTGGGCCGACAAGGTCAGAGGCAGGAAGCCCCAAGTACAGTGCCCCATGAGAACTTCAGGGTCTTTGCTCCCACTGACGTCACACTACCACAAATCCCACCATCGAGCTGCTTCCTTGCACGAAAGGCAGTGTTCCCAGATAAATGTAATTTCCCGCCAAAACCGGTTTGGATCGGTGGACGGAGCGTCGGCCTGCGGACTGAAGGGTCCCGGGTTCAATTCCGGTCAAGGGCATGTACCTGGGTTGTGGGCATATCCCCAGTAGGAGATGTGCAGGAGGCAGCTGATCGATGTTTCTCTCTCATCGATGTTTTTAACTCTCTATCTCTCTCCCTTCCTCTCTGTAAAAAAAATCAATAAAATATATTTTTTTTAAAAAATGTAGTCCACTGGACAGAGAGGCCCTATAGCCTCAGAGGCCAACCCCAGAACACTGCCACCCAGAGGCTGACCCACAAACTGACTCTTTGCTAAACACAAAATAAGGCAGTCTGGGAAACAAATGCGGCCTGCTTTAAAATAAGAACTGTGGTTTACAACACAGAGGAACAGTGTATCGCAGGGAAACTCAACACTCTCCTGAATACCTGGCAGGTCTGAGGCGAGCCACACTGAAGAATAGAAGAACCGAAGGACCTTCACTACTGCAATTTTTTTTTTCTTTTTTCACCTTTTAACTAAGAAACCAATTTTTTTTTCTTTTGTTTTCTTTTTCTTTTTTTTCTCTTTTTTTTTCTTCTTTTTCCATCACCTGATTTTACCCTTTTAATTACTACCTTCTTATTTTTAACCAGTATTATTACTGCTACCATTTTACCATTTTTTAAAGCGCCATTTTATTTTCTCTTTATTTTATTTTGGGATTAGTGTTCTCCATTCTATTTTCATCATTATATTATTGGTTGTTTCTAGTTTGCATTCATCTCCAGGGAGCTGTTGCTGGAATTTGTTGGGATTAGTGGCTGTTCTAGAGGAGTATTCTCCTCATATAAAAAGTCTCTTCCCCTCTTCCACTTCATTCTCTCTTTTCGCTCTTTTTTTTCTTTCTTTCTTTTCTTTTCTTTTCTCGCTTTTATTTTCCCCCCTCCTTTTTCCCAATTTCATTTTTGCACTCCTTTTTTTGGTCCCAACTTTTCTTTTCTTTTTTCTCTTTTATCTTTTTCTCTTCCTTCTTCCTTATACCCTAATTCTCTTAATTCGGGTGGTCACCTTTCTTTGGGCTTATTAATATCGTGAATATATTTGTGTATAGTGCCTGGTACGTGGTGCCTTGTTGTGTTGTATTTTGTGCCTTTAAATCAACGCAGCAGATCCAAGCAACAGCAACCTCCTGAGCACCACACCCTCTGCTGAGGAACAGCAGCTGTACGTGAAACCTTGCCCCACCAGCCAGAAGAGCCACCACAGCTGTGAACAGCACCCACCAGAGGAGCTGCTGCCAACTGAAGAGCAGCTGCTACCGCAACCGCCCGAAGAGCAACCACAGACCAAGGAGTCACTGCCACCAAGGGAGCAACCACTGAATGACTCAACGTCTAGATATGTCAGTGAGATCAAACATGGGTAGACAAAGAAACCCCCAAAGGAAAGAGAAGGAGGACTCTCCAGAAAAGCAGCTAAGTAATACAGAGGCATGCAACATGACAGAAAAAGAATTCAGAATAAGGGTCCTAGAGTGCATAAACCGGATGGAGGAAAAAATCGACAACCTCTGCAAGAAGCAAGAAGAAACAGATGAAAAAATCAATAACATATGGAAGAAGCTAGAAGAAACAGATGAAAAAATCAGCAACTTAAGTAAGACCCAAGATAAATGAAGAGTGATATAGCTGCAATGAAAAACTCCATTGAAAGTATCAACAGTAGACTAGGAGAAGCGGAGGACTGAATTAGTGAATTAGAAGACAAGGAAGCAAAACACACCCAAAATGTACTGCAATTGGAGAAAAAAATTAAAAGACAGGAGGAGAGCCTAAGGGAGCTTTGGGACAACATGAAGCAAAACAACATACGAATAATAGGGGTACCAGAACAACAGAAGGATGAACAAGGATTAGAAAACTTATTAGAAGAAATAATATCAGAAAACTTCCCTGAGGTGGGGAAGAAAAAAGTCACACAAGCCCAGAGAGTCCCAAACAAGGTGAACCTGAACAGACCCACACCAAGACACATCATAATTACCATGGCAAATGTTCAGGACAAAGAGAGAATCTTACAGGCTGCAAGAGAGAGACGGAAAGTTACATACAAGGGATCTCCCATTAGATTGTCAAATGATTTCTCAACAGAAACACATCAGGCCAGAAAAGAATGGACAGAAATTTACAAAGTGATGCAAAGCAAAGGACTGAATCCAAGAATACTCTATCCAGCAAGGCTATCATTCATACTTGAAGGGGAAATAAGAAGCTTCACAGACAAAAAAAGGCTAAGGGAGTTTATCACCACCAAGCCAGCAATGCAAGTAATGCTAAAGGGACTGGTATAAAAATAAGAAATAAAAAGCTCAGAAAGAAAACAGCCACACACAAAAAGAAATGGCTACAAACAAGTACCTTTCAATAATAACTTTAAACGTAAACGGACTAAATGCTCCAACCAAAAGACATCGAGTGGCTGAATGGATAAAAAACACATGACCCATACATCTGCTGTCTACAAGAAACCCACCTCATTAAAAGGGACTCACACAGACTGAAAGTGAAAGGATGGAAAAATATCTTTCAGGCAAATGGAAAGGAAAAGAAAGCTGGGGTAGCAATACTTATATCGGACAAAATAGACCTCAAAGTGAAGGCCATAACAAGAGATAAGGAAGGCCACTTCACAATACTAAAGGGATCAATACAACAAGAAGATATAACCCTGGTAAACATATAAGCACCCAATACAGGAGCACCCAAATTCATAAAAAAAACTCCTGGAAGATATCAAAGGAGAGATCGACAACAATACAATCACAGTAGGGGACTTTAATACACCACTGACAGCACTGGATAAGTCCTCTAGACAAACAATCAGCAAAGATACAGCAATCCTAAATGACTCACTAGATCAGATGGACTTAATAGACATCTACAGAACACTTCACCCCAATGCCACGGCATATACATTCTACTCAAATGCTCATAAGACATATTCAAAAATAGACCATATATTGGGTCACAAGCAAAGTATCCCCAAATTCAAGAAGATTGAAATCATAAAAAGCGTCTTCACAGACCACGATGGTATAATATTAGAAATAAACTACAATAAAAACAACCCAAAATACTCAAACACCTGGAAGCTGAATAGCGTGCTATTAAATATTGATTGGGTTACCAATGAAATCAAAGAAGAAATTCAAAACATCCTGGAAACTAATGACAATGAAAACACAACAATCCAAAACCTATGGGACACAATGAAAGCAGTCCTGAGAGGGAAGTTTATAGCTCTACAGGCCTATCTCAAAAAACAAGAAAAAATGGTAGTAAATCATCTAACTCTACAACTCAAAGAATTAGAAAGAGAGCAACAAGAAAACCCCAGAGTGAGCAGAAGGAAGGAGATAATAAAGATTAGAGCAGAAATAAATGACATAGAGACCAAAAATACAATACAGAAAATCAATGAAACCAAGAGCTGGTTCTTTCAAAGGATAAACAAGATTGACAATCCTCTAGCCAGACTCACCAAGAAGCAAAGAGAGAGGACCCAAATAAACAAAATCAGAAACGATAGAGGCGAAATAACAACAGACCCCACAGAAATACAAATGATTGTTAAAAAATACTATGGACAGCTCTACTCCAACAAACTAGACAACCTGGAGGAAATGGACAAATTCCTAGAAAAATACAACATTCCAAAACTCAATCAGGAAGAATCTAAAAATCTCAACCGGCCAATAACTATGGAAGAAATTGAAGCAGTCATCAAAAAGCTTCCAGCAAACAAAAGCCCAGGACCAGATGGCTTCACAGGGGAGTTTTACCAAACATTCAAGGAAGAACTAAAACCTATCCTCCTCAGACTACTACAAAAAATTCAAGAGGAAGGAACACTTCCAAGCTCATTCTATGAAGCCAGCATCACCCTAATACCAAAACCAGGTAACAACAACACAATGATAGAGAATTACAGGCCAATATCCCTCATGAACATAGATGCCAAAATCCTCAACAAAATCTTAGCAAATCGGATCCAGCAGTACATCAGAAAGATCATGCACCATGACCAAGTAGGATTTATCCCAGGGATGCAAGGATGGTACAATATCCGCAAATCAATAAACGTGATACATGACATAAACAAATTGAAAGAAAAAAACCACATGGTCATATCAATTGATGCAGAAAAAGCATTTGACAAAATTCAACACCCATTTTTGATAAAAACTCTCAGCAAGGTGGGAGTAGAAGGATCATACCTCAACATAATAAAAGCCATATATGACAGGCCCACAGCCAACATCATACTCAATGGACAAAAACTAACACCATTTCCCCTAAGAACAGGAACAAGACAGGGATGCCCCCTCTCACCACTCCTGTTCAACATAGTACTGGAAGTGTTAGCCATTACAATTAGGCAAGAAGAAGAAATAAAAGGCATCCAAATTGGAAAACAGGAAGTAAAACTGTCTTTATTTGCAGACGACATGATATTATACATACAAAACCCTAGAGACTCCATCAAAAAGCTACTAGACTTAATACATGAATTTGGCAATGTAGCAGGATACAAAATTAACCCCAAGAAATCTGAGGCGTTTCTATACACCAATAGTGAACTTTCAGAGAGATTATAAAAACAACCCCGTTTACCATCGCACCAAAAAAATTAAGCTACCTAGGAATAAACTTAACTAAAGAGGTAAAAGACCTCTTCTCAGAAAACTACAGGACGTTGAAAAAAGATATAGAGGAAGATATAAACAGATGGAAGAACATACCGTGTTCATGGATTGGTAGAATCAGCATCATTAAAATGTCCATACTACCCAAAGCAATCTATAAATTCAACGCACTTCCCATTAAAATACCAACAGCATACTTCAGAGACCTAGAACGAACTCTCCAAAAATTCATCTGGAATAAAAAAAGACCTCGAATAGCTGCAGCAATCCTGAAAAAGAACAAAGTAGGTGGGATCTCAATACCAGATATCAAGTTGTATTACAAAGCCACTGTTCTCAAAACTGCCTGGTACTGGCACAAGAATAGGCATATAGATCAATGGAATAGAATAGAGAGCCCAGAAATCGGCCCGAACCAATATGCTCAATTAATATTTGACAAAGGAGGCAAGAACATACAATGGAGCCAAGATAGTCTCTTCAATAAATGGTGTTGGGAAAATTGGACAGATATATGCAAGAAAATGAAACTAGACCACCAACTTACACCATACACAAAAATAAACTCAAAATGGATAAAGGACTTAAATGTAAGACAGGAAACCATAAAAATTCTAGAAGAATCCAATGGCTACAAAATCTCAGACATATGCCGAAGCAATTTCTTCACTGATACAGCTCCTAGGGCACTTGAAACTAAAGAGAAAATGAACAAATGGGACTACATCAAAATAAAAAGCTTCTGCACAGCAAAGGAAACCATCAACAAAACAACGAGAAAACCCACTGTGTGGGAAAACATATTTGCCAATGTCATATCTGATAAGGGCCTAATCTCCAAAATTTATAGGGAACTCATACAACTTAACAAAAGGAAGATAAACAATCCAATCAAAAAATGGGCAAAGGACCTAAATAGACACCTTTCAAAAGAGGAATTTCAGAAAGCCAAGAGACATATGAAAACATGCTCAAAGTCACTAATCATCCGAGAGATGCAAATCAAAACAACCATGAGGTACCATCTCACACCTGTCAGACTGGCTGTCATCAACAAATCAACAAACGACAAGTGCTGGAGAGGATGTGGAGAAAAAGGAACACTTGTGCACTGCTGGTGGGAATGCAGACTGGTGCAGCCACTATGGAAGACAGTATGGAGTTTCCTTAAAAAACTGAAAATGGAACTCCCATTTGACCCTGTGATCCCACTTCTAGGAATATATCCCAAGAAACCAGAAACACCAATCAGAAAGGATATATGCACCCCTATGTTCATAGCAGCACAATTCACCATAGCTAAGATCTGGAAACAGCCTAAGTGCCCATCAGTAGATGAATGGATTAGAAAACTGTGGTACATCTACATGATGGAATACTATGCTGCTCTAAAAAGGAAGGAACTCTTACCATTTGCAACGTCATGGATGGAACTGGAGAGCATTATGCTAAGTGAAATAAGCCAGTCAATGAAGGAAAAATACCACATGATCTCACTCATTCATGGATAATAGAGACCATTATAAACTTTTGAACAATAATAGATACAGAGGCAGAGCTGCCTCAAACAGATTGTCAAACTGCAGCGGGAAGGCCGGGGAGGGTTGGGGGGCAAGAGGTAGGGGGGTAAGAGATCAACTAAAGGACTTGTATGCATGCATATAAGCATAACCAATGGACATAAGACACTGGGGGATAGGGGAGGCTAGGGGACTGTCTAGGGCGGGTGGATAAAATGGACACATATGTAATACCCTTTGTAATATTTTAAGCAATAAAAAAATAATAATAATAAAAAGTAAAAATAAAAATAAAAATACCAAAAAAAAATGTAATTTCCCTTGGATAGGCACTGCATAATAAAAAAGGTAATAGTTACAATTAATTGAGAACTTATTCTGTGCCAAGTAATATACTAAGCATTTTATATGAATTATTTCAGTTAAGCCTCCCAACAACTCTGTAAGGTAGATACTATCATTTTTCCCATTTTACAGATGAGAAAACTGAGGTTTAAAAATATCAATTTGCCCAAAGTCACAAAAGCTGGTAATGTGAAAATTCTGAGACAATCAGCCAACTGAGCTCAAACATTTAACCATGCACTAAACCACCGCCCAAACAGCAATAATCAGTCATTAACAATGTAGTAAAAATTAATGTTTCTGCTTTCATTTGAGATTAAGGCTCAAGGGAAGGGGAGGGAGCTAAAGCTGGGTTAAAGGCTCCCATAAATCCGTAGCCTTTTTTTAAAGGTGGCTTCACTCCAAGCCACATCCTCCCTTCCTTTCCTACCTACCTCCCCCCTGAAAATTCCCAGCAGTTAATCACTGCCTGCAAGGTTCAGCTTGGAGGCACACATCTTCTGTGGACTTCAAAGAGAGTCTGCAGGAGACAAGGCAGGAAGGCTGGGACACCTTCAGCAGCCCAGCAGAGAGAGAAATGGGCCCAAGCTCAGGGTGGGGTCAGGGGGCGTTCTGCTCTCACCTTTGATCATCGCCATGATCACAGGGGTCTGCTTCACCTCTTTCCATGAGGGCACCTGCACCTTCTTCTCTGGGTGCTGCCCATAGAACACAGAGTTCCTGGACCCCTTGGGCAGTTTCATGGCTGGAACCAAGCTCCAATAGCATCTAAGCAGCAGGCAAGGAGCTGAGCTGGTGTGGGGCTTATTCCAGGTTCCCCTGCCCAAACTCCTGAATCCACTCTTCCCTACTCCAGAGGTGTCGTGGGGGCTGAGAAGGAAGACAGTACTCCAGCTTGAGCAGCTGAGATAGTCTAGGGTGCAGCAAGCCACAGGGCCCAGGAGACAGGACCTGGAGATGACATCACTGCAGAACATAGATTGTGAAGCATGGTGTTTATTTCTGTCAGTTGCTATGGTGCCTGAACTGTGGCATAGAAATTCTATGCTAGCAGCTCAGTTGTAGAACCCTGAGAATTCCACCCAACCAGGCTATATTGCCTGAAGGGTCCCCAGGACACTGGGTCAGGGAAGGAAAACAGAGAAGTGGAGGTGACAGAGCCAGGTCTTCACTCCTGGTGGGTGCCCTAGGGGTGGGAAAAGGAATAGAAAGAATGGGTAGGTCATGGGTCAAGGGTTCCTGAAGCCTGCATAGCCCTCTAGGGTGACCCTTTACCTCCTGCCCCTCCTACCTATCCCTCCCTTCTATCAAAGTCTGTTTCCTTGGGAAAGGATAAAGCCAATTACTTCACACTAAGGTTCAATAGCTTTCCAGATTTTATCCCAAGGCCAGTATCTATAGAAATCTATGTCGGGGGAGAACCAAGATGGCGGCATAGGTTAACGCCGGAGTTTGCTGCTTTGAACAACTACTTCAAAAGTGAAACTAAAAGACGGAAGGGACATCACCCAGAACCACAGGAACGCTGGCTGAGTGGAAGTCCTACAACTAGGAGGAAAGAGAAACGCATACGGACACTCAGAGGAGGCGCAGTGCTGAAGTCAAATTCTGAGGTGTGGAGTGCGCGGAGCGGGCTGGCGGCGGAGGGCGCGGTTGGCGTTTTCAATCGGGAGGGAGCCGCAGACTCTGAGCTCCAGATCTGGGCGAGTCTTTAGCGACCCAGACTCAAACGGGAGAAGCGGGACTGTCTGGCTTTGGTCAGAGCGAGTGCAGCTTTCTCTCCGAGCTTTGCAGTGGGTGCTGGGACTCAGAGGCAGAGCCCCTGGGGACAGGACTGAGAGCCGCCATAACTGCTCTCTCCGGCCCACCCTGTTGATCCTGTGCGACCCGCCCCGCCCAAGCCCTGCACAGAGGCATTTGCCGGATAGGCTCAGGCAAAGGCTAGATTAGCACCTCCCTAGAGGACAGAAGTTCTCTCCCTGCTGACACAGCTGATTCTCATAGCCACCTGGCCTGGAGGTCAAACCCTCCCTGGTATTAGC
Source organism: Myotis myotis (assembly GCF_014108235.1). Taxonomy (NCBI): domain Eukaryota; kingdom Metazoa; phylum Chordata; class Mammalia; order Chiroptera; family Vespertilionidae; genus Myotis; species Myotis myotis. Next base: position 118,109,962 of record NW_023416313.1, on the reverse strand, counting down.
TACAACAATCAAGGTTTAATTATAAGACTTCGAACAAAGACCACTAGGGGGTGCACCAAGGAAGCATAACAAAATGCGGAGACAAAGAAACAGGACAAAATTGTCAATGGAAGATATAGAGTTCAGAACCACACTTTTAAGGTCTCTCAAGAACTGTTTAGAAGCCACCGATAAACTTAATGAGATCTACAAGAAAACTAATGAGACCCTCGATGTTATATTGGGGAACCAACTAGAAATTAAGCATACACGGACTGAAATAACGAATATTATACAGACTCCCGACAGCAGACCAGAGGAGCGCAAGAATCAAGTCAATGATTTGAAATGCGAGGAAGCAAAAAACACCCAACCGGAAAAGCAAAATGAAAAAAGAATCCAAAAATGCGAGGATAGTGTAAGGAGCCTCTGGGACAGCTTCAAGCGTACCAACATCAGAATTATAGGGGTGCCAGAAGATGAGAGAGAGCAAGATATTGAAAACCTATTTGAAGAAATAATGACAGAAAACTTCCCCCACCTGGTGAAAGAAATGGACTTACAGGTCCAAGAAGCGCGGAGAACCCCAAACAAAAGGAATCCAAAGAGGACCACACCAAGACACATCATAATTAAAATGCCAAGAGCAAAAGATAAAGAGAGAATCTTAAAAACAGCAAGAGAAAGAAACTCAGTTACCTACAAGGGAATACCCATACGACTGTCAGCTGATTTCTCAACAGAAACTTTGCAGGCCAGAAGGGAGTGGCAAGAAATATTCAAAGTGATGAATACCAAGAACCTACAACCAAGATTACTTTATCCAGCAAAGCTGTCATTCAGAATTGAAGGTCAGATAAAGAGCTTCACAGATAAGGAAAAGCTAAAGGAGTTCATCACCACCAAACCAGTATTATATGAAATGCTGAAAGGTATCCTTTAAGAAGAGGAAGAGGAAGAAAAAGGTAAAGATACAAATTATGAACAACAAACATGCATCTATCAACAAGTGAATCTAAGAATCAAGTGAATAAATAATCTGATGAACAGAATGAACTGTTGATTATAATAGAATCAGGGACATAGAAAGGGAATGGGCTGACTATTCCTGGGGGGGAAAGGGGTGTGGGAGATGCGGGAAGAGACTGGACAAAAATCGTGCACCTATGAATGAGGACAGTGGGTGGGGAGTGAGGGCGGAGGGTGGGGCGGGAACTGGGAGGAGGGGAGTTATGGGGGGGGGGGGAAGAGGAACAAATGTAATAATCTGAACAATAAAGATTTAATTTTTAAAAAAAAAAGAAATCTATGTCTAGCTCAAGGAATACTTGCCTGCCTGCTGACATTTCAGGCAGGGAATGAGAAACAAATAAAGGAGGATGGAGGGGTAGTTCTGAGGCCTTAAGAAGCCACTTCCTGTGCCTGTGGTCAGGAGCACCCCTGGGTGGAGGGGAGTGTGAGAGAAAACATATGATTGATGTATGAGCCCCTGGGCAGAGGAAATGCTGGAGATCTCTTCACCCCTAAAATCCCGAGTTTTGGGGGGCTCAGGGCCTGCTTATACCAACCAGTTCATAGCTCAGTTTGGATTTGGTGGGAACCAGGTAAGAGGGGTTTCTATTCTGGGAACAGATGACACCTGGCTTTAGAGAGGGTATCTGTCACAACACAAGTACATAGATAAGGAAACTGAGACCCAAAAAAGAGAAGGACTTGCCCAAATTTTCTCCTCACATCAGTATCGGAAACAGAACCAGGACAAAACCCAGGGCTCTCTTTGGATCACAGCCTCTGATCTAATGGAAACCAAAATATGCTGAGCACTTATTCCCACCAGCAGGCACAATAAGGATGGGGAGTGGATCAGCCATACATGCTGGCATTCCAAAAGCCCCTTGTCAGACCAGAAGGCTCAGAACAGATGGCAAGGTCCCACCCCAACAGCAGCAGAGCTGCCCATGCCCTCACATCACCTATGGAGTAGCCAAGCCTCTGATTTCTGGAGAGGTGAGGCTTGGCAAAGCGGGGATTGGCCCTTCTTCAGTTCGTCTGGGGCCATGGGCAGTGCTGCTTCCACACCCCATGCTCGTCAGCTTTTCCTGGAGGAAGCTGTGAGCTTACTGGGCTAGAGCCCTGATGGCCTCATGCCAATAGGGGCCAGATGTGGGGCCAGGAGCTCCACCTTCTTGGTCTTGGTGGGGAGGGAGGACGGGGGAGAAGTTTCCTGGTATTTCAACCCAGGGAGCCTTCCTTCCACTCCTCCCACCCACTACCACCTGCATTGCTCCTGGCTGTCATCCTTGTGCACAGCTCTCTTGGAAAAACTGAGCCATTCTACAACCCTGCTTCTGTTTTGAATGCAGAAGCTCCCTTCCAGCTTTCACAGAGACTAGCTAACCCCTGGAGACAGACGTCGGTCCTCTCCAAAGCTTCTGTTCTGTCTCCCATACACCTGCCCCTTCGAGCCCAAGGTAAGGGTTCCTTGTCTCCTCAGTAGCCACCAGGCAGTGTCTACTCCCTGTCAAAAGTGAGCTGAAAGCTCATGGCTCCTGAACACTGGATTTGCCTTCATGTCATCCACCCCATCTCCACTCTGGTCAGCTTGCTGTCTCCCTTTCCAGAGATCATTTCAAGCATGGTTCATCCCCGCTTCATGCCTGGTCCTCCCTCCAGCCCCTGTTCCACCTCCTCCTCAGCTAAGAAAAGGGAGGCCTCTCCCTGCCACACCATCAGAACCACCTGCTTCCACCATCACCTGCTCTCACTTCCTTCTGGGGCTGGGAAGGACCCTCTAAGACTCTCTCATCTCCTCTGCCTCCTCAAGAACATTTGCTCTCCATGGTTCCTCTCTCCGCTTTAACCCCTCATCGGACCCCTTCTTAGCTCACTCTACATATACTACATTCTTCCATCTGTCACAGACCATGTCCCTGGCCCCGCACACCTCTCCATCACTACCTAGATCCCTCCAGTCCACAGCATTTCCCTGTTGTCTGTCCACACCTCCCTTTCATGCTTCGACTCTCCACAGGCTGGCTTCAGACTTCAACTATGATCTGCATGTGGAAGTTGCAACCAATGGACACTTTCACCCTCACCCAATTAACCTCTCAGCAGTACTGGACCAAACTGACTAACCATTCTCCCCTCCTTGTAGCACCTCCTCCTGGTTCTAAGATTTCTGGACTTCCTTCCATGTCCCCATGTGTCTTCATAAGCTTTCTTCCTGGCTCTTCTTCCTCAACCAACCTTTCAATGTTGGCACATGCTTATTAATTACAAAGGGAAAACAGTAGCTTTATAGAGAGAATCCTGGCAGGTATCACATCAACCAAGTAACATAAGTTAACATCATCCACAATGAGACAAAGAGGTGTTGTGTGCCTCCAGAAAGGGTGCACTGAGGACACAGCATCTCTTCTGGGCTGTCCCCACCAAAGATACATAACCTGAACCTAATTATGAAGAAACCAGATAAACACAAATCAAGATTCACTTTACAAAATAACATTTCTGAAATGTCATGAAAGACAAAGAAACACTGAAGAACTTTTCCAGATTAATAAAAACTCCAGAGATATAACAACTAAGTGCAACATAGGAGCCAGAATTTTCCTTTTGTGGACAAAAGGGACCACATGCTAACCTGACAAGCTCAGGGAAGGCCTGCATGGCGGTCTTGCAAACTCAGAGACCTAAAGTAACCACAAAGGATGGTCTGAAATTAAACTTTAACTAAAAGCAGTTATGGTGGATAGTTAGGTCCCAGGCTGGTATCTTCACCGACAAGGTCAATCTTTACCTTAACTGAGCCTATCTGTCTTTTTGCATCTGTAATAACATACCCTTGAAATGTCTGGGTAACTTGTAACTTCCCTTTTTCCGGACCCCTTGGGGCATAACTTAATGTGCCTGGGCACCAGGACAGATACCACAAATTCCTGCATTGTTATCATGTTAATTGTTCCTGCACCCACCTAAGTATGTGTCTATCTATCATTTTACTTTTTATCCTATCCCAGAGGTTTCCTCCCCCACCCCCTTTTGCTTCCCCCAACCCCACCACCACCCCACCACCACCACCACCACCCCCTCTCTAGTCTACCACCAATGGACTTCAGGTAACCCACCTACATCTCCTCATTTGATTGCAATGTATAAAAATAGAGGAAAACCCGCCATTCTCCAGAGCACTATCCCAATCCATTGAGATATTGCTTCCCAGCAATTGTCGACAGTTTGGCTCAAATAAACTCACAAAAATTCTTTACAGGCTTGAATGTTTTTTACATTAACACTCTGCTATCAAGGATGTTATTGGGGAACATTGGCAAAACTAGAAAAAACATCTGTGGCTAGTTAAAGGTATTATACCAATGTTAATTTCCTGATTTTGATTGCTGTACTCTGATTGTGAAAAAGACGGTCCTTGTTCTTAGAAAATACACACTGAAGTATTTAAAGATAAAGGAGCAGCAGTATGTCTGCAACTTACTCTCAAATACTAATAGTTCAGGAAAATATATGCATGTACATAGAAAAGAATTGAAAATGTAGTAAATATTAACCTCTGGGAAATCTAGATGAAGGTTATGTGAGAAATATTTATAATGTTCTTGCTTCTTTTCTGGAAGTCTGAAATTATGTCCAAAAAAAAAAATGTGAGGAGAAAAAAAAATGTTGGTGTGTCAGAGTTCAGTCCTGGGGCTTCCTGTCATTTGCCACTACACTCTTCTTGTCTGGGTAGTCTTATCTTCTCTTGTTGCTCCAGCCCCACTAACTGTACCCCAACAATTCCCAGATATATGCTTCTGGCCCAGACCATTTTAGGGGCTTTAGGCCCACATATCTGACAGCCTTCACAGCGTCACTTAGTTTTCTCACAAGCATCTCTAAATCAACATGCCCAAAGCTTTTCCCATGAGATGCCCCTGCCACCCATTTATCTCAATGAATGGTATCACCATCCATCCAAGTGCCCACACTAGAAAATTGAGTTTGTCCTATACATCTCACTTGTCCCTACTCCCCATATCCAACAATCACCAAGTGACTTAGGGAGTCTGTGAGCTCCCAAAGGCAGGGTTTCTGTCATTTACTCTTGGGTCCCCAGCCCCCAGCATAGTGCCTAACATTTCTCTAGTGCTTGAGAAATATTGTTGAATGAATGAATGACTCTATTCATTGATTGGTCAAGGAAACATCACTCCTCCTCAAAGAAGCAGAGTTCTACTCTGTGAGTCCCAGACACATTTCCAATCTGGCTCACTGGACTATCATTTACAGTTGTACAGGTTTGTATCAGCTACCTTTTGCTGCATAACAAAACTGTCTTCAAAATCTAAGGCTGGCCCTAGCCGGTTTGGCTCAGTGGATAGAGCGTCGGCCTGCGGACTCAAGGGTCCCAGGTTCGACTCCGGTCAAGGGCATGTACCTTGGTTGCAGGCACATCCCCAGTAGGGAGTGTACAGGAGGCGGCTGATGGATGGTTCCCTCTCATCGATGTTTCTGACTATCCCTCTCCTTCCTCTCTGTAAAAAAATCAATAAAATATTTTTTTTAAAAGAAAAAAAAATCTAAGGTTGTTTCTGTAGGTCAGGAATTTAAGAGTGGCTTAACTGGATAGTTCTGGCTCCAAGTCAAGATGTGGCAGTCAAGATGTCACAAGTAGAGGAGAAACCAAGATGGCAGCATAGGTAAACATCAGAGATTGCTGCCTTACACAACCACTTCAAAAATACAACTAAAAGATGGAAACGACATCATCCAGAACCACAGGAAGGCTGGCTGAGTGGAAATTCTACAACTAGAAGGAAAGAGAAAAGCATACTGAGACTCAGAGGAGGTGCGGTGCGGAAGTAAAACACAGAGGTACAGAGGCGCATGCAGAGAGGGTTGGCGGTTGAGGACACGGTTTTCTTTTTTAATTGGGAGGGAGTCTCAAGCTCTGAGCTCCAGTTCCGGGCGAGTCTCTGGGGACCCAGACTCATACGGGAGAAACTGGACTGTCTGGCATTGGTCGGAGCTCGAGGGCAGCTTTCTCTCAGGGGTGCTTGCAGCAATTGCCAGGACACTGAGAAGCAGGGCCTCTGAGGGCAGGACTGAGAGCAGCCATAACTGCTCACTCCGCCCTGTTGATCCCTTGGGACCCCGCCCTGCCCAAGCCATAGAGGCTTTTACATATGAAAGGCATGGCCCTTTGCAATCTAATAATTACCTAACAAACTGCAGCTGGCCCAAGGCCCCAGGGCAACTTGCATTGTGTCACAGCTGGCTCCTGCTGGATAGCCTCAGGCAGAGGCTAGATTAGCACCTCCTTAGAGATCCAGGAGCCAGTGTGCCCTGTGGTCAGAGTGGGACCATCCAGATTGCAGCTCCTCGGATTCATAAAGGACACACTCAGGGGGCAGACTCAGTGAGCACCAAAGCCCCATTGAAGCAAGTCTTGCCCCGGAGGGGTGTCTCCAGCACAGAAGTTCTCCCACTGCAGACACAGCTGATTCTCACAGCCAATTGGCCTGGAGGTCAATCCCTCCCAGTATTACCTACAACAATCAAGGCTTAACTACAACAAGACTATGCACAAAGCCCACAAGGGAGTGTCTACCTCAGGTAATTGGGGAGGCTGAGCCACTGGGCCCTAGAGGACACCTAGTACAGAAAGCCACTCTATCGACACAGCAAATCATAAAAAAAATGTGGAGACAAAGAAACAGGACAAAAATGACAGAAATGGAGGAAAGCAAACTACTGGATATAGAGTTCAAAACCACACTTTTAAGGTTTTTCAAGAATTTTCTAGAAACTGCCAACAAACTTAATGAGACCCTCAAGAAACCTAATGAGACCCTCGAGGTTGTGATAAAGGACCAACTAGAAATTAATCATACACTGACTTAAATAAAGAATATTATACAGACTTCCAACAGCAGACTACAGGATCTCAAGAATCAAGTCAAAGATTTGAAATACGAAGAAGCAAAAAACACCCAACTGGAAAAGAAAAATGAAAAAAGAATCCAAAAAGATGAAGTTAGTGTAAGGAGCCTCTGGGACAGCTACAAGTGTACCAACATCCGAATTATAGAGGTGCCAGAAGAAGAGAGAGAGCAAGATATTGAAAACCTATTCGAAGAAATAATGACAGAAAACTTCCCCCAACTGGTGAAAGAAATGGACTTACAGGTCCAAGAAGCATGGAGAACCCCAAACAAAAGGAATCCAAAGAGGGCCACACCAAGACACATCATAATTAAAATGCCAAGAGCAAAAGACAAAGAGAGAATCTTAAAAGCAGAAAGAGAAAGATAGTCAGTGACCTACAAGGGAGTACCCATACGACTGTCAGCCGATTTCTCAACAGAAACTTTGCAGGCCAGAAGGGAGTGGCAAGAAATATTCAAAGTGATGAATGCCAAGAACCTACAACCAAGATTACTTTATCCAGCAAAGCTATCATTCAGAATTGAAGGTCAGATAAAGAGCTTCACAGATAAGAAAAAGCTAAAGGAGTTCATCACCACTAAACCAGTATTATATGAAATGCTGAAAGGTATCCTTTAAGAAGAGGAAGAAAAAGAAAATGGTAAAGATACAAACTATGAACAACAAATACACATCTATCAACAAGTAAATCTAAAAATCAAGTGAATAAATAATCTGATGAACAGAATAAACTGGTGATTATAATAGTATCAGGGGCATAGAAAGGGAGTGGACTGACTATTCTTGGGGGAGCAAAGGGTGTGGGGGATGCAGGAAGAGACTGAACAAAAATCGTGCACCTATGTATGAGGACAGTGTGGGGGTGGGGGGGTGAGTACGGAGGGTGGGATGGGAAAAAGGTGGAGGGGAGCTATGGCGGGGGTGGGAAGAGGAACAACTGTAATAATCTGAACAATAAAGATTTAATTTTAAAAAAAAAAAAAATGTCGCCATTTTACAGGAGAGCGGCTTGGAGGGCAAGGTGTGGAGACCAGCCGGACTGAAAACATGACTGAACCCAGCAGATCCAAGCAACAGCAACCTCCTGAGCACCACACCCTCTGCTGAGGAACAGCAGCTGTACGTGAAACCTCGCCCCACCAGCCAGAAGAGCCACCACAGCTGTGAACAGCACCCACCAGAGGAGTTGCTGCCAACTGAAGAGCAGCTGCTACCGCAACCGCCCGAAGAGGAACCGCAGACCAAGGAGTCACTGCCACCAAGGGAGCAGCCACTGAACGACTCAACGTCTAGATATGTCAGTGAGATCAAACATGGGTAGACAAAGAAACCCCCAAAGGAAAGAGAAGGAGGACTCTCCAGAAAAGCAGCTAAGTAATACAGAGGCATGCAACATGACAGAAAAAGAATTCAGAATAAGGGTCCTAGAGTGCATAAACCGGATGGAGGAAAAAATCGACAACCTCAGCAAGAAGCAAGAAGAAACAGATGAAAAAATCAATAACATATGGAAGAAGCTAGAAGAAACAGATGAAAAAATCAACAACTTAAGTAAGACCCAAGAAGATATGAAGAGTGATATAGCTGCAATGAAAAACTCCATTGAAAGTATCAACAGTAGACTAGGAGAAGCGGAGGACCGAATTAGTGATTTAGAAGACAAGGAAGCAAAACACGCCCAAAATGTACTGCAATTGGAGAAAAAAATGAAAAGAGAGGAGGAGAGCCTAAGGGAGCTTTGGGACAACATGAAGCAAAACAACATACGAATAATAGGGGTACCAGAACAACAGAAGGATGAAAAAGGATTAGAAAACCTATTAGAAGAAATAATATCAGAAAACTTCCCTGAGGTGGGGAAGAAAAAAGTCACACAAGCCCAGAGAGTCCCAAACAAGGTGAACCCAAAAAGACCCACACCAAGACACATCATAATTACCATGGCAAATGTTCAGGACAAAGAGAGAATCTTACAGGCTGCAAGAGAGAGACGGAAAGTTACATACAAGGGATCTCCCATTAGATTGTCAAATGATTTCTCAACAGAAACACATCAGGCCAGAAAAGAATGGACAGAAATTTACAAAGTGGTGCAAAGCAAAGGACTGAATCCAAGAATACTCTATCCAGCAAGGCTATCATTCAAACTTGAAGGGGAAATAAGAAGCTTCACAGACAAAAAAAGGCTAAGGGAGTTTATCACCACCAAGCCAGCAATGCAAGGAATGCTAAAGGGACTGGTATAAAAATAAGAAATAAAAAGCTCAGAAAGAAAACAGCCACACAAAAACAGAAATGCCTACAAACAAGTACCTTTCAATAATAACTTTAAACGTAAACGGACTAAATGCTCCAAACAAAAGACATCGAGTGGCTGAATGGATAAAAAAACATGACCCATACATCTGCTGTCTACAAGAAACCCACCTCATTAGAAGGGACTCACACAGACTGAAAGTGAAAGGATGGAAAAATATCTTTCAGGCAAATGGAAAGGAAAAGAAAGCTGGGGTAGCAATACTTATATCGGACAAAATAGACCTCAAAGTGAAGGCCATAACAAGAGATAAGGAAGGCCACTTCATAATACTAAAGGGATCAATACAACAAGAAGATATAATCCTGGTAAACATATATGCACCCAATGCAGGAGCACCCAAATTCATAAAAAAAACTCCTGGAAGATATCAAAGGAGACATCGACAACAATACAATCATAGTAGGGGACTTTAATACACCACTGACAGCACTGGATAAGTCCTCTAGACAAATAATCAGCAAAGATATAGCAATCCTAAATGACTCACTAGATCAGATGGACTTAATAGACATCTTCAGAACACTTCACCCGAAAGCCAGGGAATATACATTCTACTCAAATGCTCATAGGACATATTCAAAAATAGACCATATATTGGGTCACAAGCAAAGTATCCCCAAATTCAAGAAAATTGAAATCATAAAAAGCGTCTTCGCAGACCACGATGGCATAATATTAGAAATAAACTACAATAAAAACAACCCAAAATACTCAAACACCTGGAAGCTGAATAGCATGCTATTAAATATTGATTGGGTTACCAATGAAATCAAAGAAGAAATTCAAAACATCCTGGAAACTAATGACAATGAAAACACAACAATCCAAAACCTATGGGACACAATGAAAGCAGTCCTGAGAGGGAAGTTTATAGCTCTACAGGCCTATCTCAACAAACAAGAAAAAATGGTAGTAAATCATCTAACTCTACAACTCAAAGAATTAGAAAGAGAGCAACAAGAAAACCCCAGAGTGAGCAGAAGGAAGGAGATAATAAAGATTAGAGCAGAAATAAATGACATAGAGACCAAAAAAACAATACAGAAAATCAATGAAACTAAGAGCTGGTTCTTTGAAAGGATAAACAAGATTGACAAACCTCTAGCCAGACTCACCAAGAAGCAAAGAGAGAGGACCCAAATAAACAAAATCAGAAACGATAGAGGCGAAATAACAACAGACCCCACAGAAATACAAATGATTGTTAAAAAATACTATGGACAGCTCTACTCCAACAAACTAGACAACCTGGAGGAAATGGACAAATTCCTAGAAAAATACAACATTCCAAAACTCAATCAGGAAGAATCTAAAAATCTCAACAGGCCAATAACTATGGAAGAAATTGAAGCAGTCATCAAAAAGCTTCCAGCAAACAAAAGCCCAGGACCAGACGGCTTCACAGGGGAGTTTTACCAAACATTCAAGGAAGAACTAAAACCTATTCTCCTCAGACTACTACAAAAAATTCAAGAGGAAGGAACACTTCCAAGCTCATTCTATGAAGCCAGCATCACCCTAATACCAAAACCAGGTAAAGACAACACAATGAAAGAGAATTACAGGCCAATATCCCTCATGAACATAGATGCCAAAATCCTCAACAAAATCTTAGCAAATCGGATCCAGCAGTACATCAGAAAGATCATACACCATGACCAAGTAGGATTTAACCCAGGGATGCAAGGATGGTACAATATCCGCAAATCAATACACGTGATACATCACATAAACAAATTGAAAGAAAAAAACCACATGGTCATATCAATTGATGCAGAAAAAGCATTTGACAAAATTCAACACCCATTTTTGATAAAAGCTCTCAGCAAGGTGGGAGTAGAAGGATCATACCTCAACATAATAAAAGCCATATATGACAGGCCCACAGCCAACATCATACTCAATGGACAAAAACTAACACCATTTCCCCTAAGAACAGGAACAAGACAGGGATGCCCCCTCTCACCACTCCTGTTCAACATAGTACTGGAAGTGTTAGCCATTGCAATTCGGCAAGAAGAAGAAATAAAAGGCATCCAAATTGGAAAAGAGGAAGTAAAACTGTCCTTATTTGCAGACGACATGATATTATACATACAAAACCCTAGAGACTCCATCAAAAAGCTACTGGACTTAATACATGAATTTGGCAATGTAGCAGGATACAAAATTAACCCCAAGAAATCCGAGGCATTTCTATACACCAATAGTGAACTTTCAGAAAGAGAGATTATAAAAACAATCCCGTTTACCATCGCACCAAAAAAATTAAGCTACCTAGGAATAAACTTAACTAAAGAGGTAAAAGACCTCTACTCAGAAAACTACAGGACGTTGAAAAAAGATATAGAGGAAGACATAAACAGATGGAAGAACATACCGTGTTCATGGATTGGTAGAATCAACATCATTAAAATGTCCATACTACCCAAAGCAATCTATAAATTCAACGCACTTCCCATTAAAATACCAACGGCATACTTCAGAGATCTAGAACGAACTCTCCAAAAATTCATCTGGAATAAAAAAAGACCTCGAATAGCTGCAGCAATCCTGAAAAAGACCAAAGTAGGTGGGATCTCAATACCAGATATCAAGATGTATTACAAAGCCACTGTTCTCAAAACTGCCTGGTACTGGCACAAGAATAGGCATATAGATCAATGGAATAGAATAGAGAGCCCAGAAATCGGCCCGAACCAATATGCTCAATTAATATTTGACAAAGGAGGCAAGAACATACAATGGAGTCACGATAGTCTCTTCAATAAATGGTGTTGGGAAAATTGGACAGATATATGCAAGAAAATGAAACTAGACCACCAACTTACACCATACACAAAAATAAACTCAAAATGGATAAAGGACTTAAATGTACGACAGGAAACTATAAAAATTCTAGAAGAATCCAAAGGCAACAAAATCTCAGACATATGCCGAAGCAATTTCTTCACTGATACAGCTCCTAGGGCACTTGAAACTAAAGAGAAAATGAACAAATGGGACTACATCAAAATAAAAAGCTTCTGCACAGCAAAAGAAACCATCAACAAAACAACGAGAAAACCCACTGTGTGGGAAAACATATTTGCCAATGTCATATCCGATAAGGGCCTAATCTCCAAAATTTATAGGGAACTCATACAACTTAACAAAAGGAAGATAAACAATCCAATCAAAAAATGGGCAAAGGACCTAAATAGACACCTTTCAAAAGAGGACATTCAGAAAGCCAAGAGACATATGAAAACATGCTCAAAGTCACTAATCATCCGAGAGATGCAAATCAAAACAACAATGAGGTACCATCTCACACCTGTCAGACTGGCTATCATCAACAAATCAACAAACGACAAGTGCTGGAGAGGATGTGGAGAAAAAGGAACACTTGTGCACTGCTGGTGGGAATGCAGACTGGTGCAGCCACTATGGAAGACAGTATGGAGTTTCCTTAAAAAACTGAAAATGGAACTCCCATTTGACCCTGTGATCCCACTTCTAGGAATATATCCCAAGAAACCAGAAACACCAATCAGAAAGGATATATGCACCCCTATGTTCATAGCAGCACAATTCACCATAGCTAAGATCTGGAAACAGCCTAAGTGCCCATCAGTAGATGAATGGATTAGAAAACTGTGGTACATCTACACGATGGAATACTATGCTGCTCTAAAAAGGAAGGAACTCTTACCATTTGCAACGTCATGGATGGAACTGGAGAGCATTATGCTAAGTGAAATAAGCCAGTCAATGAAGGAAAAATACCACATGATCTCACTCATTCATGGATAATAGAGACCATTATAAACTTTTGAACAATAATAGATACAGAGGCAGAGCTGCCTCAAACAGATTGTCAAACTGCAGCAGGAAGGCCGGGGAGGGTTGCGGGGCAGGAGGTAGGGGGGTAAGAGATCAACTAAAGGACTTGTATGCATGCATAGAAGCATAACCAGTGGACATAAGACATTGGGGGATAGGGGAGGCTAGGGGACTGTCTAGGGCGGGGGGATAAAATGGACACATATGTAATACCCTTTGTAATACTTTAAGCAATAAAAAAAAAAAAAAATGTCACAAGTAGGGCCTGCAGTCATCTGAATGGGGCTGGCATATCCATTTTCAAGATGGCCACTCACATGAATGGTGAGTTGATGCTGTCTGTTGGAAAAGGACTCAGTTCCTCTCCACATGGGTCCTCCACAGGCTATTTAACTATCCTCAGGCCATGGTGTCTGGCTTCCCCCAGAGCAAGCAATCAGAAGAGAGCAAAGCAGAAGCTTCCATGTCTTTTATAATTTTGCCTTGGAAGTCATTCTCCATCATTTCTGCAATGCCCTATTGATCATGCAGGTCAGCCCTATTCAATGTGGAAGTTGACTACACGAGGGCATGAGTGCCAGAATACCACTGAGGGACATCTTGGAGGCTGGCTACCACAGGTATTTTACTGCACAAGAACACTTAGCCAATGGGGCCAAAATGCAAGCTCTCTGTTCTTGTGTAGAGTGGCATACCCACTAAGTCCCACACAACTAAGCCCTGCCAGCTGGCTCCAGCTGGCTCTTGGTTGTCAGTCTTGCCTCTCTTTCAAGGGACTCCCAGGAGTCATGCAGAGAGCAGGACCCTGCCATCAATACTTTCCATCAACATAACCACCAGGCACTGTCCTTCACAGTTTATGAAGCCCTAGCACCTCTGTTGGAGAGCATCATCCAAGTGCTACAGTGGTTGTACAATTTACAGATTAGGGGAATGGTCCAGAGAGGTGAAGTGACTCACCTGAGGCCACACAGAAAGGCTTGGCAGAATCAGACTTCTGGCTCCTAACTCCACATTCTTTCCACTGCCCTGCCCAGCTTCCATCTCAGACCCATGTCCCCTAACATCCACTGAAGCTTCATTCATAGTCCTGAGTAGGTATTTCTCATCCTTTTGGGAAAGCCCTCCACAATCCTCAAAATGTGCCTGCCCTATGCTAGAGCCTGAGCAAGTATGTGCATAGATTTTCCATCCAAACAGGGACTGTTTGTTCCCCCTCCCAAGGCTTTCTCTGTAGGTAGCTGGGTGTCCACTGGTGGGGCACAGCAGGGTTAACAACATGAACCACTATTTAGAAATAGTGCAACCCCAAGGGAGTCAGCTGTGGCCAGCTGGTCACAGCCACTGAAGCCACAGCCTTTGTCGATGTGGTATGCATGATGAGTGTCTGCTCCTGGGAACAGAGGCTCTGAGAGGGTCCTCCCACCCCCAGTCTGTCTGTCCAGAAGGGCTTGGGGCATGGCTCAGACCCTGTCCCTGGCCAGGGCAAAACTCTGCCACTGGCCTCCAGCCCACAGACGGCTGCTGGGGGCAGCAAACATGATATTTCAGCTCCTGAATATTGTAATTGTTGGGAATAGCTGCCCCACCCCTCCTGTGCCTGGCCTCTACACTTGGAGGAGCTCCATCAATGCCTTCAGCCTAGAGCAGGAGCAAGACCACTCCTAGCAGAGGCCCCTGTCAGAGGACCAGGCCTGGGGCCTGCTGATGTGGAGCTCCTGCCCATGAGACTGCAGGGGCACAGAATCAGGGACAAAAACCTGTGTCTCTTTGCACAGTAGTGGTCTGGGTTCTGTGTTCTTCATGGCAGAAGGACAATTCCCTGAGGGCAGGACCTGGATAGTGAAAGCACACCCCAGCTCAGGTACCATCCCATATAGGGCATAAGCACTCACCATTTACTAGCAAGCTGGCTTTGGTCACAGGTTCCTTAGGTAGGGCCCAGGTGTTCAAGGTACAAAATATGGAGTCACTCAGAGTGCCAGGCCATGGCTAAGGGCAGGACCAGGCCACAGCCACTACCAGAGCAGGCATTCTTAATCCCAGAAGCACTAAGGGTAAGCGTGACCAGGGGGGCCTGACCAACATGATTGGCTGAGTTCTGCTTGCAGAGAAAGGATGGAGTGATGCTGGGCTCTCTTGTTTGTTCTCCCAGAAGCAAATATCTTGAGGAAACTGAGGCAGCACGTACCACAGGTCAGTGTAGCTTCAGAAAATTTGGAATCCTTCTCCACCTCTGGACTGTGGGCATCCTGTTTATTCTTTGAATGTGTTCTGAGTCTCCCTCTTCCCAAACTGGGAGTTCTGTCCTGTGCTTTGCTGGGGAAAAGTCAGTCAAGGGGACAGGTGAGACCCTGACTCAGACTTCCTGACCTAACTAGGCATGAGGAGAATACAGAGACATCACTTCTCCAGGGAGTCTGTGGAAAAGGAGGCGAATGATGGGAAGGAGGGCTGAAAGGGCTTCCTGGAGGAAGCTGAGATGCAGCCAGGGAAGCAGGAGCAGTCAGAGATGGTCACTGAGGATACCTGGCCAATCCAAGCCAGAGAAAGTCATGGCAAAGGTCAGAATGCAGAGGGAGAAGGCCTGAGGATGCCAGAGCTTCGGGGCCTCAGGGGCATGCTGAGGAGGTTGAGAGAGGACAATTGAGGAGCAGGCAGCAAGCATTGCCCAGTCCAGAGACTTTTGCTCTGAGATAGTAGGAAGTAGTCAGGAACCAGTTCAAAAGCAATGCAGGGCCCCAACTTTCTGCATGATGCCACTCAGCACTGGTCCAGGGCTCAAATGCTGGGCTACAGGCTGAGCAAAGGCCAGGCTTGTATGTGCCAGAGCCCCAGCATCACTTTTCCATTATAGCCTCAGTTTTCTCATCAGTGAAAAGGAAGCATGGTCGCCTGACACACACACTTCTCAGGGTCGTCAAGAGACCAGGTGAATGTTTTATAAGCTGGGAGGCCCAGCAGAGAAGCAAGCATGGGTTGCCATTATTTTTCCAGGCCTTTTTCTCCCCCTAGCTAGTGACAAGGCAAGGGAGGCTTCCAGCTAATCCTGACTCCATCTTGAACTGCAACGGGCGGCTCCACAGACAGTGGACTCCTGGTGGGTAAATCTGTGTGGGTAGGAATCAGGCATAACATGGAGAGAGGGAAGAATGAGAAGATGGGATGGCTGGAAATCTCCCCCCAAGTTTGTGATTCATAAAGAGGCAAAGCCCTTCTCCAACCTTTTATTTTTATTATTCCTAAAATGAAAGCTCTATTCCTCCAAACACAGTCTTCCCAGCAGCTGCCATCCCCTGCCCCAGGCCCACACTTGGCCAGAAATTAACCCCTAACAAGAACCAAGTGCCTTGCTAACTAGGGGAGAAGGGGGGAAAAGGAGCAAGTTGTAGAATCAGCTAAGCCACTAAGACCAACTGAGCACAGCCTCACCCCAGGCCTTCTAGGGTGACCTAGGTGAGACTTCTTAGGTTTGCCAAAATTCCCACAGAGCATCAGCAACTGGCTTCCTAGTCAACCCCACAATGCATTTATTGAGCGTCTACTATACGCAGCTGCCTCTGAAGGGGAAAGTTCAGCCTTCAAAGGGCTTTCCTTCAAGGGAGATGAAGAGTATGAAGCTGTATGCAAACTGAAACGCGGATGTGCAGCAGGACAACAGAAAAAGAGGAGAAAGGACAAGTATTTGTTGAACACTTGCTGTATACCAGGCACTGGGCTAGACACTTGAAGTACATTAAAGCATTCAGTCCTCACAAATACAATTTTAGGAATGAGGAAACTGAGCCCCAGAAAGGTAAAGCAACTTGCTCAAGTTTGGACAGTTAAGTGAAAAATCTGAAATTTTAAATCAGGGCTGAGTTCAAGACCAGTGCTCACAACCACCTCACAGACCTGGCACTATCACACTGTGCCTTGGTGGTGGGAGTGCTGGGCTTGGGATCAAAAGACCTGGTTCCACCTCTTAGCAGCTGTGTAGACTCACTCTTTAAGCCTCAGTTTCTTCATCTCAAATGGGGCTTAATTTTATTGCAAATTGTGAAATGCTGTACACATGGTGAGAATGTTACTGGTCAAGGGGAGAGGCTGGGGAGAGAGTACTTGGGGTTGAGGGTAGGCTTAAGCAGGCAGGTGTGATAGAGGAATTCTGATACAAGAAGGGAGAGCACTGCAGGGGTACACGTCCAACCATTCGCTGGACATAAAAACTGAGGCCAGGCAATGCTGATGCCAGGACCAGCAGAAAGCAGGCAGAGCCTAGGTACTGGAAATCTACAATAATATAGCCTTTTCCACTCCTGTTTGGGACAGGATGAGGTTGTTGCCTGGGAAGGAGCCAGGCTCCAGCCTGAAACTGTTAGGTAGAAGCTAAATCCAGGGCCAGATTTCTAGGAGGCAGCCCCAGGAAGTTGAAACAACCAAATTCAGGAGTCAGGGGGCCTGGGATTTGGGTACCAAATGGTCAGGGACCTAATCTCCACCTGGGGTCCTTGAAAGAACCACTTCCTGCTCTCAGCCTATTTCCTATTCCATGAAATGGGGAAAGGGGTGGTTCTACCCACCTTGCAAGGCTACTCTAAGGCAAATGATACCACGGAATTGAGAACCCCTCCTGCCTTGTGGGTGAGTGTAGGACATCTCTCCTCTACATACTAGAAAACTGAGGCTCTGCAGAGAGGAGAAGGTCAAGGTTGCAACACCAGTGGGCATAGAGCAGGTGAAGAACCTAGGGTGATGCCTCTCTGCCCAAATGGAATCCTGAGGAGACCTCAGAAGCAAAGAGGCCCAAAAGCAGTATGTGCGGTGGGGTCCTTCCTCCTAGCCCTAATGTGAGACCTTGCCTCCAATCCTTGCAAGGGCAAAAGGAAGAAAAGTAAGTGGGCCACTCTAACTCATATAGGTCTAATCTCTTCTGGGACTTAGTTGCAAATATTCAGGGTGGGGTCTGGGTCTGACTGAGCTGTAAGGGTCCACTCACCCCTCCATAGGAAGGAGTAGCCTAGCATGGGCCCTTTAAGAAGGTTGTTGGGGGGGGAGAAGCGGAGGATGGGGGCGTGGGGGGGTGGGGACAGGCAGGGAGCCCGGTGAAATCCGAGTGCTGGTTGGGCTGCTGCTCCGCCCCCAGAGTTAAGTAGACTATGTGCACTGGGAGCCCCAGCCCACACCAGAAGAGCCGAGTTCTCTCAACTGGAGACTTTGGCGCTTAAGTCCGGCTGCCAGCCCGCTGCGATGCACACAGATCCTCAGCCCCGAATCCCAGCCCCTGCCCTGGCCTTGGCTTTGACCTTGGCTATGTTGGCAGAACCAGCATCTGCAGGTAAGTGAGGGACCTGAGACCCCAACCCAGACTGGCAGGAGCTGTGGAGGGTTCCTTAGATAGAGAAAAGGGATGGGCCCCAGAAGTGGCCTCCAGACTAGGAAACAAGGAGGCTGTGCTCCTGCCACCCCAGGCTGGGGTCTCTGGGAACTCCACCCGGGAGAGACGCTCTCCATCTCAGGGTTATATGGGCTCTGGTTTCCTGAGCTTGGCCCCAGAAAGGGATTGCCCAGGGCATGGCACTATGTAGGATTGCTCTCCATACCCAGTGGAGCCCCTTCAATGCTGTCTGAGCTCCCTGAGCCCAGTAGGCTTTCTGTGACCACACGGTGCCCAAAGGACACCCAGTGATGAAAAGTACCCCAGCCTCAGCCACCCAGGCCAGGAATGGGGAGTGCTGAAAAGCAAGAAATGGGGAGGGAGCTACCCTGCCCCACCCTATGCTGGGGGGATGGGGCACAGGCACCTCAGCCTCCACCTCCTCCAGCCTCCTCTGGTCTCCTCCAGCTGCCTCCCAGCTCAGTTCCTGCTCCTACTCCCCTTGTCCAGAGATGCATTTTCTGTCTGGCTTCTTCATCGCCACCTTCCTCCTGTCCTCATCCCCCTCCTGTCTTTTTCTCTCTCCTCTCTCCTCACTGAGAAGTCTTGATTGGTGACAGACAGGACCACCCACTCTTCAGCCTCCTAGAGGAGGTCTGGTGCCTCTCCATATCCTGTGCTCCAACAGGGGCTTGTCCCTCAGACAGCTCTGGGTAACCCCTGACACACCTCCCTGTCCCAGGCATTGGTGGCTGACCCCAGCAGAGACTGGATGACAGTTTGCCTTCTGAAGGGTGCTAGGATGTGTCCCCTCTCAGTCACAATGCCAGAAATCCCACCACTGCAGCATTCTTCCTTTAGTGAAAGCATAAGAATTGTGGCCTCAGAACCCATCAGTCATTATACCCATTATGAGTCAGTGCTTCAGCCTACAACTTTTGGGACCATTCCCAAGAGCAACTTTGAGCAGAGTAAGGACCTGAGTCTCCCTCCATGGGCTCAGACCACTAAAAGGGAAATGAGTCAGGGGAGAACCCCACACATACTGGGTGAGTCAGAGCCAGATCCCCAGGCTTGCTACTCCCAGCGCCAGAGACTCCATCCTCCAAGGTCTCAGGGCCTGGGTGATGGGCAGGTCTCTAGAGAGATGGGATGTGGGCATCTGAGGTGACTGGGGAGGTTCACTCATGTAGCTCCACAGCCTCCAGCCAAGGGAAAGGTTCCAGCACCACCACTTCCTTAGCTTCAACTGAGAGCCTCTTTCAAAACCTCCTCAGCATCGACAATGTGCAGGTACCACACTGGGCAGTGAGGAGTGCACAGAAATTTATAAGCTGAACTTGATTTCATTCAGGAGCTAGAAAAGCAGATTAGAACTCAAACAGCAATTCCTGTCATGTCTGCAAAGATCCTGATAAAGGGTATGGAGAAAAGAAACCCAGAGGCAGCTGGGGCCAGGCAGAGGATGATCCATGAGCCAAGGCTTGGAGGGTGTGAAAGGTCACACTCCAGGAAGGGGGTCCATGAACAATGGCCCTGAGGTGGTATGAGCAGAAGGATGTTGAGATAGAAAGGCCAGCAGCCTGGCTGAAAGACACATTTTGAGCAAGAGCTAGGAAAAGCAATTGCACTGGAGCCCAGAAACTTTAAATGGCAAAATGCAGCCCACTGCCTATGCCCTGCTGAGGAGCCAACAAAGGTTTTAGAGAGGAGATGACATGATGCCAATTGGGGCTTTATAACATTAAGCCAAACCCTGCCTTTAGGAAGGATTTGGAATTGGGTAGGGGTTGGGTGACCTGGTATCCTCTCCCCCTCCCAGGCAGAGTTCCTCTCCAAAAACCCATCTCTGTCACCACACCTAGTTAACTCCCTTTCCTGGTCTCTGCAGTAGGGACAGCCCCTGCCTGAGGAGGACGTCACTCCTACCACCCCTAGACACCCCTGGCCCCAAAGGCCCTCAAGGTACAAGAGTGAGGCACATTGGGCATCTAGGTCATGGGGCCTGAGAGTTGAGCACCCTTGGAAACCATCTGGTCCAGCCTTCCAATTGTACAGACAGGGAAACTGAGGCCCCAGGGAGGAAGCAAAGTGCCCTAAGTCCCACGGAGAAGCCCAGCTGCCAGGGAAGAGCCTCCAGTCCTGCTCTGAAGAAGTAAGTGTGGTATCCAACTCCTTCAGAGCACTGCGGGAGGCCCTCAGCAGAGTAACAAACATTGGGGAAGACTGGGTTTGAGCTGATGTGGAGATGACAGAATTGGAGGTCAGAGTGAGCATAGAACGGGTGTAGCTGCCTTTGAAAGGTAGGTGAGGGGTTGAAGTGGAACTCAGGCAAGAGCACCTGGCAGGGAGGGCTCCTGTGTAAACTTGATGGGGGCTCTGAACTAATGGGTCTGTCTTAGAGAGCATGGGGGGACCAGGTGCAAGGAACTCAACCAGGGCAGACTCCCTGGATGGTCTGGGGGGAACAGTCTCTGAGCCATGCACATACTAGCCTGAGCCTCAGGGCAGGGCGGAGGCTAGGGCAGCCATGGGCAAACTATGGCCCGCGAGCCGGATCCGGCCCGTTTGAAATGAATAAAACTAAAAAAAAAGACTGTACCCTTTTATGTAATGATGTTTACTTTGAATTTATATTAGTTCACACAAACACTCCATCCCTGCTTTTGTTCCGGCCCTCCGGTCCAGTTTAAGAACCCATTGTGGCCCTCGAATCAAAAAGTTTGCCCACCCCTGGGCTAGGGCCTTCAGCCCAGACCACCCAGACTCTAGAAAAACTGTTTCAGAACCAAGTATAACTGAGTCCCCTCCCAATGTTTGTCTGCCTGCCTGCCTGGGCAGGATAAGAAGGGCCTTTCAGTACAGCTGCCTAGGGGGCCCAGAAGGGGGCCAGGCCAGGTGGGCCAGGCCATTGGCGATGGCTAGGAGGAAGTGGGGCATGTGGAGAGTTCTCAGAGGAAGTGTATAGGCTCAGTCTGGGAACTGGGCATGCTGCCCAGGAGGGGGCAGGCAGGGGAGGGGGAGTTGGAAATAACCCTGACATACACACTCATTGGTGCACACAGATGTGGGCTCGCACATGAGTACAGACAACCCGGCACACAGCCAGCTGCCCTCACAGACCTGGGTGGGTAGCTGCTGCCAGTAGCCCAGGATGGCTGCTGCCTCCCTATCTGGGAATACAAGCCCCATATTTCACAAACCTGGGCTGGGTATGCCTGAGGGGGAAGGAGGTGAGGACAAGATGGAACCAGGGATGCTATGCTGATCTGTGGCTCCTATTTGGTGCCAGGAGCAAATGAACAAAGGGTCCTTTGGGTCCAGGACTTAAGCCTGCTCACTGCCTGCTCCCTCTGCTCCTCCACTGCCTGTCCCCCAGTTCCCGGTCCCATCCAGCTCCCCTTTTCCTTCCAACATGCCCCCTGCCCCAGCATATGTCTAGTTCTGTAGAGTCTTCTAGAGTTAGGACTCTTTCTCCAGGGGCAAATGTAGGTTGTGTTTCAGAAGTACTGTATTCATTGTTACTGAATGTGTAGGAGTCATCTTTTAATTAACTGAATTGGTATGAACAATTTTGTACTAGGATTTTCTCTGGGGTAGGAAATCCTAGTTCTTCCTGCTTCTCAGGAGAGTCCATAACTCCAAACAGGGCAGAGAATGGAGCTGTGTTATAATAGGGGTTCTACCTCCAGAGATACCCTGTGGGAAGGCTAATCATATTGCCATGAAGCCTCACAGCCCTGCAAGTCAAGGACATCCATGTTTTACAGATGAAGAAATGAGGCTCAAAGAACAGGAGGGACTGGCCTCAGGTCACTCTGGGCACACAGGCCATGGTGTTCTCACTCACCCCAACAACCGCTGGCTCTCCCATATAAAACCAGGTGGACAGCCACCACCAGGGCCCCCCAGCAGGGAAGAGAGACAGGTCATCAAGGGAGAGACAGCTCCCTGGGGCCCCCAGATCTTTGTTCCCATCCCTCCATGTCCCTCTAACACCCCACCTCTCCAGATCCTCTCCACTTTCTCATAGCATAAGCAAATCCTCTTCAAGAAAGCTCTGCACTCCTCCCCCAACAGCTGGAATGGCAAAGGAAATCACATTTGTCTCCGATGTAGGAGAGTGGCTCTGGGGCTGCCGGCAAGATGGCTTGGTGGCATGGCTCACCCATGTTCTGGACAGTGCTTATCCTGTTGACCATTCCTTCCTCCCACTCAACTCCTGCCCATGCCCTGTCCGCTTCCAGCCTTTGAAGGAGCTGGCTCTGCCAGGCCTCCTTCCACTGCTCATGCTAAACTGTTTCAGTGTGTGTCTCTCTCATGGCTTAACTGTCATGGTGGGTCAGCAAGACTGCCTCCCCTCCCAGACCTTACTGCAGAGACTGCTGATCTCAGGCCAGACCCCCATGGTTCACAAGGAAACCAGAACCCAGAGAGGGGCAACTATTTTCTCAGAGTCACACAGCAAGTCCTTAGCTGGGCAGGGTCTGGGCCTCTCTGCTCTTTGCCCTTATACCCTGGTCTAGATGTGGCTTTGCCCACAAGACCAGTAGCTCCCTGAGAGCAGACCGCCTATTTGCTTTTCTCAGGGGTCTCCACTTCTTGCTGAGCACAGGACTGGACCCACAAAGGGGCATAGAGACCACTGAGTCAACCAGGGGTTTCCAGACTGTGCCCAGGTGCTCCAGGGCTTTACATCCCCATATCTAGAAATATAGGACACATGCCCCACCCTAATCCATGCCTAGCAGTTTCATGGATTAAACATTTATAAATTGAGGTTTTATTTTTGATAAAGTATTCTGTGGCTTTAAAAAACTTGAAAACTAATAAATTGCTTTGAGTTAAAACATATTGAGAGCATAGGAGATCCAGACCAGATACAAGGAAGAACTTCCTGGCTTTCAGAGAATCCAAATCACGATTGTTACAAAGGACCCCTGGAAGTTGTCCTCCCCCAGGTGGACACAGTCTGGAGACCCAAAGGCAGGGAGCAGAACACAGTCCCAACTTCCTCCCAACCAGGCCTGGGGGCCTGGCCTCTCATGCCCCAGCGTCCCATTCGTAACCCTCCTAGAGCCAAATGGGACATTCCTAAGCATCCAGATAAGCAAGAGCCTCATGGTGCCACCTGCCTGTCCCCGCCTCAAATACCAGCCTCCACATTCAAAGTGATCCTGTGTCCCACAGCCTAACTGATGAACTAGGACAGCAGATAGTAACCCATAACCCCTAATACCCTTCCACCTTTGCCCAGCCGGTTCCCTACAACTGCTCTTCCCTTTTTCTCCCCATCCTTCAAGGCCCAGTTCCAACATCACCACCTCTGGGAGCCTTTCTAACCATTGATTGCTGAGGCCCACAGCCTGGTCTGCCCTCCTCTTGGCCCCCACCTTGCATCTCTATGAGCTCACAAGCCTTTCTTCCCCTATCTTCATCTGGCCTCTGCCCCAGGTCCATGACCTCCATCATTGCACCCAGTGGGAGCATGGGCACGCACACATACCGTGTTGCTCAGCAGCCTGGCTTAGAGCCTAGCAAGGAGAGTGTCTAGCCCCTGAGACAGAAGTCCTGGGGGAAGTCCCCCAACTCAGGACACACAGCCCCAGCTCCACCACCAGAACAAGGCCTCTGGCCTGAGACAGCCTGCTCTCTGGGGACATAGAGGGGGCTGGGAAGAGGAGATCAACTTCCGTTCCCACCTAAGAGCAACTCCTCCCCCACCCACATTTCAGGAGGGCCAACTATAAATATCAGTGGGCCCTGGATGCTGATTCCCATGACACCAACCCCTCCCTGCCCCCTTCCCTCATGCACATTGGCTGGGACCAGCCCCGCACTCCTGCAGCTTTAGGCCAGTCAGCAGGCAGGCCTCAGGCACACACACACACACACACACACACACACACACACACACACACTTCCCACAGTGGTCAGGAAAGGAACAAATCACCCTTTTGGGTGCTTTGAGCTCCCTTTCCACTCTCAATTCTGACTCAGGCCCAACCTCTCCCCACTGTGAGTCCTTAGCTCTGGGAACCTCTACAGGCTGGGGGATGAAGGAGGCAGGAACATAATGGTAAAGAACACAGTATTAGAGAGTCTAGAATTTAATTACAGCCCTACCACTGGATGCATGACCTTGGGCAAGTGACTTGGCCTTTCTGAGCCTCAGTTTTCTCCTCTCTAAAATGGATAAGTAATTCCTACTTCTTCTGTTCATCAAGGATGAAAGCCCTTTACCTAGAATAGGAATCTGCTCCTGAGGTTGCTGTTACTCTATTTCCATCTCCTTCGGGAATGGGGGCAGCCCCAGCAAGATGGGGGATCCTGCTTAGGAATCTTTCAGAAAGGTCCCCAGGTTGGGTATTGGATGTGGGGGCCCTGTGAGAGGGTCTGTGTGGGATAAAGTGACATAGAAAAGAGGAGGTAGGCTCCAAAGGGAGCTGTCAGCCAGCCACTGACAGCCTGCCCAGGGGGAAGGGAGTCTGCATCTGACTGACCCTCTTGGCTGAGACCTATACACCCTTCCCATTGTGAGGAGGAGCAGGACAACCCCTCCCAGCCCTGACCCAAATCCTAATAGTCCCTTAGATGGATATCACTGAGCCAGAGTGCAATATAATCAGCGTGTGCTTAACAGATGACCAAATGACACTCAGACCTGCCCAAAAGCAGATGAGCTGGGACAAAGAGAGGACAGGCACCAGCACCTCCTACATGACAGGGAGCCTAACTGCCTTTCTCTTCCTTTGCCCACCCCTCAGGGGCCTCTCCAGAGGTAGGAGCAAAAGTCCAGGGCCATGAGATGGTTCAACTGCCAGAGTTCCCATGGAGATATTACCACCACTCATAGGTGGCAGTGGCTGCAAAGTGAAGAGCAAAATGAAAACTGAGGGAGTGGGGGATCCTCTCTGCCCTGGGCTGCTTGGAGCCATTGGGATGTTGGTGATGAGTCCCTGTATGTGTGAGATCAGGGTTGGTAGAGGTGAGGGGAAGTGAGTTTCAGGAAATGAGCAGCTGAGGAGGTTGGGGGTGTCACTGGAGAGACACTCTGGATAATAAACTAGCCAGAGCCTGGGCCCCCAGCTTAAAATCCCACTGTGTGGGCATCCTCTGCCTTCACCCCCATAGGGGTAACTCGTCTCAACAGACCTTTGGGCAGATCCCAGCTAGCTCCCCGGATATGAGCTAATAGCTAATAAAATCCAGGCCCCAGCTGCTAGCTGAGACTCTACTTCTGGGCATCTGGTGCCCACATGCTTCCAGCTACCCATTTGGAGCCCAGCTGAGCCCCTCCAGGCGCAGGTACAGTTGTTCCCCTTATCCATGGGGGATATGTTCCAAGACCCCTAGTGGATACCTGAAACCTCAGATAGTTCTGAGTCGTATATATACTATGTTCTCTCCTAAACAGGCACACCTCGTTTTATTGTGCTTCACAGATATTGCTTTTTTGTTTTACAAATTGAATGTTTGTGGCAACCCTTTGTCAAACAAATCTATTGGTTTGACATTTTCATATTATGGATAGCATTTTTAGCAATAAAGTATTTTTTAATTTTTATTAGAATATTGAAGAAGGAGGGAGGGAGGGAGGGAGGGAGGGAGGGAGGGAGGGAGGGAAAGAGAGAAAGAGAGAGAGAGAGAGAGAGAGAGAGAGAGAGAGAGAGAGAGAGAAACATCGATGTGAGAGAGATACATCGATCAGTTGCCTCCCACACACTCCCAGACTGGAGATTGAACCCAAAGCCTAGGTATATGCCCTGACCAGGAATTGAACCCATGACATTCAGTTCATCAGACAACACTCCAACCAACTGAGTCACACTGGCCAGGGCAGCAATAAAGTATTTTTAATTAAGGTATGTACATTGGTCTTTTTAGACATAGTGCTATTGCACACTTAATAGACTACAGTATAGTGTAAACATAACCTTTATATGCACTGGGAAACCAAAAAAATTGTGTTTTTCACTTTATTGCAAAGTTCGCTTCATTCTTGTGGTATGGATTCAAACCCTCAATATCTCCAAGGTACGCTTATACATTTTCACTTAAAGGAAGCAATTCACGCCTTCTTTTTGGCATATCTAAATTACCAGCATCACTAGTCTTGCACTTTGGGGCCATTAGTAAAATAAGGATTACTTAAACAAAACAGCCGATCTGATCTGATCATTGAGCCAGCTACTAAGTGATAAAGAGGTGGGGGGCACATACAGTGTGGAGAGATGCTGGACAAAGTGATGATCCATCACACTATTCAGAATGGTACACAATTTAAAACTTATGAATTATTTCTGGAATTTCCATTTAATATTTTCAGACCATGGTTTACCATGAAACCACAGAAAGCAAAACCACGAATAAGGGGGTACTTCTGTACTCAGATGGGAGCCTGTCTCTTCAACTGTTGACAGCCCTGGGGAAGGGGAGAAGTTGTAGGGACCTGGGTGGCCTTAGTCAGACTTCTGTTCCTCTCTGGGTCTCTGTGTAGGATCTTCATCCTTCAAGGTCAATTCTAAAATTCTGAGCTCAAGCCTCTTAGGAACAGGACAAGAGACTCTGCTTCTGTCCAGACAGAGCCAGATGCTTGTTCTGGGCCACATAACAAGGTAGGCTGGGCCTGGGACAGGACTGAGAGGCAGCCCAGCCTGCCAGAGCTCCCAGGCATTGGGAAACCGATTTTCTCTGTGGCACAAAGCCCTGGGGCTCTCCTGGAATGAGAGTAGCAGCTTCTCTCCATCCCCCCTTCCCATCTTACACCATCTGACTCCAGCCCCACCCTGCCAAAAATAAACCCAGACCACCCCGTCTTGTACCAGCTAGACCCACCCAGCCCCTCCAGAGGCAGCTGAGTCACCGCTTGGAGCTGCTTCCTTTTTTAACTGTCTGAGTCACCAGTGTGGCTAAGTCTCCATGACACATACCTCAGGCTGCAGCCCCCAAAGGTCCAAATGAGGGAGGAGTCAGAATAGAGGCTGGCAGCAGGTGTGAGTTCAGGCTAGGGCCTCCAGGCCTAAGGAACTCACCCCCTAGCAATCCAGAGCCCAGACCTGCCCCTAATGATCCTGGCATTACCCTGCCCCATCTGCCAGGACAGTCCTTCAGGGATTTTGGTGACAAAGCCCATCTGCATCGGCCCTGCTTCCACAGCATATTGCCAGGAACAGAGGGTCTCCAGGCAATGGATGGAAAACAGCCCAAGGTCTGGTGAGCCCTGCAGGGTAGGAGTGAGCATGGCTTGGCTTTCTGAGCTGAAGGATACAGAGATGTTCAATTACTGCCTTTCCTCACTGGATCCAACTCAGACTGTGACCACTCTGCCCAGAGCACCAGGAAGACTTTTTGTGGGACAGAAGCCCCCACTTCAAACCTTTCCTTGCTCTCTCTATGTCCCTTCCACAGAACCAACTGAGCTGCCGAACTTTCCCCCATCCCTGTCTCTCTCTCTGCCTCTGTCAGCCCCATCTCTCTGGCCTTGCTCTGTTCTTCCTTTACCTAGTTGTGGTGGCAGTCCAAAGTGCTCCCTCTGCAGCTGGCACCTCCACAGGTTCTTCTCTGCCTTCCCAGTAGACATGACACACCTCACCTCCACCCATTCCCACAGAGACTCTGGGCTCCAGGGACCAATTCAAAGAAAAAGTTTCCATCTCCCTCAACCAAGTCCCCTCCTTCCCCTGTCCAAAAACACAGCTATATCCTGTCCCCGGGAGTGTCAAGATCCCACAGGCACTTCCTTAGCAGCTGAGAAGGGGGGTGGGGGGGTAAGGACAGGGCCTTGGAGGCCCCTTTCCTCCTCCCCGCCTTTCCCCCGCCTGTTTGGAGCCTGCACAGCCTCAAACCCCATCTATCTCCTGTCTGTGCTATGGACTCCAGCTATAAATAGGGACTCTGATTCTATTTTCTTTAAAAACAAGCACCAGACTCTGTTACCACAGGCCCAGAAAAGCACTCCCTGGCTGGGGCAGGGTGGGGACATTGTGTGCAGGCCCCTGCCTCTGGTCACTGGGGCCCTAAAAGACAAAGAGGGACTAGAAAGAAGCCTGGAGGTGAGACAGGTTGGGTAGAGCTGGTCAAGCCCCCAGGTGCCATCCTTGCCAGCAGTCCACTAGGGAATATGGCTGCCCCTCTCATCCTCCTGGGCCCGTCCTCCTTTCTTCCCATCTCCCTTCACCAAGCAGCCAGTCTTATCCCAAGACTCATAGTGTTCATGGAGAGAAGTGACAGTGACACAACTCGCCAAGCCACAGTGGAGTGTCTTTGCACCCCCAGTGCAGAGGAGCTTTGGGCTGTGGGGAAGGATGAGGAGAACTTTTATGAAGGAGCATGAGGGCATTTCACAGGCAGAGAAGAAAGAAGAGCTCACCACGTAGAAGGCCTTGAGCAGAGGCTGGGAGTAAGAACCTGACAGGTATGGATGGAAAACAGCCAAGGTCTGGTAAGGGTGGCACGTGGGGTGTTCAAGGGAGGTGCACAGGAAAGCCTGTGGATCAGGAGCAAGGTCACACAGCACCTCACATCAGTGCTGCACTGGTGGGTTGAGGTTTGATCATGGGGCAATGGGAAGCCATCAAAGTCTTCCAGGCAAAGAAGGATGATGGAGTGACTTTCATTTTAGGTTAACTGTGGCTGCTATTAGCAAAACAAGGCAGAAAATTTATTAAGCCAGGCAATTGATGGTGGCCATCTGCTTTGCAGGATAGCACAGAGGAGCAAGAGGGGGAGATGAATTTGAAGGAGAATTTAAAAGTAGGATGGGTGTCCATAAGGAGGGAGGAGAAAGAATGTCTGAAACAACTTTTAGATTTCTGCCTAGCAGTGGGTGGGTGGTGGGACCTTCACTGGATGGGAGCAGAGATGACACTGACTCTGGCTTGAGATGGGTGGGCTTGGGGGTTCCTAGGGTTGTTTCTGGTGTAGATGTCTAGAGGTCATTGGCAGTGCCAGAGACAGAGATTGGGTACCATAGCAAAGAGGTGGTACCTGAGGCCAGGAAAGAGAGATGGACCAGAGAATGTGGTAGTATGGGCACAGCGTGGAGGTACTGATAGGGGTTACAGAATTAGTGAGCATGCTAGGTAGGGACCTATGCCAAGAGGATTCAGGCCTGTCGTGGGGGGACTCAGTCTGGGGATCTCTGGGGTACCTGGTTGGCAAAGAGGCCACTAGCAAGGACACTTAGGTTACCTGGTCCACCCTCACAGGTCACACCCTCCTGGCAGCACAACACCAGTATGAGAGCTTGCTGTTCTGCCTATCTGCTGTCAGCTCTGCCAATAGAAAATCCCTCATATGAGCCAAATGCTTCCTCATTTAATCTTTGTATTCCCTTAGGTGCTGGTACTTCCTCTGTCAGTACATGTGTCTAGTCCTCCTGGATGATAGATGCCCCAGGCACAGGACACAGGCTCTGGGCCCTGTTCTCAAGAATTTCCAGCCTGGTCAGGCCTGTCATCCCTTAGGTCAGAGGTGAATTCTGCTGTATCCACTGTAGTGACCACACCTCTACACCAGCAGTTCCTCTTGGGCTGGGCTAGGCTGATCTGGCCAGGGCTTAGGTGTATGTGTCAGTCTCCACACCTAAGTCCCTTTTCACAGATGGGAAAACTGAGGCCAGAGAGGGTATGGCAGCATGTGGCTCTGAGTATAGTGTGTGTGTGGGTTCCTGACCCAAGCCTCTGCTTCCCCCAGGTCTCCTGGACATGGAACCTCTGTCTGTGGGGTCATCCTACCTCCCTTCCCTATATTTCAGTTGGGAGGACTAAGGCAAAGATAGTGGCGTCTTCTCTAAGGCACATAGCCTATTGAGCACAAGTTGGTCAAGTTGGTCCAGACCTCTGTCTGGCTTACACTGTTCCCCCATCCCAGCTAACATTCACTGTCTCCAAGCCGTCTGCCAGGCTCAGAAAAGCCCTGAGACACCTCTCCAACAGCCTTCCCTCAGTGATTTCTCATCCCAGAGCAGAAAGGATTCTGACAGAAGGGATGGCCCCTCAGCCTCCTGAAGGCAGGCTTCTCACCCTGAGTGGAACCACACTTCCCACCTCTCCAGCCTCTTCCATGACCTCTAAGACCTCTATGGGCTGGTGGATCAGAGAGGGACCTTCTTCAGTGCTGACTCACTTATCACTATTTTCTGGAACGTGTCATTCTCAGCCAGCCCTGAAGACCCAAAGCCAGACCCCAGCCAGCCATGCTGGGAGAGGCCAGCTGCCAAACCATGCTCTCCCCTTCCCTCACTCCCTCCCCCCTCAACTACCCCCAACCCTGAAAGAGGGAGTCTTAAGGACAGGAAGGGAAAAAGTGTGTCTTTCCCAGGCAGGGGGCCAGTTCTCACACTCAGGCAGATGCTCCACTTCTAAGTCACACATAGCAATCAACACCCCCTTCTATGTGCATACCCCACCCTGACACCTACAGTACCAGGCTCAGGAAGCACACCAACAAGGTCTTGAATCCCATTCCATGGCTGCTCTTTATGCCCTAGCACAGGTAACTATCTTCCTTGCCTCAGTTTTCACACTTGTAAAATGAGAGCAATCTCACGGGGACCCTGCTGGAGGTGAGGGCTGGGCAGGCCAGATGCCAGGCAAGCTCCTTCACTCTTTCTTCTCTCCAGAGCCCCTACCTCAGCCTGGTCAACTGAGATGAGGGACCCATATTCCCTCCAGGGCCAGGAAAGCTAGGGGAAAGGGAATATGGATGAGGGCCTAGAAATCCTCCCTTTATAAGGAGGAAAATCACAGGACAAGAAAAGGCCTTTCTGAATTGCTTCAAACCACAGAAGCCCCACCCCTTCATGTTCTGGCTTGGAGAACAGCAGGCTTCCACAAAGACTCCACTGAGGGCCCTGCTTCCTCCTGCCCCAGCCTTCCAGCCTGGGTGGACTCTGGGCTGCTTCTTCCAGCAAAACCTTTCATTTTCTCTCCCACTTCCTCTGTGTCCCACATGGCCCCAGGGTAGGAACACATGGCTGGGAGCCCAGGGCACCAACTCTGCCTGATCATTGTCTGTGGACCAATCTCTGTATCTTACTCCACTAGTCCCCTGCTTCCTCCCCAGAGGCACTCACCTTCCAGAGGGGTTCCTAAATTGGACATGTTCCTCAGTGTATGGCCCTTGGTATGGGTGGCCTCCAGGTGCTTGGTTAGAAGACCAGTAGCTGAGGCCAGTGACCAGGGTCAGGGCTCAGCCAATAACTGAGGAAGCCATTGTCCTGCCCTGTACTCCTTGGCAACCAAACACAAGGTCAAGTACCCTGAGAGTGAGTCTTGTGGTTAAGCGTTCTCCAAGTGAGGAGGAATGGGGACCACAGCTGAGGTCTCTGTAGTGTTGAGATGTAAAGATAGGGGTTTGCCCACAAGTACAGGAGCCTCTCCAACAGCCTGCTCTCAGTGATTCCCACACTCTGTATACTGGGACAAGCTGTTGTCTCCTGAGAGGAACAGGAATGGCCGCTGTTTTAAGTTCCCCATGACTTTGAACTAATCTACTGTTGTTCCTATGTTCGTGCCTTGAGGGTGCTTGAATGGCGCTGGGTTATGGACTCCATCTGGAACCAAGGACACAGGTAGTAAGCACTGAGGGTGCCAGGTGCATGAGCATCTTCCAGGCAGCCAGCCCTGGCAGGTTCAGTATTCAGAGACAGGCTGGGCCCACCACACCAAATCCTCTCTTGTTCTGCACTCACTTCCACCGCTATCCACTGTGCAAGGGTTAGGGTCTGCGCTGCTCCATGGGACTGAGTTCTCATACCCGTACATTTTCTCTCCCAGCTCTGCAATGGGAGGGAGCAGCATAGGGAATATCAGCCCCATCAGGTTCTAAATCAGAGGGAACTTTCCTACCCCAGCCTCATTAGAGGTTCCCTGGCTTGGGCAGCAGAATACTGGGGATCTGGCTTGAGGTGACCTCAGGGAGGGCCCAGCTACAGGGGAAGGACACCTGGTCCATCCCTGCTCTCACACAGGGCCATTCACAAACACACCCATGAAGACAAAGGACCCTTCACCCTTGCTTTGGCACTCTCAGAATACCCCACTCTTCAGAATCCCCAGGGGGAATCTCCCAGCCTTAGTCCCTCCCTACCCTGAATCTGGAACCAGGATTTGTCACCCGTAGTGGAAGAGTACAGCTTCACCTAGAGCAGGAACCCCTCAGTCTCCAACTGGCTTGCGGGTTGTCCCCTCCTCATCCTCCTTGCTCCTGTCCACAGCAGCAGGCTCACTGCCGATATCCTGCCTTCTCCAACTCTCTTGGGTTTTTCCTTCCCCATCTCCCTCAGGCCTCAGTCTGGATCCCTGAGTTCAGTCTTTGTGGAGGAAGGGTCTTTATTTTCCATTCTCAGGTGTGTTTTGTTTTGTTTTCATTGTTAATCCTCACTTGAGGATCTTTTTCCATTGACTTTTAGAGAGTGGAAAGGGGGAGATAGAGAGAGACGCATCATCTGGTTTCCTCCCACATGCAAGGCCGGGATCGAGCCTGCAACCGAGGTATGTGTCCTTGACCAGAATCGAACCCTTCAAGTCCGCAGGACAATGCTCTATCCACTGAGCCAAACTTGCTAGGGCCCATTCTCAGTTTTAATATCTTTCTCAGGCTTTCTGTCTTTCCTCGGTTGGTTCTCCCTCTACATCCCTATCATTTCAGTATTGTATTTGTGGATGAATGAATATGGTTCTGCCTTCTCTCACCATCCATCTCTCAGCTCCTGCTCTGTCTCTGTACCAATAAGTCCTTCCTCAACAACACATGTCCAGGTCTCACACCACCCACACTTGACTGTGCGCCTAGGCACTCCCCACTGGCCATCCTGCCCAGCAGCTCTCAGCTCCCAAACTTTCTCCCTTATAAAGTCAGACAGCAGCAAACACCCAGGAATGCTGCTGCTGCCCATGACGCATGCTGGCTGTGGGGCTGCCTGGCTGCCCCCAAGCGACCAGGAATGTGGCAGGAGCAGGCACAAGGAATCAATTGCCAGGGAGGCGTGAGGTGGGGGTGGGGGTGCCCAGACAGGTGGCAGGGCCAGCACTGCAGGCTTTCTGCTTTTCTCTGTCAAATTGCTTCTCCTCTGGGGCCTTGGGTGTTCAAAGAAATGGAAGCCAAGTCCCCCTACTGCAGGCAGGGCTACAGAGAATTTTGTGGTCCCCACAACCCAGGAAGTGGGAACCAGACTGAGAAGGCAAGAGGCCCCAGGCCAGACTCTTTAGACTGTTCTGGAGCAAGGGTGATGTTCTAAGATACAACCAGGATGGGGCAAAGGGAAGAGGGGAGGCAAAGGCTAAGAGAGGGAGAGATGAGGGAAAACAGAGGCAGAGACAGGCAGCAGGGTGGCTGAAGAGCCAGGACAGAGATAAGGAGAGATGGGACAGACAGAGGGAGAGACAGGCTGGCTAGCCTATTCCTAAGGACTCAGAAGGAGCAGGGTCTGCAGCAGCCCACACCCCCCCCCATCCCCATGCCCGACTGGAAAGGCACCATATTTGAAACCTGTCCCTAGCCTGGGAAGTGGTCGACAGCCTGATGTGCACATACTCTGCCCCATGTCACAAGAGCCTATTGACAGGCAGACACTTGGGCATCACCATGGAAGTAAGCCTCAGGTTTAGGATCCTCCCCACCACTCCCTGCAGAGCAGGAGCCAGGTTCCCATTCATAAATGTCGCAGGAGTGCCCCCCAGGGAGCCAGAAGATGCCCACATAACCTGTGCCCTGCTAGAGGGTGGCTTGCTAGGGTCCCTTGGCCTAGGCTTCATCTCCCCGTGTGAGAAGGGGCTTGGTAGGGAAGGACACAAGCTCTTTCTGTGCTCCCAGCCCTTGTCTCAGGAAGAGGAATGGAGCTGCCCAGCCCTGGGCACAGTCAGCAGTGCCCTGTTCATGGGCAGGAAGGGTGGGATGTTATGGGCCTTCTCCACCTTCAGTAAACCTCTTAGAATCTAAGACTTAGATGGATGGGCGCCAGGGAGGAGGGGCAGAAAGCCTCCAGGAACACAGGGCCCCTTTCACAGAGCCAGGCCCAGCCAAGTCATTGTGGGTGGGCACTGAGGGGCAAGACAGGCCTAGGCACAATCACTGTTCTGTCCTGGCAGCTCCCAGCACACACACACACACACACACACACACACACGCACGCACGCACGCACACACGCACGCACGCACACACACACATACACAAACGTGCAGCCTTATGCAAATCCAAAACATACCCCCAGCAGCCACCCACACACTTGCACACACATGCAAATACACATCTGTATTACTCTGGACACTCACCTATCTTCCTTCTTCTAGGCAGAGAAACTCATACATATGGGATTCTTCTTGCTCCTTCACTTATCCCCCTGACCCTGTGGAGCATCCTGCTCCCACCATTCTGAAAGCTTGGCACCACTCCGGCAGCCCACAGCATGAACCCTCTGCACATCCATATTAGAGAGCAAACCTCTGGAGGGGGGAGGGACCTCCAGGAATAATTCCAACAGACAGGAGGAGGAAGGATTGGAAGGAGTGCTCATTTTACAAAATGGTGACCAGGAGGCCTCCTGTACAGCACACACTGGGGATCAAGCCTCCAACCCTAGCATGGGCCCTTCTCCAGCTGCTGCAGGCCTGAGCTGGTATTTTGATGAATCATGGGTCTTCTTGACCCAAGAGAATCAAGGGGAGGTCTCCAGACATTTCTAATTCCTCCTCTCCTCCCGGATCACCCAAATCCCCCAGCAGCCACTAAGCCCAATTTAGTCATGTTACCTTTCCTTCTACTCTCCTCTGTCTTCAACATTCTGGAGCCTATATATTCCTGCTGGTCTCTCACTTGTCCTTGTCCTTGCTTCCCATTCCCCTTCCTCTCTGCTCCTCTACGCCACCTTTATCTCCCCCGGGAAGCCCTTGGGGATTGACTTCTAGCTCATTACTTCTTTATCCTGTACCACCTATTCATTCAAATTCCCTCTCCAACTGCCCCCTCCCCAGGACAGAGATTCTAGGTTCTTGCATCTGCAGCCATCAGAGACAGTAAGGGGCAGAAGAAGAACAGAAAGTAGAGGCAGTGAGGTGGGGGTGGAGGGGGGACTGTCAGAGTTTCCAAAACCCTGGCCAGCAAGGCCTCAGAAGCCTCTGTTGGGTGGAGGGGCTGCCTGGCCTGTGAACTCCCAGCATAGCACAAGGCTGCTGTGTGAGCCTTTCCCTGCCTGGCCCCACTGGAAACAGCAGGGTCCAGCCCCTCAATGAGCCCATTCAGACTCCAGCCCTCTGGAAAGTACCTCTACTAGTACATCCTGCTGCCCTCCCACTTGGGCCTGGAGAACCAGGCCAAACTGGCTGCTGGGAGGGCACTGGAGGCAGGTTGGTTAGAGCCAGCCATCTATTTCAATTCCTGCTTAATCCAGAGCCCTGACCTTGATCATGCCCCAGCATATTTATTTTTTTAAAATATATTTTAATATATTTTTATTGATTTCAGAAAGGAAGGGAGAGGGAGAGAGAGATGGAAACATCAATGATGAGAGAGAATCATTAATCAGCTGCCTCCTACATGCCCCACACTGGGGATTGAGCCTACAACCCTAGTATGTGCCCTGATCAGGAATCAAACCATGACCTCCTGGCCAATGCTCAACCATTGAGCCACACCGGCCAGGCCCCAATAGATTTATATCCACCTTTAGCAAAAGGGAGTACCGATGGGTGTTTGGGTTCATTCCCACACATGGGAGAGAACTGGGCCCTCTCTCTGTGGGTGGTAGGCAGGTAAATGTTCAGCCACAGGTTCTCTGGGAGAGAGTGAGCCCTGATTTGTGGTTTTGGCCTCTTTACATCATGGTATAAATATTCTCACCATGCAACATCACCTGGCTAACAATATCCCTAAAAATTTACAACCAGCTATTGCCAGCTGCTATGAGCGCTGGCCTACCACCATGCTGGCCCTGTTCTGCAGGGGCCACGTGCCCCAACCTCTGCAGCTGTGTGTGCACTCAGTGTAGTGTGCTGCATTTTGTTATTAAGAATCAATGTCCTTGCAGGTAAGTTACCCACAGGTCCCCTGACCTGTCCCTTACCAGCACCAAGGTCTGTTGGCCTTGCTGGGCTTACTGGGCCACGTTCTCAGGTGGTTTTGAAGTTCTTATTTGACTCCTTTACCTACCCAATCAAAGGCTCCTGTGTTTCCAGCAAGTGCCAGCAAAGGAGATGACTATAAGGATTGTAAGCTCAGCCCAAGTGGAAGAGCATTATCCTTGGACCTCCCTCACATAGTGCTGGCTTCCCGTAGGGCATACATGCCTCTGACTCCTCCAGTGGCTATTTTTTCAGGCACACATCAGCTGGTTCAGGTTGGCCGTGGACTAGTAGGTATATAGTCAATGCTAGACCATCCCTATCAAGCCATCAGCCTTTATTCACTCGCATGGGGTTTAAGGGAAGCCTAACAGGGATGAATCATCTTTTTAAACCATTACTGTCTGCCTCTCCCAGCCTTGGACATCTGGGGGACAGATTCAAAGTTATTTTTGGCCCTAATCTCCATCAAGGAATAGACCAGAAATTGTAGCAGCAAGTTGGAGGGCAAGAGAGGCTAATTTGAGGAAACTGCCTGGAAGGAGGTGGCAACTTAAAAAGAGGAGGTGTCCCAGCATGGGACAAAAAGGACCCTGGACAGTGACCACTAACCCTATGAAGCCGCTGCTGCTTTGGGAGGCCCACTGGCCTGCCCAGCAGCCCCTCAGCTCCTCCCAAGCCTTGTCTTCAGCCTCAGACCCTGCCTTAGAGAACTCAGCTGTTGTCATCCCTGGCTTGCAAACAATGGGACCGGATCTGACTGCTCACCAGGGACCAGTAATAGCTCTACCACAGGATGCAGCATGGGGTGATGCAGGAAGTTTTGGCCCATTTGGGGTCTAGCACTGCACATGGCCTCCATCTGGCCTTAGAACTTTTGCTTCTCTATGGACTCAGACCAAACAAGCTGCCTCTGCCCACCCCCAAAAGCAGCTGGGAGCATGGCCCAAGAGAAAAGCAAAGATGGGTGAGCTGCCTGACAGCCACACCACCAGGCCCCAGCCAACCCACGGAGGTGGGGCATAGCATGCAAAGTGGCCAAAGTGTAAGGGTACTTAGGAGAAGAAATTTGAACAGGGATCAGTTGAGGGTAAAGGTGATTCTTCTGGAACTCCAGTCTGGACCACCAGAGAGGTGATCACACCAGTGATGGTTTTCCTTTGGGCCAAGAAGGGGCCAGACCCAGATTCTGCTGGGGCTGAGGGGAAGAGAGCCATTGCTAGTAGAGGACCCTGGCCCCAGGAACCTCTGAAGAGGAGACCTGAGTTGCTTGAAATTGCTGGATTGGGCCTTCTTCAGAGGCAAAATCTAGACTGGGTACCTTCTGGGGCCAGGACCAAGCAGGTACTGGGATCTGGCTGAGGCCCATGGGACAGCCATCTGGAAGACCATGAGGGTGCGCCAGCATGAAACTGTTCCCTACAGCACACATATTCACTCTGTAGCACCTGTCCTCCTCCAGGCAAGGGTCTGAGACTTGACTAAAACTCCCTCTCTCACACAGCCTCCTTCTTTGGTGAGAACCACCTGGAGGTGTTAGTGGCCACAGTTCTGACCAACATAGACCTACAGCTACAGTTCTCCACATCCCAGCGTGAAGCCCTGCTTCTCTTGGCAGCAGGCCCAGCTGACCACCTCCTCCTGCAGCTCAATTCTGGACGCCTGCAGGTCAGTGACATCTCCCTGCTGAACTCTAGCTTTCAATGGCCCCTAACCAGCTATGTGACCTTGTGCAAGTCATTTTCACCTTGGGGTCTCAAGTTCTCCACTGTGAGATGGACAACTGAATCCCAGAAGCTGTGAGTCTGTCATGAACTTGCTCTGCCCTCCTGTTCTCCAACCTCACTTCTTACCACAACTCTAGCTGGCCTTTAGATGCTGACTACTCCAATGGCTTTCAGTTCCCTGGTTATCTATGGTCTCTTGCTGCCAGGTGTTTTCTCACTCCAATCCCTGTGCCTCATGCCTGTCTCACCAACCCCCTGCACCTAACACTAGTCTCTCCTTGAAGTCTCAGCATGGACATTTCTCCCTCCCCCTACCCCCAACCCCACCCAGTGATCACCTGGGCTCTGCATAGCAACAATCATGTCTGTAGATGATGGCAACAACAGTACTGCCACAGCTTCCTCTTTTTTCCATTTAATCCTTCAAGTCACTACAAGCTATATTAGCAAGGATTCCTCTGGCTCTCTCTTGAGGCTTCTCCCTAACCATGAAGAGTTTGAGAACCCAAGGTCTTAGTCCAAATGAGAGTCAGCTGATTCCAGGCCACACTGAGGAGAGGACCATGGCCTGATCACCCATCAATCCATCTGCTGCTGCCATTGCTTCTCACTGCCATAAGATATCACTGTTAAACCTGGCCTGGTTATAGCCTGGTCCTGATACCCTTCCTCTCGGCCAGATGCAATAAGGCCACACCCCTACAGAGGTGCTCCCTACTTGGACTGCCAAGGTCTTATTAATAGTGCTCTGCCCTTTCAGTTCCCCTACTCTGCCAAGACCTGTTCTGCCTTCTGGTTGTGGGAGCACTGCACCAGAGTCAGTTTTGGTGTCAATGTCCTGCAGTCAAAACCATGTCCCTCTTCTCTCCCTAGGATCTCCCCTCACTTTAGGTCATGGAGCTTTTCTTACTAAACCTTCACAATGCAGAACCTCTGGTTGGGCTCCCCATCCCTGAATAGTGAGCCTGGCTGCTTTGGTAACCCTCCATGTTTGCCCCACTGAGGGCCCTCAGCAGGGGTTCCCAGGTGCCCATGATGAAATCTTTTATATTCCAAAGTAATTTTTCTAGCATCTCCCAGCCAAGGAAAGAGGGAACAAATTTTTTTTAACCCAGATTGAATGTCTAGGAGAGCATCCTCTAGATATCAGTTATTTGTGGATAGGGACCACATCTGACTCATATCAGAGACCAGAGGCTATCCAGGCCTCATAGGGATCACTCTGGTGAATGTTTAGAAAATAAGAGATGACAGAAAGGAGAGAGAGTGGCATGAGAAGACCTTGTCCTAGGCCCTAGGGACCAACTATGCTTTTCCAGCAAAACTGGTAGATTCACAGGGCTGCCTCCCCTATTCCCCATCTCTCCTCAGGTCAGACTTGTCCTAGGCCAGGAGGAACTGAAGCTGCAGACCCCATCGGAGATGCTGCTGAGTGACTCCGTCCTCCACACAGTGGGGCTAATGATATCAGATGGCTGGGCCTCGTTGTCAGTGGATGGGCTCCTCAACACTTCCACCCCAGTCGCAGGGGGGCCTCTGAAGGTCCCCTATGGACTCTTTGTGGGGGGCACTGGAAGCCTGGGCCTGCCCTACTTGAGGGGAACCAGCCGACCTCTGAGGGGTTGCCTCCATGCAGCCACCCTCAATGGCCACAGCCTCCTTCAGCCACTAACCCCAGATGTGCATGAGGGCTGTGCTGAAGAGTTTTCTGCTGGTGATGATGTGGCCCTGGGCTTCTCTGGGCCCCACTCACTGGCAGCCTTCCCTCCTTGGAGCACTCGGAATGAAGGCACCCTAGAGTTTACACTCATCACAAGGAGCCAGCAGGCACCCCTGGCCTTCCAGGCAGGCAGTCAGCGTGGTGACTTCATCTACTTGGATATATTTGAGGGCCACCTGCGAGCTGTGGTCGAGAAAGGCAAGGGCACTGTATTGCTCCACAACAGTGTGCCTGTGGCCGATGGACAGCCCCACGAGGTCAGTGTCCACATGGATGCTCACCAGCTGGAAATCTCCGTGGACCAGTACCCAACACGTACTTCCAACCGTGGGGTCCTCAGCTACCTGGAGCCACGTGGTAGTCTTCTCCTCGGGGGGCTAGATGCAGAGGCCTCTCACCACCTTCAGGAACACCGCCTGGGCCTGGCCGCGGGGGCTGTCAGTGTCTCCCTACTGGGCTGCATGGAGGACCTCAGCATCAATGGCCAGAGGTGGGGGCTCCGGGAGGCTTGGCTGACTCGAAACATGGTGGCCGGCTGCAAGCCTGAGGAAGATGAATACGAAGAGGATGCTTATGGCCCCTACGAAGTTTTCTCCACCCTGGCACCTGAAGTTTGGCCAGCCATGGAGCTGCCTGAGCCCTGTGTGCCTGAATCTGGGCTGCCTCCTATCTTTGACAATTTCACCCAACTGCTGACCATCAGCCCCTTGGTAGTGGCCGAGGGTGGCACAGCCTGGCTTGAATGGCGGCATGTGCAACCCACCCTGGACCTGAGAGAGGCTGAACTGCGCAAATCCCAGGTGCTGTTCAGTGTGAGCCGCGGGCCACGCCACGGCAAGCTAGAGCTGGACATTCCGGGTGCGCGGACTCGGCAAATGTTCACTCTCCTAGATGTGGTGAACCGCAAGGCCCGCTTTGTCCACAATGGCTCTGAGGACACCTCCGACCAGCTGGTGCTGGAGGTGTCAGTGACAGCTCAGGGGCCCGTGCCCTCCTGCCTTCGGAGGGGCCAAACTTACATTCTGCCTGTCCAGATAAACCCTGTCAATGACCCGCCCCGTGTCATCTTCCCACATGGCAGCCTCATGGTGATCCTGGAACACACACAGAAGCCACTGGGGCCTGAGGTTTTCCAGGCCTATGACCCAGACTCCCCCTGCAAGGACCTTACCTTCCAGCTCCTGGCTAGTGGCCCCGTGGAACGCCGAGACAAACCCGGGGAGCCAGCAACAGAGTTCTCCTGCCGGGAGCTGGAGGCAGGCAGCCTTGTCTATGTCCACAGCGGCGGGCCTGCCCAGGACCTCATCTTCCGGATCAGCGATGGGCTGCAGGCCAGCTCCCTGGCCACATTGAAGGTGGTGGCTATCCGGCCAGCCATTCAGATCCGCCACAACACAGGGCTGCGCCTGGCCCAGGGCTCTGCTGCACTGGTCTTGCCCACCAACTTGTCAGTGGAGACAAATGCTGTAGGGCAGGATGTGAGTGTGCTATTCCGAGTCACTGGAGCCCTGCAGTTCGGGGAGCTGCAGAAGCAGGGATCAGGCGGGGCAGAGGGTGCAGAATGGTGGGCCACACAGGCCTTTCACCAGCGGGATGTGGAACAGGGCCGCGTGAGGTACCTAAGCACTGACCCACAGCACCATGCTGAGGACATGGTAGAGAAACTGACCCTGGAGGTGCAGGTGGGTCAGGAGACCCTAAGCAATCTGTCCTTCCCTGTGACAGTCCAGAGAGCCACCGTGTGGCTGCTGCGGCTGGAGCCACTGCACACTCAGAACACCCGGCAGGAGGCCCTTACCACAGCCCACTTGGAGGCCACCATAGAGGAGGCAGGCCTGAGCCCCACCACTTTTCACTATGAAGTGGTTCAGGCCCCCAGGAAAGGAAATCTGCGACTCCAGGGCATGCGGCTATCAGAAGGTCAGGGTTTCACCCAAGATGACCTGCAAGCTGGTAGGGTGACCTATGGGGCCACAGCACGTGCCTCAGAGGTGGTCGAGGATGTCTTCCATTTCCGTGTCACAGCTCCACCACACTTCTCCCCTCTGTACACCTTCCCCATCCATATTGGTGGTGACCCAGATGCTCCTGTCCTCACCAATGTTCTCCTCTCAGTCCCTGAAGGTGGTGAGGCTATCCTCTCCGCTGACCACCTCTTCATCAAGAGTCTCAACAGTGCCAACTATCTCTATGAGGTCATGGAGTGGCCCCGCCATGGGAGGTTGGCATGGCAAGGGACACAAGACAAGACCATCATGGTGACATCCTTTACTAATGAGGACCTACTGCATGGCCGGCTGGTGTACCAGCATGATGACTCTGAGACCACAGAAGATGACATTCCATTTGTAGCTACCCGCCAGGGGGAGGGCAGCGGTGGCATGGCCTGGGAAGAGGTACGTGGTGTCTTCCGAGTGGCCATCCAGCCCGTGAATGACCACGCCCCCATGCAGACCATCAGCCGCATCTTCCATGTAGCCCGGGGTGGGCAGCGACTACTCACTACAGATGACGTGGCCTTTAGCGATGCCGACTCTGGCTTTACTGATGCCCAACTGGTGCTGACCCGCAAGGACCTCCTCTTTGGCAGTATTGTGGCTGTGGATGACCCCATGCGGCCCATCTACCGCTTTACTCAGGAGGACCTCAGAAAGAAGCGAGTACTATTCGTGCACTCCGGGGCTGACCGTGGCTGGATCCAGCTACAAGTGTCTGATGGGCAGCACCAGGCCACCACACTGCTTGAAGTGCAGGCTTCAGAGCCGTACCTCCGTGTGGCCAATGACTCTAGCCTCGTGGTCCCTCAAGGAGGCCAGGGCACCATTGACACAGCTGTACTCCACCTGGACACCAACCTAGACATCCGCAGTGGGGATGAGGTTCACTATCATGTCACAGCTGGCCCACACTGGGGGCAGCTGCTCCGGGCAGGCCAGCCAGCCACAGCCTTCTTTCAGCAGGATCTGCTGAATGGGGCCGTTCTCTATAGCCACAATGGCAGCCTCAGCCCCCATGACACCCTGGCCTTGTCTGTGGATGCAGGACCTATGCACACAGATGCCACCCTACAAGTGACCATAGCCCTAGAAGGG
This sequence comes from Myotis myotis, assembly GCF_014108235.1. Taxonomy (NCBI): domain Eukaryota; kingdom Metazoa; phylum Chordata; class Mammalia; order Chiroptera; family Vespertilionidae; genus Myotis; species Myotis myotis. The sequence goes on along the minus strand of NW_023416313.1, from coordinate 118,066,935 downwards.
CCACTGGCCCCACTGCACCTGGTCCAGCACAAGAAGGTCTATGTCTTCCAGGGAGAGGCGACTAAGATCAGAAAGGATCAGCTGGAGGTAAAGGGCTGGGGGATGAGCAGCATATGGGCCTTCATGCTGTGTGTGCTTGGATGTTTCCGGTATGCCTGTGGTGGCTTCTGGGTCAGGTGTATGTACATGCCTTGAGTATGCTCCTGTTCACATGCATGTTGTGTGCCCAAGAGTTTCTGGGGAATCTGTTGTACATAAAGCTACCTGTGCATTGTGTGTACCTCCATATGTGTACATGCTGTGGTTAACGATGCATGTTTCTGGGCCCCTCCCAGGCCACAAAATCTCTGAAGCCTAAGAATTGAGCCTAAGAATCTGTATTCTAGTAACAATAAGTTCTCTGGAGGGTTTTCTTGGACACAAACTTTGAGGACTACAGACCTTGGAGACAGGCTTAGCTGGTCCTCAGGCTCCCATGTCCTCAGCTCTTTTCCCAGACTTCAGACTAGGACTCATGGTCTGAAGAGAGCTGCTGAACCCCCAGGAACCTCACAGAGCAACCACAGGCTTCCCAGCAGGCCCACTGACTTGCTTTGTGATCTTAGCCAGTCTCTTGCCCTTTCTGGACCTTATTCTCCTACACTGTCAATTTCTGAACCCCTTGTGGTTCTGGCTGTCTGGGCTTTTGTCAGAATGTGACTATATATCTGGCATCAGGCTGTCTTTGCTCTGGAGGAGGCAGCATTTGAGCCAGGCTTTGAAGAGTCTGGGATTTCAATTAGCAGGAAATGGGGGGAACCATATTACAGGCCCAGGCAAAGGCACAGAATCAGGAATGTGAACTTGGGGGTGGACAATCAGGTGAGGGAGCATCCAGAAGCCCTGGATCTAGACAGGGTCTGCAAGTCCCACGGAACCTATAGTGTCTTAGCGTCTGTGCCTCAAGAAGGATGGGGCGCTCTCTGGTGGTGAGAAGTGACAATAGTGGAGGCGGGGCAGCATGTGTGTGTGTGTGTGTGTGTGTGTGTGTGTGTGTGTGTACACACGTGTGGGATGATTGTGTGTCCCTAGTCACACGTCAGTATTTAGTAAAATTATATGTCTATGTCACTGAATCTGAGGATGTGAGATTGTGTACATCTCAGGGAGTGTGTCTCAGAGGTCATGACGGCCTCCCCTATGCCTGTGGTGAGTCCCTGTGACCCTCTGTTAAACAGGCAGCCCAGGAGACAGTGCCACCTGCAGAGATTGTGTTCTCAGTGAAGACTCCCCCAAGCGCTGGCTACCTGGTGATGTTGTCTCATGCCGCCCCTGCAGCCGAGCCACCCATCTTGGACCCCGTGCAGAGCTTCTCTCAGGAGGCCGTGGATGCAGGCAGGGTCCTATACCTGCATTCCCGCCCTGAGTTCTGGAGTGATACCTTCTCCCTGGATGTGGTCTCAGGCCTGGGTGCTCCCCTCGAGGGTATCCACATGGAGCTGGAGGTGCTGCCCACCACCATCCCACTGGAGGCACAGAACTTCAGTGTTCCTGAGGGTGGCACCTGCACCCTGGCCCCTCCGCTGCTCCGCATCACTGGGCCCTACTTCCCCATGCTGCCAGGCCTTGTCCTGCAGGTGTTAGAGTCACCCTGGCACGGGGCTCTGCGGAGAGAAGACGACCCTCAAAACAGGACCCTCAGCACCTTCTCCTGGAGAGAGGTATGCTGTCAGGGAGGTCCCAGGGGTACAGTCCAGTTCTGGGGGCAGAGTGAGGGAGCCTAGGGGTGCCCAGTCTGGAGATGTGTGAAGAGAGGAGGCATGGAGCCCACCTTTACAGAGCATGTTTGCTTCAGATGCCTTACCTCATTCCTTCTTCACCAGGTAGATAGAAATGACGATCCCATTTCCTTCACTCCTTCATTCCTTTACTCGGGGAGAAAGGGCTGTCTCCACCTGCAGAAACTGAAGTGCTGAGGGACTCAGTCTCCTCCCCCATCCGAGGGCAGGGCATGAATGGTACTGAGCCTGACCTCCAGCCTGGGCCGACCTGCAGGTGAAAGAACAGCTGATCCACTATGTTCATGATGGGAGCGAGACACGGACAGACAGCTTCATCCTAGTGGCTAATGCCTCAGAGATGGACCGCCAGAGCCGTCCCGTATCCTTTGCCATCACCATCCTGCCTGTCAACGACCAACCCCCTGTCCTCACCACAAACACAGGCCTGCAGGTGAGAGCATTCTAGAACCATCTCCCACCCTCACCCCCTCCTGGAGAAAGGCCCAACACACAGCTTCCCCCTCTCTGAGCCTCAGTTTCCTCCTCCTTATAATAGAGACAATGTCACGTGCCTCACTAGGTTGTTGGGAAGAGGGAAGAGCTATTGCACTGAAAATAGAACACAGGTGTGAGGTTTTCTTCTTGGACACTTTTAAGTACAGGAAGCAACCTTGTGAATGGCCACACTTGGCACTGCTCTTTCCTGGGCTCACTCTCAACAGAAGGGTTTTTCTATGGCTTAGGACCAGAATTCCTGAAGAAAGTTCTTTCAAGCCCTTAAGGGTGGACTCCAGGTGAGGAGCCATTAAGCTCCCCACTTCCACCCCCAGAAAGTAAATCTCACAGCTTGGCTCCCCAAGTCCCTGCCCCCACATGGGGCACAACAGTGGTGCCCCAATTCAGCAGAGGTGGAAGCTGAAGCCCAGACAGGTGACAAAACTTCTCTACGGTCTCAAAACTAGTTATTGGTGGAACAGAAAGGGTGTGGCTTCACCCAGCAAGACAACGATGGACAGGGTGTGGACTCCAGGTCAGCAGAAGACATGGGAGGCTTCGAAAGAGGGCTGACAGGCTGTCTGTGACATGAGCACTGGGCATTTTTGTGATATAGGATGTGCTACTGCTCAGTGGTAGGGAGACCAGCAAAAGGTAGGGTATAGGCTAAGAGCTGTCCCTCTACCCCATCCCCTGTCCCCCACCCCTCACCCCCGGGGAATAGTCAGGTGGTACTGTGTGGAAGCTCAGCCACCAGGTGGTGCTGTCCACTGTGTTCATGCCAGGAGCCTTCGACCATAGTTGTCTTCATTCTAGAGCTCTGGCAGGAGTCAGCTGGGGCTGGGAGAGAGAGTCCAGGCATCCCAGAGACCTTAGTTCTCCAGGTTTGGAAGCCCCTCCCCAATACTGCTCACAAGTTGTTGACACAGCAGGGCATGTAACATTACTCTGGGAATGGTATCCTGCCCTGCTGGCAGGTAGGAGGGCTGAGGGAGGTTCCCCTTCACTCTGAGCATAGGGAGGGGCAGTCCGCATCCAGGCAGGCCTCACCCACCCACTGAGGCTTGTGACTGCCCTATTCCCAGTGCTGCTTCAGTGCTTCAGGGTGGTGGCCAACCATCAGCCTCTCCAGCTGTCCCTGCCTCCCATCCCCTCCCTCATCTGGAAGGGGAGCCCATTTCTAAGTATCCTGGGCAGGCGAAATTACTGTTCCCAGCCCCTGCTTCCCAGACTCACTGCCCTGCCAGTGAGACAACCAGATTAAGCAGTGCTGTTGGCCAGGTTTGGAGGGTTCTGGAGGTGAGAAGCCTGTGAGAGTGAGAGCTGGAAGCTTCCTGAGGTAGAGGGACATGAGCTGTCCTTGAGGGACAGTCAGGATTAGGGCAGATGGGAGCAGGGAGCCTGGGCCTGGGGTCCCTGGGGTAACAGAGAAAGGTGAATAGGGTGGGACCCTTTGTGCAGACAAGCCCAGAATGGCCATTGGTGGGGGCAGAACCTTCACAGGCCTGTGTCCTCAGATGTGGGAGGGGGGCACTGTGCCCATCCCTGTGGCAGCCCTTAAGGGCACAGACGGCGACTCAGAGCCCGAGGACCTGGTCTACACCATCGAGCAGCCCAGCAATGGACGAGTAGTGCTCCAGGCAACACTGGGCACCGAGGCCCACAACTTCACACAGGCCCAGCTGGACAGTGGGCTTGTGCTGTTCTCACACAGAGGTGGGTGCTTAGATGTGGGGACACCCTGAGGAGAGGGTACCAGCATGGGCCAGTGATACCCAATTCCACATCTGCCCTCAGGAGCCCTGGATGGAGGCTTCCGCTTCAGCCTCTCTGATGGCAAGCACACTTCCCCTGGACACTTCTTCCACGTGATGGCCCAGAAGCAGCCACTCCTTTCACTGGAGGGCAGCCGAACACTAACTGTCTGCCCAGGTGGGTCTGTCAAGTATGGGTGGCATACCAGGGTCATGCTGCCTCTCCAGAAGTCACAGGCCTTGCCTGGCCCCTGGTCTGAGTCTGACAGGCCCTTTTTGCCTCTCATAGGATCTGTCCAGCCGCTTAGCAGCCAGAATCTGAGAGCCACCTCCAGCACAGGCACCGACCCTCACCATCTGCTCTATTGGGTGGTGCAGGGCCCCCAGCTTGGCCGGCTATTCCACACCCAGCAGGGCAGCACTGAGGAGGCCCTGATGAACTTCACTCAGGCTGAGGTAAGGCCTCCACTCTCTACAGCCACATCTTAGGTGGCCCACTCTGCCATGGACACACATGGATACGGGTACCAGATCCAGCATAGTTGGCAGCACACTCCCTGAACCTCTTATGACCCAGGCCATGCATGCCTTGCTCTCCAGGAGCCACTAGGCCCTTAAGGCAAATGGGACTTAGTGTTCCATGGTGAGAGAGAAGGATTCAGGAGGTCAAGGAGCTCAGAACAGGGATCAGGTCCTGGGACTTGGCTTCCAGAAGGAAAATGAAGTTGGACCCTAGGAGCTAGAAAGTGTGCACTGGTTGGGGGACATTAGTACACCCCGGTGGCTGGTGAGGGGCATTGTTTGGTTCAGGGGATGGAGTTTGAGATGAAGGCAGCCCTGAATGGAGGCTTCCCCTGGACAATTTGGGCCTGTGGACAGATGTATGAGCTTGGGTCTCAGGTCAGGAGCCAGCAAGAAGCAGAGTGGGTCCTGGGAGCACATGAGTGGACAGAAGGCAGCTGAGTAGGTCCAGTGGGGAGTGGAGCTGCCATCTGTCCATCACTGCAGTTTCAGGGCTTGACTGTCCTAAAACACAGCAGAAGCTAACAGTAAACACTCAGACTACAGGGCTGCTGGGATCACAGAGCTCTGTGCTAACAGTACCAGTACCAGCAGCCATCACTTAACACCCCTTCTATGTGCAAGAGGTGCCAGGGCAGCCTTGGTTCTCCCAAAGACAGAGCAGGTAGGGAGCTTTTAGGCCTCAGGAAAGGAGAGTCTTTAATGGTAGTGGGAAAGGTTTCTTGGGTCTCTCATATCAACATCCACTAGGCCTGGGTTCTTGGTTCTCTTGGAGCCCTGGCTTCTGCTATGGCCCTCTTCCTGCCCCTCCCTATAATGAAATATTCAGTAGACTGGAGGCTGCAGCAGCTGTGCACCTGAGTCCCTGGGAGCCTTTATCATCAGATGCCCAGGAAGTGGGAGGGAATAGACTAGGCCTCCTGAGCCCTGCCCCCACCCTACAGTGCTTCTCCCCACATCCCAGTAATCTGAAGGACCAGGTTGAACAGTCAACAGGGGGTGAGCTGGCAGTGCCATGCAGAGGAGCATGGCAGAGACCCATCTGCCCTTGAGGAAGGGGGCTGAGGAAGACTTGGTGATATCTGACATCCACCACTGCCCCACAATACTCTGAGCTTGGTGGGTCAGGGAACGTCCCCATCTTGCATATGAGAAATCTGAAGGTCACAGAGGTCAGGTGAAACGTCAGAGCATGTGGCTAGTAAGAAGCAAAGCCAGGATTGTGCCTTCTGACTGTTAGTCCAAGGTTTCTTTCCCTAGAAGACATTGCTTGCTCCCAGAGCTTGGGGACCCTCTCCACTCTGCCTGTGATTTGCCCCCCCCTCAAGCAGACCCCTCCCACCCATGATGTTCCTGTGCCCAGGCATTCAGCCTCCCACCCTCACTCCCAGGGGTCTTCATTTCCTTCCTGCCCACCCTTCAGCCTAGGCCAAAGGTCACACCTGGCTGTCCTTGCAGGCCACATCTGGCCAACAGCCTGCACAATGTATTCAATATTTTTTTAATTAATGGTCAACGTACAACCTTTAGAAAATTTCAATTAAAGAAAGCTAATTTCCAGTTTTTTAAAAGGCCTGTGTTCCCTCTTACAGCAATCAGATGAGAAGCAACCACTCTTTTAATTAGGCTGTGCTCCCCAGTCATCACAACCCTTCTCTCCTAAAGTCTTCCACACCAATCAGTTTCCATGTTGCTATTGCACAAGTCCTTTTCTTCTGAGTGAATGAAAATAGTTCTGTGTCTTCTAAAAGGAGAAAACAAAAGATAAGCCAAGAGAACACATTAGGATCAGAAGGGGAGAGGAACTTCTTTATGGAAATGAAGAATATGCCTGGTGTTTAACATGCAGACAGTCCTAGCAAGCAGCAGGTTGGCTGGACTGGACTTGCTAAAGAAGGGTGGTCATAGGTGAAGTCGAAAGGGTAATGGGGTCACAATGGGGTCTCTGTAGTCAAATGATAAGCTATTGCACAATCTGAGCAAGAGTGACATGATCTTACTTTTTAAAAGCTCACTCTGGTTTTTGTATTAAGAATAAATTGTAGGAGGAGGGGAGCAGGGGCCAAAGCAGGCCATAGTTAGGAGAGCTATCACCATAATCCAGGCCACAGATGATGGGCTGTGGGAAGAGGAGGGAAGTCAGGGATGATGCCAGACTTTGGCCTGAGCCATTAGAAAAACAGAGCTGCTATCTTCTGCATTGGGAAGATAGAAAGGGGGGCAGGCCAGGAGTCTGCATGGTGCATGCAGAGTTTGAGATATCCACTATACATCCCCAAGAAGCTGCCAAGGACACAGGTAGATATGAGAGGCTGGGGTTCCAGAGAGAGCAGCCTGAGTGGGAGGTACACATAAGCAGATCATCACATAGCTGGCATTGAGGACTAAATGAGAGCAAGTTGGGCTTGCCTGTAGATGGAGAAGAATCTCAAGGCCAAATCATAGATGTTGGGAAGAACAGGAGGGACCAAAAGAGTCTGTGAAAAAGCAACTACTGAGGTAGGAAGAAAACAAAGACAGAGTGCCATCCTGGAGAAAGTTGCATTAGGAAGGGATGCTCACATATGACATCCACGGCAAGATGAGGCCTGACAACCCACCATTAGATCTAACAACACGGAGGCCACTGGTGCCCCTGGCCAGAATAGGAGCAAAGCCTGGGTGGAGTACACTTAGGACATCATGGGGAGAGTGTGGGCTATTTTTTATTTTTTAAAAAAATATATTTTTATTGATTTCAGAGAGGAAGGGAAAGGAAAAAAGAGATAGAAACATCAATGATGGGAAAGAATCATTGATTGGCTGCCTCCAGTACGTCCCCTACTGGGGATCAAGCCCGCAATCCGGGCATGTGTCCTGACCAAGAATTGAACATGACCTCCTGGTTCATAGGTCTACACTCAACCACTGAGCCATGCCAGCTGGGCAGTATAAGCTACTCTTTTTGCAGTTTGCTACAAAGAACAACAAGGGGAAGGTGGCAAATGTTTGTGGGAAAAGTGAAGTCAAGTTTTTTCTTTAAGGTGGAAGAAAGAATAATATGGCTGCATAATGATAGGAATGATCCATTTGGGGCAAAATTGACACCATATGAAAAAAAGGGGAGATGGTAAGAGGTGTACTCAGTAGGCAAGAGGGGCAAGGATCAGTGCAAAAGAGGAAAGACCTCTGTTGAGAGAAATAAGGTAGAATATTGCTTTCCCCAGAGGCTCAGAGATTTGCCCAAGGTGGCAAAGCCTGGGTCTGCCATATGACTGCCTAGTGGTAGCCCCTGAGACAGTGAGAGTGCACATTACAGACACCTCTGGGAGGTGCACATTACAGGCACAACTGGGAGAGCCTAGAATAAGGCTAGGAGGCTATCACTATAATACAGGGATGGTCTGAGGGAGATGCCAGCCTGGGAGGGAGCTGCTGGGCACAGAGGCGGGACCTGCCTTGTTCCAACGGTGGTGGTCTCCCACAGGTATATGCCGGGAATGTTCTATATGAGCACAAGATGCCTGCTGAGCCCTTCTGGGAGGCCCATGACACTCTGAAGCTCCGTCTGGCCTCACCTCCTGCTCCTGATGTAGACACCAGCCTTGCTGTGGCTGTATCTTTTGAGGCTGCCTGTCCCCAGCGCCCCAGCCGTCTCTGGAGGAACAAAGGTGAACAGTATGATAGGCTGGCAAAGTTAGGAGGACACTAGGAGAGGCCCAGAGAGGAGTGGACTAAAGAGAGGGTCAACCCCCAGGACCTGGGATGTTATAGAGAGGGTGGGCAGATAGAGAGGCTTTGAGGTCAGAGGGGAGACATGGTCCTTGTTCCTCCTGAGAACTCTGAACCCCATCCTGGGATACCTGGTCTGAGGGGGGAGGCAAATCTTGCCTTGGGGGCCCCAGCTGAAGGTCCATGGCTCTTACCTGCGTGGACTGAACCTTAATAGCCTGTGTTTTACCTGCAGGTCTCTGGGTCTCTGAAGGCCAGCGAGCCAAAATTACCAGGGCTGCCCTTGACGCCTCCAACCTCCTGGCCAGTGTTTTGTCATCCCAGCGCCCAGAGCATGATGTGCTGTTCCAGGTCACACAGTTCCCTGCCTGGGGCCAGCTGCTGCTGTCTGAGGAGCCCCTCCATGCTGGGCAGCCCCACTTCCTACAGTCCCAGCTGGCCTCAGGGCAGCTGGTGTATGCCCATGGTGGTGGGGGCACTCAGCCAGATGGCTTCCGCTTTCATGCCCACCTCCAGGGGATGGCAGGGGCCCCCTTGGCAGGACCCCAAACCTCAGAGGCCTTCACCATCACGGTGCGAGATGTGAATGAGCGGCCACCTCTGCCACAGGCCTCCATTCCACTCCGGCTCACCCGTGGCTCCCACGCCTCAATCTCCAGGGCCCAGCTGAGTGTGGTGGACCCAGACTCAGCTCCCGAGGAGATCGAGTTCAAGGTGCAACGAGCACCCGGCAATGGCTTCCTGAGCCTGGCAGGGGCCAGTGCGGGCCCTGTGAGGCACTTCACCCAGGGCGATGTGGATGCAGGGCGGCTAGCCTTCGTGGCCAATGGGAGCAGTGTGGCAGGCATCTTCCAGCTGAGCGTGTCTGATGGGGCCAGTCCACCCCTGTCCATGTCCCTGGCCGTGGATGTCTTGCCATCGACCATTGAGGTGCAGCTACAGGCACCCCTAGAGGTGCCCCAAGCCTTAGGGCACTCCTCACTGAGCCGGCAGCAGCTCCGGGTGGTTTCAGATCAGGAGGAGCCAGACGCCACATACCACCTCACCCAGGGGCCTCAGTATGGGCATCTCCTGGTGGGAGGGCAGCCAGCCACAGCCTTCAGCCAGGTCCAGGTAGACCAGGGTGAGGTGGTCTTTGCTTTCACCAACTTCTCCTCCTCTCACGACCACTTCAATGTCCTGGCACTGGCCAGAGGTGCCAATACATCAGCCACAGTGAATGTCACTGTGAGGGCTCTGCTGCATGTGTGGGCAGGTGGGCCGTGGCCCCAGGGTGCCACCCTACGCCTGGACTCCACCATCCTAGATGCAGGTGAGTTGGCCAACCACACAGGCAGTGTACCCTGTTTCCGGCTCCTGGTAGGACCCCGGCATGGCCGTGTGGTCCGTATGCCCAGGGATGGCCAACCTGTGGAGCAGTTTACACAGCAGGACCTTGAGGATGGAAGGCTTGGGCTGGAGGTAGGCAGGCCAGAGAGTAGGTCCCCTGGCCCCGCAAGTGACAGTCTCACTCTTGAGCTGTGGGCAAGAGGTGTCCCACCTGCTGTGGCCTCGCTGGACTTCGCCACTGAGCCTTACAATGCGGCCCAGTCCTACAGCGTGGCCCTGCTCAGTCTCCCTGAGGCTGCTCAGACAGAAGCAGGGAGGCCAGAGAGCAGCCCTCCAACTGGTGAGCCACGGCCAACAGCCTCCAGCCCCGTGCCACCTGTGGCCAGAGGGGGCTTCCTGGGCTTCCTCGAGGACAACATGTTCAGTGTCATCATCCCCGTGTGCCTGGTCCTCCTGCTCCTGGCACTCATCTTGCCCCTGCTCTTCTATCTCCGGAAACGCAATAAGACAGGCAAGCACCACGTCCAGGTGCTGACAGCCAAGCCCCGCAACGGCCTGGCCGGAGACGGAGACACGGAGACCTTCCGCAAGATGGAGCCTGGCCAAACCATCCCACTCACAGCTGTGCCTGGCCAGAGGCCCCCACTAGGGGGCCATCAGGACCCAGAGCTTCTGCAGTTCTGCAGGACATCCAACCCTGCCCTCAAAAATGGCCAGTACTGGGTATAAGGATTGTCCTTGGCCCAGACGCTGACAGGCCAGGGACAGGCTTGCTCAGGCCTAGGCCCCATTGCTCCCATGCCCTTGTACTGTCTGAGTGACCACAGAGCCAGAAAGACCTGAGGACACCAGGGATGGAGGGTGCTGGGAGGAAGTTTCAGGGGTCTGGGACAGAGTGGAGTCAGAAACTGTGATCTCCCCAGCTCACTCCATGCCTGGAGAACTACAAGGGGCCAAGGACAGAGGCAGGTTTGGGAGGTCAGTCCCCTGCCCTGGAGCTAGTTTAGGACCTAAACCTTAGGCTATCAAAACCAGAGCAACCTCCTACATGTGTCAGAACTCTGGGTACTGGGTCTGTGACCTTGGGTGAGTCACCCCTAACCTTCTTAAGAGCAAGGCGAAGAAAGGAAAGGGAGGGGCAGGCAGGGTTCCTAGGTGGTCCCTCCAAGTCAGGCCTCCCCTTGTCTCTGCCCCAGGGTTGAGAGAAAAATGTTTCCCACTGGCCTTTTAGGGAAATGGTATTCCCTGGAGCGGAGGAAGAGAGAGTCCCTCCACCCTCTGGAAAGCAGAAGCCAATAGAATATGTTCAGAGTGCAAGGTGGGCGGTTTGCTCTGGGGATGGGTTTATTTAAGGGAGATTGCAAGGAAAGTATTTAACGTGCTGAGCTAGCCCAGATTGATGGAGTCCCTGGCCATGTGGGATGGAGGAGGGTCTGGGGCCAGTTCATTTCCACCTGCATGGGATGAGGGCTAAGCAAGCATGCATGTGTGGCCCTGCAACAGGTTGGGCTGGGGAGCATGCAGGGTCTGAGGCCATGGGCACTGTAATGCCTGTGCTCCCCTGAGGACTAGAGGACAGGCAGTTTGGGACACTCGGCTCCATGGGGCCTAGATAAACGGTGCTTCAGAGGTTCTAGACCAGTGATGGCAAACCTATGACACGCGAGTCAGAGGTGACACGCGAACTCATTTTTTTGGTTGATTTTTCTTTGCTAAATGGCATTTAAATATATAAAATAAATATCAAAAATCAAGTCTTTGTTTTACTATGGTTGCAAATATCAAAAAATTTCTATATGTGACACGGCACAAGAGTTAAGTTAGGGTTTTTCAAAATGCTGACATGCCAAGCTCAAAAGGTTCACCATCACTGTTCTAGACAGCTGTGTGTTGTTTGTCTGACTGTGCACTGGGCCTTTGTCCACATCAGCCCGCACTCCCCTGGTCCCCAAGCCAGCAGGGTGGCCAAGGCCACAGGAGCCCTGAACCTCCCCCTCCTCGGACCTTCCAGATCTCTGCTTCTTCTGTGGGATGGGACCAAAGCCCTTTGGTTTAGTACACATAGGCTAGGCTCTCTTCAAAGAGCTTAAAGCAAAAAAGGAAACCAAGAGATATTCAGTGCCCAGCCCTAGATGTCTTACCCTGAGTTTTGGCTTCCACATACCTATCCCTCTCCACCCACCTCTCAAGAGGTTAGAGCACCAAACGGGAGGAGAGTAAGGGAGACATGAGGACCCCAAGGCTGGGCCCTGGTGGTGATGGGAAAGCTGAGACACAACCATCTTAGACACCTGCTCTCAGCTCCATGGAGATATTCACAAGGAAGATTTCTACTGGCCTCTCACCTTCCAACAAGAGGATCAAGGGTGCTCCTCAAAAGCTGAGTAAGCAGCAAGGATTCTGCAAGCTATTTCTGTGTGTGGCCCACGGTGTTGTCATTTGGTTAGGGGTGGGTTAGAGACACGGGGTCTCAAGAAGGCCCCTAATGAGTTCCTGAGGAGCCACCACCCTCTGGTCCTTTTCCTTTGGAGGGTCTCCCAGAATTGGGGGAAATGGAGACAGATTCTGGGCCCCAGGTTAATGTCCTCAGAAGAAGCATGAGAGGTGTCTGAGCTCTGGAGTAGCGGGGAAGAGGCCTGAGCACAGCCAGATTGGGAGTAGAGAGCCCCAACCAGCCTTTGGAAGCTGACCTGTGTTTGAGTCACCTCTTCCCTGTGCCTCAACATCTGTAACATCTAAACCAGAAACTAGGACAAGAGAGGAGATCCCATCCTCCTCACTAGCTGCCCCTGGACCACCTCTCCTTCTGATGCCTTTATATCCAGCCACCTAGATCCTCTTCACTCTCTCAGAAAGGCCCAGCCAGCTCTTGTTGCCACAGGGAAAAGCTTGTCCTATAGGATAGCCAGGACCCATAGGTGAGGACCCCCACAGAGATCCCTTCATACCCAGAGCTCTAATCCTGGTCTGACTTTCCGGTTTCTTCAGCACCCTCCAGGCCAGCCTCATGCAGGGCCCTGCCAAGGGTGTCTCTATGCCACACCCCATGTTTTGCTCTGCTTCTCCCAGAAACCCAGGGCTGGATCCTCAGGGCCCTGATATCTGGGGCCAGCCTCCACCCAGAGCAAGCAATTTCCCTGAAACTGTAAGCCGAGACAAGGTGACAGACTCTCCAGGCAGGATCTGGCCTCAGCTTGAATTTCCCCAGAGGATTGACCAAACCCTCTCTGTTACAGGCCAGCCTGACCTGTCCCCAGTGTCTACTCTGGCTCTTCTAAGCCTCTGCTAGACAGTGGGCTGGCACCAGAGGAATAGTGTGAGCAACTATGCCAGGATCTTGTAGATTTCAGATATGCCCCTGAGGCTTAAGGGGATTGCTATCCACTTTACAAAATAATCCACCATTTCCTGTTAAGGAGCCAGCTCCTCCCAGGCATTGAGGACAGAAGTCAACCTGTATATAAGTGATCAGGAATGTCTGGGAGCTTCTGACCCTCTTTCTCATACATACATACACATACACACACACACACACACACACACACACACACACAATGTGCACTTATACAAACAGCTGTGCATCTTCAGACACACAGTACAGAGATAAATAGCTGCCTACATAATACATGCATACACACACAAACTGGAGATTTATGCTCTTTACTTGTGGCCTTCCCACAATCCCAGGAGCTGGCCACAATGAGCCAAGGACCAAGATGCCTTGCTCATCCAGAGACCCAAGTGACACCAGCAGAACTGGGAAGTGCCCCACAGTGGGAGGGGTTGTAGTGGAGAGGGCAGTGGGGAGCAGAGTAGGGGGCTCCAGAGAGGCCCAGATCAAATGGTTTAACCTCTTAGGTACCAAATAATAGGCTCTTTTTGAGCCCCTCTCCTCATTCTACAAGTTGGCCCTTTAAATGAAGTTGCTATTGGAGCTGTGGAACCCACAGAGCTAGAACCATCATCCTCCAATAGAAAGTAGAAGAAATGGCTCCCCACCACCACTTCTGCTGACCAATGGGAACTTCCAGCGTTGCTGACATCTTCCTCTGGGCCCTGAAGATTATTGATCTTAAAGGAATAAAGGTACCTGGGCAGTGCCCGCAGAGTTCTCAGGTTGGGTCTCTTGTTCCTGGCCCTACATGTGAGTAAGCCCTGGCATGTGGGTGGAGCAGGAACCAGACCTACAGGACCCCTCTCTCCAAAGTTCCTGGCCCACCCCAAGTGCTCTCAGGTAACACCATCCCTGTGTAGTTATTGCTATGATTAGTCAGGTGTTGGAAAGCATATTTATTTTGTGCCAAAACTGCTATGGGAAATGCAGATAAGAATCCACCCAGCCCTTGCTGAAGATCCCCCAACCCGCCATGAGTAACTACCATACCATGATGTGTGCTGGCTGATGAGGGAAACCCCAGAGTAAGAGGGCAACTGGCACCCTAGCCAGTTTGGCTCAGTGGATAGAGCGTCGGCCTGCGGACTGAAGGGTCCCAGGTTCAATTCCGGTCAAGGGCATGTACCTTGGTTGCGGGCACATCCCCAGTAGGGGGTGTGCAGGAGGCAGCTGATCAATGTTTCTCTCTCATTGATGTTTCTAACTTTCTATCTCTCTCCCTTCCTCCCAGTGAAAAATCAATAAAATATATTTTTTTTAAAAAAAGAGGGCAACTGGCTCTGTCTGCTTCCTTCTTTTTTTAGAGAGTGTTGGGCCTTTCCCTGGAAGGAGCAGCTATGCAGCCACTAAAGACGAGCCAAAAACGCCAAACTTACCTCCTGTCACATTTCCATTCTCAGTGCAATGAGTGTAGTATTTAACTGAGAGCCACTAGCCTCATAAAGCAGCGGTTCTCAACCTGTGGGTCGCGACCCCTTTGGGGGTCGAACGACACTTTCACAGGGGTCGCCTAAATACATCCTGCATATCAGATTCATAACAATAGCAAAATTACAGTTATGAAGTAGCAACGAAAATAATTTTATGGTTGGGGGTCACCACAACATGAGGAACTGTATTAAAGGGTCGCAGCATTAGGAAGGTTGAGAACCACTGTACGGGTGCCAGCTCCTCAGAGGGTCTTGTGACCACTAGGATAACTGATGGATTGTACAGTGTTCTTTCACATTTCATTTGTCCTAATAGCTCCTAAAGACAGAGCAGCCCTTGGTTAAACCAACCTGGGGAGTGCCAACACTGTTAGCCTGGAGCTGGGAGCTAATCCCAAGGCTTTCTTCTGATGTCTGGTGAGGTCACAAAGGGCTCAAGTGACCAGTCCTGAAGGCCCAAATTCAATGAGTGTCTAAATCTTTGCCATTCAAAGTAGGGCAAACACTTTGGACCAGGAACACCTGCAATACCTGGGAACTTGTTGGAAATGAGGAATCTTAGGCACACCCCAGAGTTGCTGAATCACACTCTGCATTTGAACAAGGTCCCAGGTTCTTGAAACACAACCAAATAGCAAAGTTGAAGACACGCTGACTTAAATCCTCCCCCTCGACCTCTGAGGAAACTGAGCCATGAGAGGCAGGGACCAGACCAACATCACACGAAGGCAAGCAATTTTCAACCTTTTTCATCTCATGGCACACATAAACTAATTACTAAAATTCTGTGGCACTCAAAAATATATATATATTTTGTCAGTCTGACAAAAAACTAGGTATGACTTTGATTCATTCACAGTGGATGGCTATTGTTGTGTTGGCTGCTGCTTTTTGTTTTTTATTGACAATCTAAGGGAAAAGAGGCCAGTGTTCCTACTAAATAGTCAGGTATTGCATGTCTTGTTAAATTCTTGCAGCACACCAGTGTGTTGCAGTACAGCGGTTGAAAAGCACTGCACTCAGGCAATGACCCAGCTGGAAGAAGGTCAGACCTCGTGACTGTTCCAAGGTGTTGTCTTTCACTCCAATGGCAATAGATGTTTATGGAACATCTCCTAAGCACCTAACCCTGGGCTGTCCATCCTTCTCTCCTACACTCTTTTAAAGTCCCCATATACCCCACACATTTGGGGGGGTAGGGTCCTGATATGGGGGTTCCTGCCTAGAGTGAAACAAAGAGGAAAGCAGAGAATGGTGAGGCTGGCAGCCAGGTCTGATCCAATGGGGAGGGTCTTCAGGAAGCAGCCCACTCCCACGCTTACTTCCCAAAAACTGGTCCCTGGGAAGTGCAGCAGCCCCTGTACCCTGCCTTCTGCAACCTAGCTGGTCCTTTCCTCCCTGACCCCTCCCCACCTCTCTGGGTCCCACATGCAGAGCGAGTGACAAAGGGAGGTGTTTAACCAAAGTCACCAGTGAGTGCATCTGTCTCACCCATGGGGGAGCAGCAGGGGCCAGCAGAGAAGGGGGAAGAAGCTGTCAGGCTACCATCCAGGCCTGGTCAGGAAGGAGGTGTTGGGCCTCCCAAAGTTCTCTGTCCCACAGAGAGTGGAAACAAGAGAAGCTGCCACACTAACTATCCCTTCTGCCCCCCAGAATAGTTATTGGCCATGGTCCCCAAACTGGTTCTGGCACCCAACCGCCCTCCCCTTCCAAGTTGCTGAGGCCCTGGCATGAGCAAAGTTCTTCAGTACCTTATAGTAAACATAGCTCAATACTGTCTCCAGCCTTACCCAGGGTTAGGTGCATAGTAGATGTTCAGTAAACATCTAATACCAGAATATAACTCCTCCCTTCCCACAGGTCAAGAGGTCCCTAACCACCAAACCCATCCAGACCTCCTTTCTTAAGTTGCCACTGGTTCCCCTGACTTCCCTCATTCCCAGGGGTGCCGACTGGGTGCCCAATTGCTGCTCTGGTTCCCAGATCCCTTTCAGGACACAGGCAGACCTGACCCCAGGCCCTAAGTTTCTAAGGAGCAGTTTTAATCTGTCCCTCCCAGACTCTCAGAGCTCATTCTTCTCTCCCTTCATACTCACCCATGACTCCCTCCCACCCAGACACTCCGGGTCTATTTGCTCAGAAACCCATGGGCTTCTGCCACTTTCACCAAATCATGTGTGACAGCACACCACAGATAGAATCAAAGTTGACTAAATACTCAGGAGGAGGAGACAACCCAGAGCCCCTCCCACTCAGCCTCCTCCTGCCCTACAGCCCTTCCTTAGAACCTCCTGTAGCAGCTGATCTAACCACTGCAGGGATTACCTGACCCAACTTTCAGGAGCCAGGAGAAGAGTAGAGCCAAAGGTGTCCCCACTGCTACTCCACCCAGCGGACCCTGCTTTCATTTAGAGCGGTGGTCGCCAACCTTTCAGACCTCACGGACCTTTGGTGATCGCTGCTCCAAATGTTTCCTTAAACCAACGGTCCCCAATCTTTGGCACCTCACGGATCACCGCTGGTCAGAGGCCTAACCTTAGAGGAGTGACTGTCACAATGATGCAGCTTACTGCCCAGAGGCTTGGAGCCCCTCCAGATGCCAAGGACACATCTCTCAGCAATGGGATTCTGAACGCCTAGATTCTGTAGTGTGGGTAGGCCAGCGATGCGAGACATGTGAGGCCACAGCAGAGAGCTCCAAGAACCAGAGAGATGCAGGGCAACCCTGTCGAGTCTTATTGGGGAAGGGAGCCCATTCTAAAAGAACGTTGAGCAAGCAGGCAGGTGGGTGAAGCTGGCAGAGCCTGGGTGCTCCTGGAAGGTGGTAACTCAGGGAAGAAAGGCCCCTTCTAAGTCAGCCCTGCTAAGAGGTTGTCTTATTGGTGTGGCATCCGGACAGGCAGCTGGGGCAGGACCTGTGAACCCCAAGAAGATTCCAAACCACAGTACCTCAGCCCTCTATCCCCATGATCTGCCCTGAGAACCTCAGAGTCTAGGGACAGAACCCATGAACTAAAGGAGAGAAGGCAGGGGTGCTGACTGTCTGCCCAATGAACTTGTGGAAGTCCACCGACCTGTTCTAACTCAGATGGGATCACTGACCCCAGAGAGTATGTACTGAGGCCTGGGGGAGCTTGATGCCTACTCTCTGCCTAGAGCCCCACCTCCTGACTTCATTTCTGCCCCATCCATCCTTACCGGTATCCATGAGATGTGGCTAGCTGGAGTCCCCTCCCCTGCTCCCACCTATCAAAACAGAGCAACTGGCCAAGACTTCTTTTCAAAGGGTCATTGATGTGGCAAAGTTCTTAGAATAACCCAAGGGACATAGTAAATGTTGACCATATGATTAGTGCTGTTATAATGGTAGTTGTTTTGAATTGCCTAGCATATGGGACTAGCATATTGTAGGTGCTTAAAAAAATGTTCAAAGCCGATGTTATTGTTATTATTATAATTTATTATAGCCATCACAATGTCTGACACATAGTATGTGCTAAACAAATGCTCTGTCCTCCTGGAAAGCCAAATGCATGCAGTCACCATCTGGAAAAGAAGACATCGAGACACTTTCCTTTGCTTGGTTCTAGAAGCGAGAGTGAGTTGTGCAGCAAAGAGGGAGTCAAGTTCTGGGTAGAAGCTGGCAGCCCCACTCTGACTTCTCCTTCTCCACCTCCACTCCAATGATTCACAGGACTCTCCCCGAAGTTGGGGGTAGGGTGGGCTGGGCTGGGACCATCTGGCCTACCTTAGAGGAAGAGAGGAGAAAAAGCCAGAACACAGGCTTCCTGGAGGAGACAGGTTCTGGGGGATCAGGCTGAAAGAAGCTGTGGAAGGCTTGATCTGATAGGGAGTTGCCTCCACGAGTAAACCTGGTGCTGGGCTTCCACCACTGCCCACCTTCCAGGGCCAGCTCTTTAAGATGGGGGGTGGGGGAGCCCTGGCCGGTTTGGCTCACTGGATAGAGTGTCGGCCTGAGGACTGAAGAGTCCCAGGTTCAATTCCGGTCAAGGGCATGTACCTTGGTTGCAGGCACATCCCCAGTAGGGGGTGTGCAGGAGGCAGCTGAACGATTCCTCTCTCTCATCGATGTTTCTAACTCTCTATCCCTCTCCCTTCCTCTCTGTAAGAAATCAATAAAAATATATTTTAAAAAAAAAGAAAAAGAAAAAGATGGGGCGTGGGGGGGCTAATGAGACCCTGAACCAGAATTCTACCCAGTTGCCCACAGTTTGAGTAGCTTCAATTGTCCAACTATCCAAGAGTCATTCTAGGAGCCTTAGGAATTTGCCACCCCTCATACATACATATCCCACACCCCACCCAGCTGATGTCAGCAATACTGGGCTGACCTTTGTGCCTCCTGGATTTGTTTGAGTTTTCCCTTCACTAAGTTAGGGAAGTTTTCTGCCATTATTTCTTCAAACATGTTCTCTATCCCTTGCTCACTCTCTTCTCCTTTTGGCACTATTATTATGCAAATATTATTACATTTCATGCTGCCCCACAACTCCCTTAAGCTGTCCTCCTGTTTTTTTAATTGTTTTTTGTTCTCTGATTGAGTGATTTTTTTTTCTACCCTGTCTTCTAATTCACTGACCTGATCCTCAGCTTCCCCTAATCTGCTATGTATTCCTTCCAATGTGTTCTTTTTTTTAAAGTTATTTATTTATTTTTTTTTACATATATACTAGAATCCTGGTGCATGAATTCATGCACTGGTGAGGTCCAGCCAGCCCAATCCTAATGGGGGCCATCAGAGGCAGGCTGGCTGGGGCGAGGGGCCGTGGGCAGGACTGGCTGGGGTGAGGGGCTGCAGGAGTGCCAGTCATTCTGCCAACCAGTTGATTTGCATATTACCCTTTTATTATACAGGACATTTATATATACACTAGAGGCCCGATGCACAAAAATTTGTGCACTCGGGGGGGGGGGGGTCCCTCAGCCCGGCCTGTGCCCTCTCGCAGTCTGGGACCCCTCGGGAGATAACGACCTGCTGGCTTAGGCCTGCTCCCGGGTGGCAGAGGGCAGGCCCAATCCCTAGGTGCAGCCCCTGGTCGGGCTCAGAGCAGGGCCGATTGGGGAGTTGGGGCACCGCCCCGTCATGCACAGAGCAGGGCGATTGGGAGGTTGTGATGCCACCCTCAGTCACGCTCAGGGTAGGGCCGATTGGGGGGTTGGGGCAGCGCCCCCTGTCACACTCAAGGCAGGGTTGATGGGGAGGTTGCGGCGCCACACACTGTCACACACAGAGCAGGGCCAATCAGGGGGTTGGGGCGCTGCCCCCTGTCATGCACAGAGCAGGGCCCATCAGGGGGGTTGGGGCTCCGTACCCAGTCACGCACAGAGCAGGGTCAATCAGGGGGTGGGGGAGCTCCCCCCTGTCACTCACAGAGTAGGGCCAACAGGGGAGTTGGGGCACCGCCCCCTGTCACACACAGAGCAGGGCGGATAAGGGGGTTGGGGAGCCGCCCTCTATCACCCACAGAGCAGGGCCGATCAGGGGGTTGGGGCACCGCCACTCTCACACTCAGGGCAGGGCCAATGGGGAGGTTATGGCTCTACCCCGTCACACACAGAGCAGGGCCCGGGGGGGGGGGGAGTGTTGGGGTGCCGCACCCTATCACACACAGAGCAGGGTGGATCAGGGGGTTGGGGAGCTCCCCCCTATCAGGCACAGAGCAGGGCTGATCAGGAGGTTGGGGTGCCTTCCCCTGTCACGAACAGAGCAGGGCGGATAGGGAGGTTGTGGCCCCGCCCCCTGTAACACACAGAGCCGCAGGGCGATCAGGGGGTTGGGGAGCTCCCCCCTATAAGGCACAGAGCAGGGCCGATCAGGGGGCTGGGACGCCGCCCACTGTCACACACAGAGCAGGGCCCATGGGGGGGGGGGGGTTGGGGCACCGCACCGTCACACACAGAGCAGGGTGGATCAGGGGGTTGGGGAGCTCCCCTATATCTGGCACAGAGCAGGGCTGATCAGGGGGTTGGGGCACCTTCCCCTGTCACAAACAGAGCAGGACGGATAGGAAGGTTGTGGCCCCGACCCCTGTCACAGACAGAGCCACAGGGTGATCAGGGCGTTTGGGCGCTGCCCCCTGTCATGCTGATCCCGGTGCCAGGAGGCCTCGCGGCTCCACTGATCCTGGTGCTGGGAGGCATATTACCCTTTTACTATATTGGATAGAGGCCTGGTGCATGGGTGGGGGCAGGCTGGTTTGCCCTGAAGGGTGTCCTGGATCAGGGTGGGGGTCCCCACTGGGGTGCCTGGCCAGCCTGGGTGAGGGCCTGAGGGCTGTTTTCAGGCTGGTGGGTGACTGAAGCTCCCAACTGCTCCTTTTTTTCTTTTTCTTTTTATTCTGGGCCAGCTTTAGCTCTGACTCCAGTTCTGAGGCCTCTGGTGCTGAAAGCAGGTATCTGGTTTGTTTGTGTTCTATAATCAAAACACTGTATCAACTCCAGCTCTGAGATCCCGGCTCGCTGATAGCAGGTTTCTGGGGTTTTGTTTATCTTCTATATTTGTAACTATGTTTCAAACTGCAAGCTCAGAGGCCGGCAAGGCAGGTGGGGAATGTTGGTTTCCTCCGTTACTGAAGCAAGCAAGCCTCATGTTAGTTTCAAGCTGCCTGGCTACCGGCCGCCATCTTGGCTGGCAGTTAATATGCATATCACCCTGATTAGCCAATGGGAAGGGTAGCGGACGTACGCTAATTACCATGTTTCTCTTTTATTAGATAGGATATGTTTGGGTTTTTTATATTGATTTCCAAGTGGAAGGGAGAGGGAGAGACAGAAATATCAATGATGAATCAGTGATTGGCTGCATCCTGCATGCCCCCTACTGGGGGTTAAGCCCACAACCAGGGCATGGGCCCTGACCAGGAACCAAACCATGGCCTCCTGGTTCATAGGTCAATGCTCAACCACTGAGCCACTATGGATGGGTTACAGGTATTTTTTTTGTCTTCCCATTTTGGCTGCCTATTTGGGTTTGTGTCTATGTATTAAGTAGATATGCTATGGCTCCAAATCTCTAGTGCAGTGGTTCTCAACCTGTGGGTCGCGACCCCTTTGGGGTCGAGTGACCCTTTCACAGGGGTCGCCTAAGACCATCAGAAAACACATATATAATTACATATTATTTTTGTGATTTATCACTATGCTTTAATTATATTCAATTTGTAACAATGAAAATACATCCTGCATATCAGATATTTACATTAGGATTCATAACAGTAGCAAAATTACAGTTATGAGGTAGCAACGAAAATAATTTTATAGTTGGGGGTCACCACAACATGAGGAACTGTATTAAAGGGCCACGGCATTAGGAAGGTTGAGAACCACTGCTCTAGTTCAGGACAATGTCAGACACTGTTTCTGACTGGCCCTGAGTACCCTGTTTGGAGCTATCAGCAATCCACAGCTTGTGGTTCCCTCTGCTAGGGCTGGGCGTCTTTGTAAAGCACCAAGATGAGCAGCAGAGTCTGCTTTTCTTTGCCCTGGAAGGTGATCAGGCAAAGACTCAAAGCCTCCAGAGACCCATCTCTGCCTGCAGTCTGATTGTATTCAGGCTAGATTAGCCTCAGGCTATTGACCACAGGGTGGGAGGAGAGGTCTTCCAATAGGGTGGGGCAACTGCCTTTCCTCAGGCAAAATACCACCTGGAAAGCAAAGATCTGCCTGAGAAAGATGTCCTCCACAGAGTGAAGGAATGACTTAGTACAGGAAAGCAGGGTGGCTGCCTTCCAGGCTCCTGGTTCATAGGTCAATGCTCCCATCTCTGGACTCTCCTCGCATAACTCCAATCCTCTGCTGGAGTCCAAGGTGAGTGACTGCACACAAAATTTTTGTGCATTGGCCCATCAAGAGGGTGCCTGCATTTCCAGCTGTTTCTCCCTGCTGCATTTCACAGCCAGATGTTATGTGTACACCTTTCTCAGTTCTGATGCTCTGGACTGGGGAACCCAGCTTGGGGTTTAGACTCCAGAGTTCTCAGTAGGAACCCCCCACAGCTAATATATCCCTCCAGAACTTCAGCTGCTGTCTGCAGGAGCCTGGCTAGCCTGCTCATGCCTCCGCACTTCCTATTAGTCTCTATGCGCTCTCCACTTTCCGCTCTTAGTTATCAGGGTTCTCTTCAGCTAGTTTTAAGTTGATTATTCAGGTTGGTTTTTCTGTATTTTAGTTGTAATTCCAGTTTGGTCCTGGAAGAGTCAGTGTAGCTTCTGCTTACTCCACTGCCATTTTTAAGATCATTAAGAACTGGAAACTTCCATTTTGTCTGAACAAATGAAACCGATATAGAAATCCAAGATCATGACAAAAAAGATAACCATGAAAGGTATAATGAGAAAAAACAAGACTTGATTTTACTCTCAGTTCACACACACACACACACACACACACACAAAAAAAAAAAAAAAAAAAATGGGCACAAGAGAAGCTCAAAAACAAGATGGGATAAAGTTTGAAGACATTTGGCTCCACCTTCATCTATAGAGAGCTTTCTGGAAGCTGTATGAAAACCATCTTTACAACACAAAGCCAGTACTCACAACAATACTCCACCCTTGTGATCTTCCACAACTAAGAAGGCAATGGCTGTGTAAAGCATGTGAATTAGAGCAGCAGTCTCCAACCAGTGGTCCAAGGATCACTGGTGGTCCGTGAGAAAATTTTGGTGGCTGTAGAAAACTTTGGATATTATTTGCATTTTTTATATTTTATTAATCCTAATAAATAATAATAAAACAAAAAATATTCTAAGAAATTCTTATATTCTGACTGAATGACAATTTTAGCCTTTACACTGCACTAAATTCACGAAATTTACTAGAGTCCCATTTCATGAATTCCCCTTTCTAGTAACTAGAGAGGGGGAAACCAGAGAAGTGCAAGTGGCTTCAGTATTGTTTCAACCATTACAGCAGTCACCCACTCCGAGATTACCAATTCTCATCCAATTGTTTTATTTTGTTATTGTATGTAACTGTGTATTATTTTCTTTAACTGTTATATTTAATGGCATCAAATAGTTTGACTTAAATAACTATCATTTCTTGTTTGGCTTTAGATTCGAATGAAATAAACCCACAATGAGTGAAAAAAAGCAAAGGAATATTTTGCATTTCTTTAGTAATACAAAAGATAATGTAACTAATGATAATAGTAACAATAGTAATATGTGTACTTCACTTAACCATGAGCTGATCAATGAATCAGTCTCCACAGTCCTCGTCAGGCACCATTAGGAAGAACATTCAAACTGGAGGCAGAGAGAAGTAAAAACTCAAAGAATCAAGAAAATAGATTTGAGCTACTTGAAATTTGGATTTGTTCAAGAACCTGGTAGTGAGCTGGATCCACGTTTCTGTTGTGTGTTCTGAGAGTTTATCCAATGATGCCATGAACCTTCGAAACTCGAGAGACACTTGCAATCAAAACACCTGGATTTAGCTAAAAAACCACTTGAATATTTTCAAAGAATGCATGAAAATATGCAAAAGCAAGTAATTGCTGTAACAAAAACAACTGTTGGAGATAAATCCTTATAAAAAGCCATATACGATTGGAGAAGACTTAATTAAGCCTTGCATGTTACAAGCCTGTGAAGGTTTTGGGAAAGTAGGCTGTTCAGAAACTGAAAACAATTCCTATGTCTGCTAACACTGTCAAACACAGAATTGAAAACATGGCTGAAGATATTGAAAATCAAGTTATAAAAATGGTGAAAAATTCACCATTTTATTCAATTCAACTTGAATCAACAGACCTAAGTAACAAGGCACTTCTTTGTTTTGTGTGGGTTGAGTGTGAAGGAGAGTTACAGGAAGAACTATTTATTCGCTCGACTTGCCGGGTGGAACAACTAGCTCTGAGATTTTTGAAGCACTTAAGAGTTATTTCCTGGAACACAGAATTGGATGGAAAAAATGTATTGGGATATGTACAGACTAGACATCTTTCAGGAATTGTTGCAAAGGTGAAAAATGTTGGTCACCCAGACATTTTGTCTACACACTGCATTATACATCGTGAGCAACTTGAGGTGAAAAAAAGTCCCCAGAACTACACGAAGTATTATCAGATGTTATTAAAATCGTAAATGAAATTCAACACAAAGTGCTCAATTCTCCAATATTTGAGGCACTTTGCAATAAATGGGTTCCCAGTATACTCACCCGCTTCTTCACACTGAGGTGAGATGGCTGTCGAGGGGCAAGATCCTAACCCGACTGTTCGCCCTGCGTGAAGAAGTCAAAATATTTTCCCAGCGACCAAATAATCCGAAATTACGAGAACTCTTCTCCAGCGATGAGTGGATAGCCAAGCTTGCATACCTGGCAGATATTTTTTCGCTATTAAATGAACTAAGTATCCTTGCAAGGACAACTTAAGGATGTGTTCACACTACGAGGTAAAATGGATGCTTTCCAAGAGAAAATATTACTGTAGCAAATGTGGTTGGCTGAAGAAGATCTGCAAATGTTTTCAGACTTTGATGAATACATGAGAGAGAAAGATGTCAACCGTCAGGTGGTAACCATTGTTCAACAGCACTTACAATCACTCACAAAACCTTTTGGTCGTTATTACCCAAAGAAAGAAGATCCCAGACATGGTAATATGTGGATAATAGATCCATTTGCAGCAAACACTGAAGATAGCAATTTAAGCATGAATAAGAAAGCCTCATCGATCTATCATCTGACAACAGCCTCAAAGCTAAATTCCAGTCATCCTTATCAAGACCTCATTTTTGGATCTCCATTAAAAATGAATACCCATTGCTGAGTGAAAAAGCAATGAAAATTTTGATTCAATTTTCAACAACATATTTGTGCAAAAAAAAAACATTTTCTTTTTAAAAAAATATATTTTATTGATTTTTTACAGAGAGAACAGGAGAGGGATAGAGAGTTAGAAACGTCGATGAGAGAGCAATATCAATCAGCTGCCTCCTGCACACCCCCTACTGGGGATGTGCCCACAAACAAGAATCGAACCTGACCAGAATCGAACCTGGGACCCTTCAGTCCATAGGCCGACCCTCTATCCACTGAGCCAAATCAGTTAGGGTGCAAAAAAACATTTTCATCAGTCACAGCAATTAAAACTCAGTACCAGTCCCGGCTTGAAATAAATACGGTTCTCCGTCTTGTAGTAATGAACATCATTGAGCCAAAAATCCATAAACTTATTTCAAGCAAACAGGAGCAAATATCACACTCTAAAAATGTTTAATACTGCCCTAGCTGGTTTTGCTCAGTGGATAGAGCATCCACCGGTGGACTGAAGGGTCCTGGGTTTGATTCCAGTCAGGGGTACATGCCCAGGTTGCAGGCTCGATCCCCAGTAGGGGGCATGCAGGAGGCAGCCAATCAATGATTTTCTCTCATCATTGGTGTTTCTATCTCTCTCTCCCTCTCCCTTCCTCTCTGAAATCAATAAAAATATATTTTTTAAAAAAATAAATAAATAAAAATGTGTAATACTTAAACTTATTTTAATAAATTTGTTGCCAAAACCAGTTTGGCTCAGTGGATAGAGCGTTGGCCTGCGGACTGAAAGGTCCCAGGTTCGATTCCGGCCAAGGGCATGTACCTGGGTTGTGGGCACATCCCCAGTAGGAGATGTGCTGGAGGCAGCTGATCGATGTTTCTCTCTCATCGATGTTTCTAACTCTATCTCTCTCCCTTCCTCTCTGTAAAAAATCAATAAAATATATTTCTTTAAATATATAAAAATAAATTTGTTACAATTAAACAACCTTTGAAGATTTTGTTATGAATAAGTATTTATAATGTTATATTAAATAGGTGTATTTCATATTAATAAAATGGGACTTCTTTGATCATTATTTTACAAATGTATTTATCTTTTTTTAAAAAATCATATTAGTGGTCCACGGGATTTAAAATTATGAATTTAGTGGTCCGTGAGGTCAGAAAGATTAGTGACCACTGAGTGAGTACAGTCATGATGTCCTGAGTGTTCAGTCATTGTAGCCATGAGATCATCGTTGTCGAAAAGCAATAGGCATATCACAGCAATAATTTTTTTTAAAGGCCCGCCCAGCACGGCTCAGTGGTTGAGTGTCAACCTATGAGCCAGGAGGTCACAGTTCGATTCCTATTCAGGGCATATGCCCAAGTTACAGGCTTGATCCCCAGTGTGGGGTGTGCAGAAGGCAGCCAATCAATGATTCTCTCTCATCATTGATGTTTCTCTCTCTCCCTCTATGAAATCAATAAAAATATTTTTTTAATGAAAAATTTAAAAAGCAGTCCTCCTCCAGAACTAGTGAACAAAACACTGAGTAGTGAGATGGCAACTATATTACTGTGTTCAAATAGCAGCGAAGTCCTTAGTTGTCCACAGAGTGAGACCAAAAACCCACAAGGGTGAAATTATATACCCAGCATCTGCATGTTTAAATATTTTGAGCCACTGATATTCGGTAATACTTTTTCCAGAAGAAAATAGCTTTTGAAACAAAACCCTAAGAAATGCAGTCCTAAGTTTTAATATAAAAATGAACTGAACAATGTGAACTGCTTTTAGGAGGTCAAATGATTCAAAAAGTCTCACTGCCTTAAAAAATTTAGTGAAACATAATAATTTTCACTTTTTACTCTGAATTTCTGTACTATTTGTGTTTTTTTACAATGAGCACACATTTCTTACTTAACAATAAAATAAACCAAGAAATGAAGAGAAAACTAGATGATGGGCTGGATACTTTGGTTTCTTTGCCTGAAGATATGACGGGGACATCTTCCCCTACTTTACGCAGGAAGATGTCAGAAAGGTTAAGTAGTCACTAAATTACTATCTTTTTTTTTAATAATTTTTATTTCTTGAAGTATTACAAAGAGTATTACATATGACTAAATTACTATTTTAGGGAAAAATCACCAACAGAAATACTTCTCTTCGATCTCAAAAACCTCTCACTAAAATGACAGGCTGTTCTAAGGTTAACAGTCTGCCCTGAAAACCAGTTTCAAGCAGAACCTTCCTGGTGTTAGGTTCTCAACTTGTGGGTCGCGACCCCTTTGGGGGTCGAACGACCCTTTCACAGGGGTCGCCTAAATACATCCTGCATATCAGATATTTACATTATGATTCATAACAGTAGCAAAATTACAGTTATGAAGTAGCAACGAAAATAATTTTATGGTTGGGGGTCACCACCACATGAGGAACTGTATTAAAGGGTCGCACCATTAGGAAAGTTGAGAACCACTGTGTTAGAGCATTCATTCTGCAGCGGGGAACAGAGGAGCCGATGAAAGCTACAAGCAGCCTGGAAATGGAGAGAGGACAGGGGACTTCAGGGCTCGTCCTGAACCAAGAAGGGTGATCCAGGCTGTCATGGGTTTGAGAGCGACGCTGGTGGAGTCCAGAGCAGCAGCCGGGGAAAATGTGTCCGGAGGGGCCAAGCTGCTGTCCAGGTCCGTGAGTGAGAGAGCCTGCGAGAGCAGGCACATGGAGAGAGCCTCTGGAGGTGGGCACTGGATCAGTCCCTTACCAAGGGCTGTGCATGTCCACCAGCCCAAGGCCACCGCTTCTACCAATGCTGGGGCTGGCTAGCACATCCCTGTCTTGATTCTCCTCAAGACCAGGGCTCAGGAGCCACTGCCACTGCCTCTGCTGCAGTCTCCTCATGTGTTGCCACTGTGGTGGAACAGTGAGCACAAGCATGTCACTTTCCCATGGCAGTGGTCTCCTTGGATTCCCACAGGCCAGGCCGCCACCACACCGGGCATTGGTTAATTCTTGTATGTACCCTGACCAGGATTGTTGCATATCAGGACAATGCTCTAACCAAATGAGCTACCCAGCCAGGGCTAGAAAGACTCTTTGGATGGTCAGGGAAGGCTTCTCCAAAGAGGTAATATGTAAGCAAAGACTTAAATTAACTGAGGTGTGAACCACACAGACATCTGGGAGGGAAAACATTCTAATCTAGACAGAGGGGCCAACAAGCACAAAAGCCCTGAGGTACAAGTTTGGCTTATGTGAGGAATAGCCAACAGTTCAGTGGGCCTGGAGTTGTGGGTCCACGGTGATATCACAGAGAGTCCTTGTGGTCTTTAGTAAGAGTTTGGAATCTATCCTACAAACGGTAGGAACCCTGCAAGTTGAAAGCAGGGGATGGGCATAATTTGATTTAGAATGTGGTTTTAAAAGATCACTCTGGCTCCTGTTAGATTGTCTGGAGCAGGCGAGAGAGCATAGGAGCAGCTTGGGGCTACTGTAATAGTCCAGGTAGGCATGGTTAGGACTTGGGCCAAGCAATGAGATGATGAAATGGGTCAGATTTTGGATCTCTTTTGAGGATCTAAACAAAGGTTTGCTTATGAATGAGATGTGGTGTGTGAGAGAAAGAGGAGCTGAATATGGTTCCAAGGCTAGGCTTGAGCTCTGGGAAACGCATGCAAAATAGAGTGCCACCACAGGGATCTATACACTCAGGCACAGATGCACTCAGATGCACACAGCCACCACACAGCTGGGAGCACACATTCCATAGTATCAGGGGTAGACACAGACCCCACCACTTGACCTCTGCCTGCCCCAGTCTTCTCCCACATCAAAGCCCCAGGGTCAGAGCCCCCACGGCACCCCCATCCTACCCAGCTCAGCCTTGGCACTCATAGGACACCCCACCCCAGTATTTTCCTACCAACTCTCATTCCTGCCCATACTGGCTCCTTGAGCAAGGATGCTCCTGACTCAGATTCTTCTGAGAGACCAGAGCCTGGCCCCTGACTCCAGCTCCCTGCCCTTGATCTCACCTGTCCAGTCCCCCTTCTCCATGACCAGATCCTGCTCCCACACTTGTGCCGAGCCAGCTCAGCCAAGGGTTCACAAGCCTGAGTAAGGGCGGTGAAGAATGAAGAAATGACAAAGAGAATAAGCTGGGTCTACTCTAGGTGGATCTTCCTGTGCCTGGCTGAGGCCACAGAGAGAGATCCAGAGGCAAGCTGAGCCTTTATTTTATAGCCAGAGGTAAACAAGGTAGTGGTCACCATAGTTACAATGTTCTTGTGAGTTTCACTTGTTTTGGCAGCACTTGCTATATCTCCCTCAGCCCATTAACTATCCAGATAAGATCTAGGGAGCGTGATAAGGTCAAGCCTAATTATGCTAAGAGGACTGTGCCCTCTAAGCTGGGACTTGCTTGTGGCTTTGCCAACAGGTCAGTCCGAGGCTTAACCCTATAGCCGCGCCCTACATATACTCCAGCCTGAGGCCCTACAGAAAATTATCACTCAACAAATATTTGCTAAGTGCTCTCTATGGGCTAAGCTCTCTACCCTTTCACCTTGACCTGAAGTCCCACCTCCATGTTTACCTAATACCCATCAACTGCCCTATTCCCAGCACTCCTGCATTCACTCTACAGGATGGCTGCCCTCTCTCCCAACCACCCCCCAGGTTATCTCCTTCCCCCATCCAGCCTGCCAGCCATGGACAGGCAGCCTGGTGCAACGGAAAGGGCAGTGCTTTATGCTCAGGCAGCCCTCAGCCCCATCCACCATTGAACACCTGTGAACCACACACAGGTGACTCAATGCCTCTGCTAGAAAAGGTTGGCAATAGTTCTCACCTTCCAGACTTGTGGGCAATAATTCATGGGAGACCCTTAGCCCAATGCCACAGTACATAGTAGCTACACAATGGTAGCTGTTGTGCACTCAGGCCCACCTCTGCCTTACTGGCCTCTATGGCTTAAGGACAAAGCACACCTGGGACAGTGGCAATACCCACACTTGTGATCTCAGGCCCTAACTGTGATAACCATCACTCAAGCGATGTTGGGGGAAACTGAGACTGAGTGGTGACCTTGCCTGAGGTCCCCCAGGAGGTCCACTGAGGGAGTCCTGAAGTGTAAGTTTGCATCGTAAGTGTTGGGTCATGCTATCCTGTGTGCAATGGAATATGTAACAGCGAGGACACCTCCTGCCCTGGACTGACAAATACCATGGCAGCCAGGAAGCCCCAAAGAGTCTGCTCCCAAGGAAACAGGGTGGCAACATGCAGCAAGGCTCAAGGTCTAGGAGTGGTTGGGAGCCTGGTGCCGGGCCCAGCCCTGCCATCCACCCAGTATGTGGCCTTGAAGGACTCATCCAGTCAGTTTTGTCACCTATGAAATGAAGCACACAGTCTTGGCTCAAAAGCTGCTCTAAGTTTCTGCGCAGAGGCTGACAATCCCTATGGCTCCTTACTGAGCACTTGCAATGTGCAGGCACTGTCCAGATGACCAATTTTGTTCATGTAACCCTCCTGAAACCATATGAAACTCCTGTTATAAATGGACACATAGGGTGATTATGAAATACTGACCACCCACTGTCCATCGTGGTGCTGCTTGCACTGGGAGACAACAGAAGCCCCATACCTCAGATAACAGAGGGTTGCAGTGTCTCTAAGCAGCTTCCAGAACTCCTTGTGCTTGAGCGTGAGGTGGGAGCTATGGATTGATGACCACAGCCCTAAAAGGGCCACAGGTCACAGAAGGGACACTGCCACCCCCTTGAGGTTCCTTGTAAGCCACAAGGTACAGGGGCAATTAAGGGAACCCTGAGTGTCAAATCAGAGAAAGGGCCAGACCCAGAGGCCTCAGGATGCGGATCAAAGAAACAAGGGTTGGGAAGGCAAGAAGTAGGGGAAGATGACCAGAAAAAAGGCAAACGAAAGAAAAAAGACAAAAATCAAAATTAATGAAGTTTAATTAAATATCTATAAGATAATACATTGTTAAGTAGTAATGAACCTAACTCAAATTGGTATATATTAATGACTTTAATGTGGAATGCCAGCAAAATTTCTTGTGTGACAGGGTGTGGGATTCAGCCCCTAAAATTCCAAGTGCCAGGGGCCTGCCTATGGTCTTCAAATGTGCCACCCCCAAAACGTAGATGCATCCCTCAGAAAAGAAAGGGTCCCCATATTGATTTGAAATTAAATTTCAACCATGTAGGGGAATGAAAAAGCAAGAGAGGAATACAAGTCAGTTATAGAAAAATGTAGGAATGCTCCTCACACATTCATCTGTAATGGAGTCCCTGGGTCAGCCTCTTCACCCCTGGGGGCTGATGGGATCCACCTCCCATTAAGCCCCTTCACATTTCAGCAGCTGGGTTCACCAGACTCCATTCTTTATCACCTCTGAAGTGGAAATCTGCCACCCCCTCTTCCTTCTAACCTAATAAGTTAATTCATGTGACTTTGAGGAATGGATCCAGAGAGCTGGGTTTGAGTCCAGAGGCCTCAGACTCACCGTGTGATCATAGGCAGACCCTATTCTCCCACTGGCCAAGTCTGAGTCTCGTCCATGAAATGGAATAATGACGCCTAGTGAGGCTGATGTATGGAACAAGGAGGTCACAGCTGTGTGAGACAGTTTTTTAAACAGACTGGACTGCACTGGGCTTTGACTAACAAAACAAAACTCAAGGAAAAAATGTTTGTGTTAAGCTATGTTGAATCCCAGAGTCATTTCATACTTGCCCTTTCTGAGCTCTGTCTGGGGAGGTGAATTTTTATTGTTCTCCATGGTCTTTTGCCGGGCTCACTGACTCTTTCTGCCCTGGCCAGTGGAGAGAGGTACCACAGCCGAATTGGTGGGAAAGCGGGTTTGGGGAAGGGTAGCAGGGAGCCCAAAAGGCTTGACTGCTGGAGGTCTGAGTTAGCAGCAGAAAGGCAGGGTGGACCCAATCCTCACATGCTTAGGGAGATGGTGCAAGAATGTTCTTCTAGCCCAAGACCTGGGCTCTGCCCACTGCATCCTGGCTCTTGCGGATGCAGCAGCCTCAGCTTTAGCACAAGAGATGGTAGATTCCTGGAGCTTTGTTTGGTGGCTTCAGCCAGGGGCCTTCAGAGGCAGCCTAAACTTAGATACTGGCCCATGGGTGCACAAGGCCAGGCCACAGAGCCTACCAGGAGTTGATTTCTGGCCCGAAGCATCCCCTGGCACACTGGGTGATGCAGCCAGCTGCCACCCCTCACTGGACCTCAAGTTCCTTGTCTGTGCAATGAAGAACTAATATGGTGGTGTCGAGTGATGGATAATCACAGATGGCTGGAGGTAATTCACGCACACTGCCCCAGAAGGTGGTACATGTGGGACACCTTTGCTATGTTCACATGTGACTTTGTGGCAGTTTGCGTGTATCACTGTGTGAGGGTATGACTGTGTGCATAAGACTGTGGTATGACTGAGAGTGATGCCGTAGCTAAGACTGATGTAGTGAACAGATGACATGTATAGACATCGCCAAGTGTGGACATGGCTGTGAATGTGTGACAGTATGTGGCACTGTGGATAGGAGTGCAATTGTGAGAGCACATGACCATGCATATATGTGTATGTGGCCAAGAGTGGTTTATGTGCCTGTGGGTAAGTTGTGTGGCTGTGTGTGGCTATGTCTACTTTAGGTTGGGCAACAGTGTCTGGGACAATGTGAATGTATGGATGACTGTGTGGCTGTGCCACAGGATGGGAGGTGTGATGGTGAACTGGGCCTAGAACACCTGTCTTCCCCAGGCCTGGCTCTGTTTCAGCCGTGGCACAGTGGTTCACAGTCCTCCTGTGTCCAGGAGGCAACAGGATGCAGGATCTGAGAACCACCTCCATCCCCAACACCCTACATGTGGCCACAAAACAGACTCCTTTCCTGAGTTGGGCCAAGATTGGGTATCAGGAGTCCCCTCAGGTCCCCTCAGGTCCTGGTAGTTGCCCAGGGCAGAAAGAGAAGCCTGGTTTTCCACCCCCCTCAGACAAAAATGAGGGAGGGAACTGGAGGCAGCTCGGCCCAGCTTAGTCTAGAACAAGTGCCTGGCTTGTGACTGAGGCCAGCCACCAGGATATTCCCCCACACTATTCCCCCAGTCCCCTGCAGAAAGGGGCTCTGGCCAGCCCCAACAGATCTCAAATTCCCCCAACACCCTATCCCACACACAGACAGAAAAAAAACAAAACAAAAAAAAAAACAGGGAGAGGGGCTATTCTCAGTCCCCACCACACACATGCTATCTCAGCCTACCGACCTCAGTAGGCCTAGCCTGTCCCAACACTTCACATTCTGGTTCTTCTCCTAGGTGCAAGCTGACCTGGTATCAGGCCAACTCCCTCACCCTGAGGATGGGAGGTATGGAAGATGGTCCCCTTTCAAGAAAGGGACAGAGGGCAGTCCCAGGGCAGGAAGCATGCATGGGGACTTTCCAGGCACTGTGGGCTAAGAGGAGCATTCCTACTCTACTCAGACTGACCTCAAGAAGTTGTCCCCAAACCCTCCCCACTCCCACAGCCCCCTTGCTGTGGTCAGATTGCTCTCTGCAGAAGGCTACTTGGAGGTCAAAGCTGAGAAAAGATTAAGGGGGAGAAGGTCCTCAGAGGGACTGGATATGAAGGAAGGAGAGCAGGGAGGAGGGAGGGGGAAAATTCCACAGAAAGTCCCAAATCTGACCTAATTTTGACTCAGGGTCAAGGGCCCACTCCAGAATTTCCTCTGAGGACATTCTACCCTGAATGGGGAGCCCTTGCTGCCCTCTCCCCCGGTGCATCTGCCATCCCTTTTCTTATCTCACTGCCCGGAGCCCCCAGGCCCCTGGCCTGGCCAAAGCCTCCCCTGATGTCTGGGCCCAGGCACTTCTCCCTACACCGAGTCCACGTTGCCCTGAAAAGAACACCGTGCTTTCACCACACTCCTCTGTTCCATGTGTGAAGATCCCTGTTCATCCTGCCTGGGGCACCCCCAATGGCAGGGCTGAGGAGTCCTCCTCAGTTTCCAACAAGGAAGCCACCGCATGGCTGGGTACCCAAAACTGCCTAGGAGAGGACGCAGTTTCTGAGCTCCACCTCCTTCCCCTGGGCTGGGGCCTCCCTGGGGAGAGGAACCCCATTGATTAGACAGTCCTGAAACATGGTCTCCTATCCCTTTTTCATGCAACCCTCAGCCCTAGATCAGAGCAGCACAGCCAAATCCCTGGCAGGACTTTACCATTTGTGAGATGATAGTGAGGTCTGGGAAGGGTGTGAAACTATCTAGAGGTGTTCTTGGCCAGATCCCCAGATAGCACCTCCCACCAGCACAGTCTTCTCCCCAACTATTGAGGTTCTGGGGTAAATTTTGTGCCTATCATAACCTCAGGGACAATCAGGGTTTTATCCTTCCCGCACCCTCATCCCCTCTGAGATCTAAATTTAAAAGTCATGTTTTTGTTGTCTTAATTGTAAAAAAGTTTATCAAGAAAAAATATTCAAGCAGCAGCCGTCAGGAATGGCCATGACCTCCTGGAGGGGGCTAGCAGTGGCACCTGTCAGTTCCACCCAACTCGCTGCTGGACCACCTCCTGGCCTGGGGAAGGAATAGCTCCCTTGAGGACATAAACATGAGTGGGAGACAGTGCAAATGGCCAGAATCCAGGCAGGCATCACAGTGAGACTGGCCATCGGTAGGTGGACCCAGGGCCAATCAACCTATTTTTCCCCCTGGGTTTCCCACTGTGCACCAGGAAGAATTCAAGGATTCATAGGATCAAGGACCCTAAAAACCTGGGGGTCTGAGCCTGCTGGAGTGTGAGGAGCTATTGTAGTGCACTCAAATATCTGGTACCTTTTGGGTGTGCCCTCCAGGAAGATAACACCAGGGCCCTGGGGTTCATGACTTGTCTTAACATCTTGAGTCCAGGGAAAAGATGCTGTGTGGTCCCCTAACCAAGGGGTGTTAGGGGCTTAGCAGGTAAAAGGGAGTCAGGAGGGTGTTGGCCTGCAGGCCCTCCTGCAGGGGGCAGGGGTGGGGCACGGGCGGGGACAGGGACAAAGGAACAAGGAAGATTCCTCCCCATCAAAGTAAAGTAGCAAACTTGTTTGGGAAAGGTGAGGGAGAGATGAAGGGTGTTTTCATGCCTCCATACCTTTGCCCATGCTGTTCCTCTCTTCCAAATATCCTCCCCATCTACTGTCCTCACTTACTATCTGGCAGGTCCTTGTCATTCTTCAAGACACCACTCGAATGTCACCTACACTGTGGAGTCTTCCCTGACCTGCAGAATGAGTGGACCCCTCTGTGAGCTTCCAGGAACCCCTTATTTACCATGGGTCATTCTGTGTTACCTGTCCCCCCGCCCCACAAATCTGTTTCTGTGTCTGATTCCCACCTTGACTGGGGACACCCTGAGGGCAGGTGTGTCACAGCCCTGGGTGTTCAACATATGACCCCGGGACCACAGCAGGCCCCAGAGTGAGGGTATGGTGGCCAGATGCACAAGGGCTAGAGGCTCTGCAGTTGGCTAAGACTCTGGCCTAGCCTCAAGTGACTGACCAGCAGCCCAGGCCTCAGCCTGGAGGGTTCCTGGTCCCATTCTCACCCCTGCTGTGCCCACCTCTAAGGGATGGAGAACTTCCCCGGGGGTACCCATGACTCTTCCACAGCCCACCCCCAGCTGCTGCTGGTGCAGGAGGTATGGAAACCAGAATATACTGCAGTGACCAGGCTGAAGGTGGGGTGGGGCCAGGTACTCAACGTCAGAGGTTGTCGTACATGCGCAGCGTCTTCTCCAGCTGCTGGCCTACCCGCTGGTAGAAGAGGATCTGCTGGCGCAGGTAACTCTGCATCATGTGCTTAAAGTCGAGCTCACGGCGCTGGTGGAAGTGGTTCATCTCAGCCTGCAGGGCGAAGCCCACCACGCGACAGCGCCTGCGAATGCCATCTGCTTCATCCTGCGCCATGCGGCCCTCGTCACTCATGCGTTGGCTCTCCTTTACCTTGGCAAAAGCGCCTGGCATAGGCAGAGCAGAAGACAAGGGATGTTAGGGCTCTGATGTCCCCAATTTGTTCCCTAAACCCTCTGTTAGTACCCTCAAGGGCAGACAGTGACCTCATCAATTCGACTCAGGCCTCGCTCCCGGACTCCAGACTCCTGGTCCAACTGGGTGTCCCACCAGGATGTCCCAACCCTCACCTAAACAGATGCACCATCTTCCCTCCAAACCTATGGCACCAACAACCCACACCCAAGCAGTCACTGTTCTGCTAGCTACATTCCAGAACTTGGATAATCCTAATTCAGCTCAGACATTACCTCCTCCAGAAAGCCTCCCCTGTAACCCTACTGCATTAGGTGCCTCCCAATGTTCTCAGGTGCCCTAGGTTTCCCTCTCCCACAGCTCTCACCACCCTGCAGTTTCTCTGACTGCCTCCCTATGGGATGTGAGCTCAACATGTCTAACACCCAGAACAAAGCCTAGCACACAGCAGATCCTGATACATATCCACTGATACATGTTCAACCTGTCCCTCACTGGACAACTACAACAGGCCTCCAAGAACCTCCCCACCTCAGTCCCAGAGAGATTCTCTTGAAGAGCAGCCAAGCTGGGCACCCAGAGTTCCAAGCTTTCCCTGGCTCCCCTCTGTCTGCAGATCAAGGTCCACATCCATTCATAAGGCTCTCTAAAAGCTGGTCCCTGTACCCATTTCACACTGACCCCATGTTCATCAGACACACCCTGCTCTTTCCTAACTTCATCTCTCTGCCCCCTGGATCCCTAAGAATAATTCAAAGCCTCCCATCAGGTATACCAGGAGCCTCCCTCAGTGTTCCCAGGAACAATGATTCCCAACCCCATCACACTGCTTATTCTAAAACAGAGCCTCGAAGGCCACCTGGAGTTTTCCTTTGTGTGTGTCTCTCCCACAAACAGATCCTGGCCCCTCCTCACTCAAGCTCCCAGGGGACTAGAGGAGGCCATTGTAATAACCAGGTGACAGATGGAGGACAGAAGATGAACCTGGGCAGGTGACCCAATTTGGAAGAACCTGAATGAATCAACAGAGCAACTGGTGAATGGATTCCAGTTCTGAATTAACAGGTACTGGACTAATTCTGCATTAAAGCCAATGAGGGGGCAGTTGCTGAGAGGGGGAGGCAGTTTGTCAGGGCCTGGCACTTACTCCCTCAGAGCTGTAGGGAATCCACTGTGCAAAGAAGAATGAGATGAGAAGGGTTGGCACAGTGGACAGCACACCATCAAGTACTTCAAAAGGATCCACTGCATACAAATAACATGCTCATTATCCATACTTCCCATTTTTTCTTTAAGGAGGCTTCTCAGGGGCCTTCAAAATGTGTTATTTTTACAAATTGTTCGATGCATTCAAGATGCATTTATTGAGCATTACTATATGCCAATCGCAGGGCTCTATATCCTGGAAATAACTCTGGGGGCCTTTAGAACTGGCAGCACCACATTAGTAAACAAGTGCATGACTTATTGGCTAACATTGGCATTTGGGGCAGATACACTCAAGTTTGAACAGTCTCCAACACTGCTCACACCGCATTCAAAATAACTCTGAAGTCACCAGATCCCAGCCGACTCAGTCCTTTGGCCACATTCCTGCTCCATCCCAACTGCTCAGGCCTGGGCAGGAGAAGCAGGATCACTCTAAGACCCAATAAAAGACTTCAGAGCAGGAGAGGCCCTAGTGGCCAGCTGCCTGCCCACTTTCCATACCACTGCTCTACAGAGGAAACTGAGGCCATGAAGGGAAGAGACTTACCCTAGGGGCTCCCACCTCCTTCCTGCCCCTCACATAGGGGAGCCTGGCCCAGAGACATCCCTCCATAGCTGGGAGGTAGACATGCCTTTTCATGCAGGGAGCCCATGCCAGGTCACCCAGGCATTTGTGTGGGACCCCCAGACAATGACTCAGGAATTTGAGAAGGTTCCAAGAAATAAGGAAGGACTAAACAGGTAAAAAACAACAGGACAAAGAAACTGGAGTTAAGCTTCAGCAAAAGGAACCTACTGGAAGAGGAGACACTAACCAGCCTGGATTCCACCTGCCTGAGAAAGTCCAGGTACAGTGGGTGTGGGCCTGTACTCGAGAGGGCACTTCTTGCCCATAGCCTTGGAGGAAGGAAAGGCCCCCTTTGTTGATGAGGAGATTGAGGCCCAAATAATAGAAATTAATCTATTGCAATTGCTAGGTAACCAAAGACAGACAGGCAAGGAGCCAAGGATAGGGACAAAGGCTATGAGGGTAAGAGGGAGGTGGAGGCCCCACCCTGCTCTCTGTCACCTCTCCACCCTGTGACTCAGGTCTGGGGCCTGGACCAGCTAACACTAAAGTGCCCCAGAAACTAGCCGGGAGTCAGGACTCAGGCCTGTCCAGCATCCCCCCTCTACATTCTAGTTTGGAGTCAACCTGAGAGCTGAAGACCCAGGGGAGCCTCCTGCCCTGGCAGTTGTCCTGTAAGTAGGGTCTCAGAAATAGGAAAAGGAGGGTCGGAGTTTCGGAGCTCCATGGTCCCAGGCACAGTCCCTAAGCTCCCTCCTTAATCAGTCTTATTCCCACTTCTTGGAGGTTGTAACCATCTGCACCAGGTTGGAGGCAGGAGGTCTGAGTCCTGGTCCCAACTGTGTCACCTCCAGCAAGCTACTGCTCTTGCCTGGTCTACAGGTTTCCCCACATCAAAGGGTACAGGTTGGACTAGATATGATGCTACTGACAACTGCTCATACAAGGTAATGCTTTAGTTTCCACATCTGTGAAATGAAATAAGAATACTTACCCTCTAGTGCAGCGGTTCTCAACCTGTGGGTCATGACCCCTTTGGGAGTCAAATGACCCTTTCACAAGCGTCGCCTAAATACATCCTGCATAACAGATATTTACATTACGATTCATAACAGTAGCAAAATTACAGTTATGACGTAACAATGAAAATAATTTTATGATTGGGGGTCACCACAACATGAGGAACTGTATTAAAGGGTCGCAGCATTAGGAAGGTTGAGAACCACTGCTCTAGTGTAATTGAGGTTTGATTGAACTAATATGTATAAAGTACTTAGGACAGCACCTGGCCAAATAAGAGCTCAAGATGCTATGTGCACTTGTCTGCAAACTGCTTTTTAGTCACAGCAAGAACCAGCTGGTGGTGGCTCATGGCAAGGATTCTCTTTGTTTATGGAAGCCTAGGAGGGGTGGCAGAAGGAGGGTTAGACAACAGCCCAGAACAGAGGCCCCACCTGTCCTCAGGCAGGTGCCTGGCTTGCAAGAATCACTCTGCCTTGGCCAATCTAGGAGCTCCTTGGCCCCTCCATGCATGCTTTGGTCCTGGGCCTGCCTCCAGTCCACGGAGGATTGCATCTAACTTAGCACTACAGCATCCAAGCCTCCCTCCCTTTCCCTTCCCCTCCTAACTTATCTACTCCAAATAGCCATTCCTGAGGGAGCTCCTTCCCGCATTTATCAGGCACAGTGGACACTGCCTGGGCTGTGGAGTCAGACACACCTGGGCTCCAATTCCTGTTCTGCTCACCATCCCACCTCACTGCACCTCGTCTGTAAAATGGAAGGGGTCATACCAACCTCCTGGCTTGGGTGTGATGAGTCTTAAGTAGGGGCAGTCACTGTCTCCCCTTGCTGTCCCAGGCCCTAATAATAGTTACTCTGGGACAATTACCCCCAAGACTGCCAGGAGCTGGGCCAGTGTGCAGACAGGCTGGTGAGACTCATTTCAGTGCCAATCAGACTCCATCTCCCATTTTACTAAGGTAAACACTGAGGGGAGAAAACTCTCTTAAGGTCACCTTAGAGACAATGTCTATCCAAATCCTGGTCTCCTGATCCCATCTAGGACTCCCACTTCCTTCCTTCCATGACCTCTCCCACACGCTCACCATCTTGCAGATACCCAGACAAGCTGGACAGAATCCTGGGGGACCCAATTTTCCTCCTCCTTCCTCTGAGAAAAGGCTCTACTTACAGGGCCAGCATGGCTATGGGCCCCCAAAGCCGGCCCAATTCTGTCTCAGCCAGATTACAAGCCTCCTCCGTAACTCACCAGAACACAGGCCTAGGAATGGCAGTGCAGAGTCCAGAAGGAGGAAGAATAAACCCAAAAGGGCTTTGATTATTGGGGAGAATGTCCTCCAGGTAAGGGAAGGTGGGCTGGCCTCTGCCTAAGCTTGAATACATCACCCCAGAGAACTGTTGGTCCCTGACTCTTAGAAACACCTCAAGTGGCAAGAGGAAAATCAGAAATGGCCTCTCTCAGCTCTGTCTCCCAGCCCCTGGGTCAGAAAGGCCAGTCTGGCTTCTACTCCCTTCTACTTAAGTGCGTACCTGGGAGCCCTGGGTATAGGGCTGCTTTCCTGCCCTCAGCTCTGCCCTGGGTGAAGGTCCCCAGGCACCACGGGGCGGGGGGGGGGGGGGGGGGGGGGGGGCGGGTGTTGCACAGCTGTTTAATCACTGTGCCACTGCTTCCCCCTCCTGCTGCCCAGTAGGAACACGCCATCCAAGGAACTGGTTGAACCAGCTTTCCCAGACCCTAAAGCAGCAGTGGGGGTGTGGCTCCATTCCAAACCAGGGCCACCAGCCAGCCAGGCCACCTCCCTGCCCTATCCCTGCTCCAGAGCTCAGAGCCAGATCTGAGGCATCACTCTGTCCTCAACCAGACCCTCCCCATAAGTCTCCCTCACCTTGAAGGCCTAAGAGCTTCACCCTCGCTTGTTTAATAGATCAGAAAACTAAGACCCCAGAGACAGGAAGGCACTTTTCAGGGATACACAGCAAATTGGGGGAAGAGCCAAGACTAGAGCTTAGGCCTTGTGTCTCCTGAAGCTGAAAGAAGAGGGAAGGAGGAGGAGAAGAATGGGGAGATGAGAGAAAAGGACAAAGAACAGAAAAGAAAGTGAAGGGAGAAAGGAAGCTGAGAGCTACATAAGTTCTAGAAGTCAACCTCCTGTTAAAGGAGAGCAGGGCTGGTTTACACCAGATTCTCCTGGGTACTGAGGTAGGGGGTGGCATTTGCTGACCCCAGGCTCAATCCAGAGGCCTAACTCCTGACCCCACCCAGAGGAAAACTCACAACCTAGCCAGGCCTGACCTCAGGCCTAGGGGCCAAGGAGCCAGACCCACCCTACAGATGCCCTAGAGATGTTCTTCCTGAGTTACCAAGCAGCCCCAGGGAGGACCACACCTCTCTCCTGACGTCTGCCCTGCCTGTTGTCTCCAGGACTCAGTTACCAGATAGTTCAGATCAGGATTCACTGCTCAGGCAAGAAGACAGCCAGGCTCAGGAAGGGGTAGTTAGATGGGCCATATGCCCCTGGTTCCTCCCTAGCCCAGCCCAGGTGCCCCTGGGTGACCAGAGATGAGTCACTTCCCTGCCAGTTCCTTGATAGCCCCACAGTAACAGAGAAGGGCCCATCCTATTCCTCCACCACAGAGGGACTGTGAGAAATGAAAACACAGCCAGTTTTGGGAAGTGGCCAATATGAATGTGTGCTTAGGGAGTCACAGGAGGAAGGGACAGTCTCAGCTGTACCATGGACTCCCTGTGCAACCACTCTTCTATGGACACCACCTTCTATATCTGCAGAATGGGGACAACAACCCTCCCTACCCAGATGGGAGCTCACAGAAAGGATATGCAGTGGTGAGAACAGGTTCTGAAGGAGGTGAGCTTGTGAGGCAGTGGGAAGACAGGCCACACTGTGCTTGTTATCTGAGTCTGTATCCGTGTGGGCTCCTCAAGGCAGGGCCTAGGCCCTGGTCATCTCCGTGTTCCCAGAACCCAGCCTGATACTTTCAAGGGCTCAGTGTATAATGCATAAATGAGAAAATGAGACAGAAACAAAAAAAAAAATGAACAAAGAAAAGACAACAAGAAGGTAAACAGTGAGCCTCATAAGGATAGGGACAAACCTATTCACAGTAATATCACTACACCTAGAATAGCATCTGCCACACAGTAGGTGCCCAACACACTTGTTGAATGAATGAACAAGACAGAGACAGAAAGACTAGATGAGCTGTTCCATTCTGGGTAGGCCATGCTCACATCCCCACATTCAGCAGAGTACAGATTCAGTAAGGCTCTCCAGTCGTGCTGTACTGGCTCTTACCTTTCTGCAGGTGAATGATGTCAGGAAAGTTGGAGAGCAAACCCTGGTAGAGAGACAGCATGTCGAGCATTTGGAAGAGGTCATTCTTGGGCTGCTCAGCAAACATCTCACCAACAGTTTCATAGGTACGGCCCGTGTGAGAAATGGCACTGTTGAGAGCCTCGGAACTAAAGGGGGGGTCCATCTGAAAAGCATGACTGATGGCCTGGAAGGCATTGCCTAGCTTCTGGAATTCTTTGCGGAAGCCTCCCACATGCTTACGTACCAGCTCCAATGCTACAGTGCTGAGCTGCAGGACACTGTCATCCATCTTCTTGCTGAAGGCCTTGAAAGTGTCCACACGGTCCTCCACATCCTGCAGGTCTTGGTGCTCCGTGGGGATCTGGAAGGTGAGGAGGAAGCTGGCACCAACCATCTCATCCTTCTCTGCCCGGCGTTTGCCCATCTTCCACTGCTTGTCATCCAAGCAGCTGAGGAAATGCTGGAAGCCCTCATATTGGGACAGCACAGGGTGGCTGGTCATGTGGTCCATCCAGAGGATGAGCCGCCGCTTCCGCTTCTCAATAAAATCCTCCTCAAAGCGACCTGTGGCCTGCTTCTCTGGCAGGTGGGGCACAGAGATGACAGTGAATTTGTGAAGCAGGCGGTTATAGAGCCAGTCAAAGTGCTTGTACCGCCGGTAGACAGGGGAGCCAGCATGCGTGGGTGTGAGCTTGTAGGAGATATAACTTTTGATGCCCTTGAATTTGGTCTGTTTGGTGGGATCTTCCACAGAGCAGGCAAATGGGTGGGGGTTGGCCTTCCACTGAGGGCCACGAGGGCCCATTTCAATGGAGTATGTCTCAGCAATCTTGGCCATAATGGGCACATCACCCAAGATGAAGGCCTCCACTCCAGAGCGCACAAAGCATGAGAAACGGTTGAGGTTGCGCCCCACCACACTGCCTCGCTTAGCAGATGCCAGACTGTCCTGCCGCTCCAGGAGTGGCTTGGGTCGGAAGGCCATGTGCTGGCTGGGGTAGGCACCAGGGTAGGAGAGGTTGAGTGGGGAGTACCCATTGGTGCCCATCCCACCAGCCCGTGGTTCTTCAACCACTGTGCATCCATCGTCCCAGTCGTCCCAGTCATCATCATCATCATCCTCGAAGCTGCCCTGGTTTGAGAGGAAGCCACTGCCCCCACCACTCGCAAGGTTGGCCACACTGGAGCTGTCATACATGCTCACCTGGGTGCCTGGAGAGCCTGCAGAGCTGCTGGAGTAGTCAGCATGGTTGAAGCTGGTGCCAGAGCTAATAATCTCCACATAAGAGGCAGGGAAGAGTCCTGTCTCACCAAGGCTGTTCTGGCCCTGCAGCCAACCATCCAATGAGTTCTCACTGAAGATGACCAAATCCTCACCCTGCTGGATGTTGATTTCCTCTTTGTTCTCACTGTGGAAGTCATAGAGGGCTCGGCCTTTTAGTGCCATGGCTGGGCCAGTGGTAGAGAAAGATGAGGAAAGGGTCCTGCCCAGAACTAGGATGTCCAAGAACGAACTAGCAAACAAAGGCCTGCCCCAGCAGCTGTCTCTCAGCCCCTACTGCAGGTCTCAGCACCCAGAGATGCTGTCTAGCCCTCTCTTCAAAGCTGTGCCCATGGCCCCAAAACTTCCCTATCTCAACTCCCAGCACCTATCTGGGGGCAGGGGAACCTCATATCCATAGTCTTCTTCCTACCCTTGCTTGACAGGCCCTGAAGAAGAGTTTCTCTCTCCTTCCACTCCAAGGAGAAAAGTCAAGTGACTTGGAGAAATGAGAGGGCAAAAATTCCACTTTCCACTGGAGCAAGGTTCTAAAACAAAAGAGAATCACTCGGAAATCACGGTTCAAGACCCTGGCAGCTGTGGCTCCCAGCTCCTTCTGGCCCCTCCAGGCCTTGGAAGACTCTCTCACATTCCTCCCCAGATCTGCTCCTTCCTCCTTCTCCTCCTCCTGGGCCACTGGGTTTACAAAAATCCAGAAAATCCAAAGGAAAAAGCAGCAGCCTCCTTCCTGAATCGAGTCCAAGGGTGGATGTGTCCAGCTTCCCAACCAGCCAGGCCGGGGAAAACAAGGACTGCGGCTTACACAACAGGCCGCCAACTCGCCAACCCTGTCGGTCCAGGGGACCTCCAGCCGGCTCGGGCGCCGGGTGGGGGGGGCGAAGTGGCGTTCAGGCGACTTTGCCCAACCAGCTGAGTGGCCCCTTTTGTTTGCCTAATTCCTCAGCAGTTTCTGAGCCTGACCCGATAGAATCCGAGGACCCCGTCCGAAGGTATGCCGCCCGGCGCCGGCGTACAGACCCCCGCCCGGCCAGCGCGCGCGCGCACACTCAACAGGAGTTTGCAGAGTGAGCTCCAGGGAACAGATGGCGC
Organism: Myotis myotis; assembly: GCF_014108235.1. Lineage (NCBI taxonomy): Eukaryota > Metazoa > Chordata > Mammalia > Chiroptera > Vespertilionidae > Myotis > Myotis myotis. Next base: position 118,022,208 of record NW_023416313.1, on the reverse strand, counting down.
CCGGCCGGCCGGCCTCCGTGCCTCCAGCCCGCCTCCTCCAGCACTTGCAGTCCCTCCACACCGCCAGCAAGAAGCCAGCTTCAAAAAAAAAAAGGGGGGGGCGATTGGGGAGGTGGCGTCCGCGGGGAAGGAGGGAACAGGCGGGGGCGGGGGGAGGGAGGGCGGGTTGGGGAGTGGAGAGAGAAAGCAGGCAAATTCTACGGCACTTCCGCGAAGCGCAGGGCTCCAACGCCGACTCCGCCCTCCCGCCCCGCCAGCTCCTGGCTTCTTTCGTTCGGGCAGTGGCCCACACTAGCTTCAGGGAGATCGGGATGAGAGAGGAAAGAGACGACCCAGGTAGTAGGGGGCCCCGAGCCTCCAGGACTGTCGGCCTTCAATGGGAGTTACCTCTCGCCCCGAGGGTCTGGAGCGTCGCGCTCTCCCCCGCCAGCCACCGCCGCCTCCTCGCCTCCTAGACTCTGGTCACCCTCCTGTCTTTTCCGTGACGCCAGTGGATGAAAACCCCAAACGTTTGCAAATTGAGGGGCTGCAAGGAGGGTACCAGAGGAAGGGGATTGAGGAAGGGGGCGTGGAGAGCCGCAGACACTCGCTTCCACCCCCTCACCCCTCCGTCCCTGTCCCTGCCCCACCGGGACTGGGCGGCGGTGCAGGCCTGGACTGTTCTGTTCTCTGGAGCGTCTCCCACCCCGGCCGCTCCCCGAGCCAGCAGCGTCCTCAGGAAGAAGCCGGAGCGGCCTGGGATATTGGCCGCTGCGGATCCTAGTACCTCAGCCAGAGCCAGGAGCACCCCTGCCTTGGGAAAGTTCTTTCATGGAAAAAGAGCAAGACCCTGAATCTTGTAGCGACAGAAACAAGCCCAGACAACACCCGGTTCCGTGTTGCTTCATGCAGCGGTGAGGACCGGGTGTTCAGTCTTTGGCGGCAGCAGCAGCCAAAGGGAGGGGGTAATCGGGGTAGGCATACAAGAAGAGGCAAGAAGGATTTGATCCTTGCTCAGCCCATCCAGACCACTTTGGGCACTGACTGCCAGGCACTGTGCCTACAACACAAGTCATTCCAGGTTCCTGCCCTAGAAGGCTTACAGTTCACCCTCTTATCCTTAATTCATCCATTCTGTCTCTTTCATTCATTCAATAGTGCACTGAAGGAAGCATTAACTAAGTAGCTATTCTGTACCAGGTCCCTGGCTACAAAGTCGAATGAGATATTGTCCTTACCTTCCAGGGGCTCAGGTGTGTCTGGACAAGTAGACAGAGGCTCTTTGCCCAATGTGACCAGTAACATAAAATGTGCTTGGGAGTGCACAGAACCCAGCCTGGATGGAGCAAGGATCAGGGAAAGCTTCCTAGAGGAGATGTTGTGAGGCATAGGCCTCAGTTCCTACTCCCCTTCCTGGCTATGCCCTGGAGCCTTGCCTACCCCTAGCTAGGATTCCCCATCATTCTCACTCTTCCCACTTGATGCAGATTAAATGGCAGAAGGCAATACTGCTAAAGGTGGACACCTTTGGCTGTTTTGAGGGGTGTGATTTGCAGGCCTCTAGCTCCAAAACTCAAATTCATTGGTGCAGTGAGTAGATCCAATTCCCTGTGCAGGGCTGGTATTTGACTCAACTAAAGTATTTTGTACAAACCCCAAAAGCCCAGGTATTAATTTGCACAGAGAAATAGAACTGTCAGGGAAACCTGAATTTTTGCACCAATGGAATAAAGCAGTTTGGGCTGCTCCTTGGGAAGCAGTTACCAGAAGGTTAGCAGAGTGAACCTGGAACCCCTAGAATGAGAAAGGGGATGGTATGTCAAGTCTCAAGGAAGAAACCTTGAATTCGTATCCCCCTCTACAGGGGTAGCCTTGATGCTAAGGACTCAATTTATCCCAGTATCACCATGACCAGAGTCTGAATACATGATTCTCCCAGCTGCTTTGGGATGCCTCTTTTCTGTGATCTCTCTTCTGTTCACAAAGCCTCTCTCCAAGCTGGGTTTAACAATAGCAGCTACTTCCTTAGAGACACTGTTGTAAACATCTTACCTTTATTAGCTCATTTAACACAATTGGGATTTCTGTTCATACAACTAGAGTCCTAATCCTGCACCAGCCCCTTGAGAGACCCCTAGCCACCACCTTAATGGTCTTTAATTCCCACACATTTATAGACCAACTATCTTTGCTTTACTCCCACATCTATTCTGGGTGGGTTTTTCTAACTTTCAGGTGCCAACCTTATTTCCAGGTACTTACGGAAAACTTCAGCCTCATAGACATTTCCAGAACTCGTATCTTCCATTCCCTCCCTTCCAGGGACTCTCTTCAAGCCTAGGAGTTACAGAGCCTCTGGTCACATGTATCTGGAAACCACTAACCTTCGTGGTTTCCCTACATTCTGTCCATTCTGTTGGGAAAAGTTCCTTTATTAAATTCTCTTCACATTATTATAATTGGAGTATGGTCTCTTTTTCCTGCTGGGACCCTGAATCCTGCACCAGAAACAGCATCCATTTCCCCATCCAGGCATCCAACTTTCCTCCTTTAGGAAAGGAGTCAGCAAAGGAGAACCATGAGACTCCTCTTTCATCAGCATTTTACTGCTGCCCTGATGGTCCTAGCTATTATCTTTCTCACCTAGATCACTGCAACAGCTTCCTAGTAGTCTGTTTCCACCTCTGCCTCCAGATAATCTGTTCTCAACACAGCATCAGGGTGATCCTTTTAAAATAAAAATTAGCTGTCAATCCTGTACAAAACCTTGCAGTGCCCTTATCTCTCTCAGCATAAAATGTTCTTACAAGGGCCACAAGCTTCTTTATCTGAATTCCCTTTCCTGCCTGCCTAGCCCACTCTGCTCCAGCCAAGATGGCTGTTACTCCTCTTCAGACATGCCAGGCACATTCCTGTCTTAAGGGATTTGCACTGACTGTTTCCTCTTCCTGAAATGCTCTTCCCTTAAATATATATAAGGCTATCCCTAACCAGTTTAGCTCGATGGATAGAGCGTTGGCCTGGGGACTGAAGGGTCCCAGGTTCGATTCGTTCAAGGGCACATGCCTGGGTTTCAGGCTCAATCCCCAGTGGGGGGCCTGCAGGAGGCAGCCAATCAATGATTCTCTGTCATCATTGATGTTTCTATCTCTTCTCCCTCTTCCTTCCTCTCTGAAATCAATAAAAATATATTTAAAAAATTTTTTATTTAAATATATATGAGGCTAAACCCCTATAAAATATCACTTCAATAAGACCTACCCTAACATATCCTATTTAAAATTACAGTCCATCCTCACCCCAAGCCCTCCTAAATCCTGCTGAGTTTTGTTTCATAACACCACCTGATAACAATATATAATTTACGTATTTATCATGTTTGTCTGGGGAGAAGGAAGTTAGCCAAGAGTCCTGCTGCAGACATGTTGAGCAAGAGTTGGAAGGGGGGGGAAAGAGTTGGAAGGGAATGAGGCTAGGGTAATATAAAAAGTGGAGATAAAGTGCAAATTGGGAGAAAATATTTGTACTACATATAACTGGTTAAGGATTAATATCCATAATATATAAAGAGTACCTTCAAATCAATTAGAAAAAAAGCAAGCGATCTATATGAGTGGTTATTTGTTTGTTTTTTACTGCATTATTGTAAGAAATTAACACAAATTTATTATCTTACAGTACTGGAGATCAAAAATCCAAACTGGATCTCACAGGGCTTAAATCAAGGTGTCAGCAGGGCAGTATTCCTTCTGGAAGCTCTAGAGAAAAACCTATTTCTTTGCCTTTTCGGGCTTCCTAGAGGCTCACCATACTCCTTTGCTCCTGGCTCCCTTTCATCTTCAAAGCCAGTAATCATATCATTCAGACTTCTGCTTCTATCAACATATCTCTTCAGGCTCTTCTGCCTCCCTCTTTCACTTATAAGGACCCTTGTGATTACAGGAGACCCATCCAGATAATCCAGAATAATCTCATGATTTAAAGATCCTATACTCTGGTTTCTCTTCAGATCGCATAAATCTTTCGCCTTTTACTAAAGATCCTTAATTTAGTCATGTCTGCAAAATCCCCTTTGTCACATAAGGTAACATTCACAGGTTCTAGGTGGATATCTTTTGGGGTTGGTGGAGCATTATTCTACTTACCACACAATCCAATAGAAAAATAGAAGACATGAAGAGGCATTACAAAAAAGAGGGAACACATATGAAACTATTATTCATCAGGGAAATTAAAATTAAAATCACATTGAAATACCATCACACACTTCCCAAACTGGCAAAAATATTTAAAAACTAACAATCAAGAATGAAACACACCCAGCTGGTGTGGTTCAATGGTTGAACATCAGCCTGTGAACCAGGAGGTCTCAGTTCCTTTCGAGGTCAGGGCACATGCCTCAGTTTCTGGCTCAGTCCCCAGTGGGGCACGTGCAAGAGGTAGCCAATGGATGATTATCTCTAACTGATGTTTCTCTCTATCTCTCCCTCTCCCTTCCTCTCTTAAATCAATAAAAACATTTTTTAAAATATTGTCAAAACCGACAAACATAAGTATGCTTTTTTTTAAAAATAATGAACAAAGGGGGGGAGAAACCAAGATGGCGGCATAGGTAAACACCGGAAATTGCTGCTTCCTACAACAACTTCACAAATACAACAAAAAGACAAAACGGGCATCATCCAGAACTACAGGAAGGCTGGCTGAGTGGAAATTCTACAACTAGAAGGAAAGAGAAAAGCACACTGAGAGTCAGAAGCTGCGGAAGTAAAGTGCAGAGGTACGGAGGCTCGAGCACGCGCGGAAAGGGGCTGGTACCTGAGGACTCGGCTGTCTTTTTGAATCGGGAGGGAGTCACAAGCTCCTGACTGCTCTGAACTCCAGTTCCGGGAAGTCTCTGGGGACCCAGGACTCATATGGGGAGAAACTGGACTGTCTGGCAGCAGGCAGAACTCGGGCGGCTTTCCCTCAGAGGTGCTTGCAGCAATTAAATTACGGGGACACTGAGACGCGCGGCCCCTTAGGGTAGGACTAAGGATCAGCCATAGCTGCTTGCTCCGCCCTGTTGATTCCCTGACACCCCGCCCCACACAAGCTGCGGCAGAGGCTTTTGCATACAAATGCCCTGGCCCTTTGCAACCTGAAAATTACCTAACAAATTACAGCTGGGCCAGACAGACCCAGAACTTCCAAGAGAAGGCCCAAGGCCCCACAGCAGCCTGCATTGCTTCACAGCTGGGCCTCATCTGGGCACCTCCAAACTCCAAAAAAGGAAGGGGAATCTGCAGATCTTTTCGTAGCTCCTGCTGGGAAATCTCAAGCAGAGACTAAATTATCACCTCCTTAGATCCAAGAGCCGGTGTACCCAGTGGTCAGAGTGGGACCATCCAGATTACAACTCTTCAGATCCATAAGGGACACACTCAGGGGGCAGACTCAGTGAGCACCAAAGCCCCACTGAAGCAAGTCTTGCCCCAGAAGGGTGTCTTCAGCACAGAAGTTCTCCCACTGCAGACACAGCTGATTCTCACTGCCAATTGGCCTGGAGGTCAGTTCCTCCCAGTGATACCTACAACAATCAAGGCATAACTACAACAAGACTGTGCACAAAGCCCACAAGGGGGTGCACCAAGAGTGTCCACCTCAGGTAACGGGGGAGGCTGAGCCACTGGGCCCTATAGGACACCTAGCACACAAAACCACTCTACCAACACAGGGAAGCATAAAAAATGCGGAGACAAAGAATAGGTCACAAATGACAGAAATGGAGGAAAGCAAATGACTGGATATAGAGTTCAAAACCACGTTTATAAGGTTTTTCAAGAATTTTATGGAAACTGCCAATAAATTTAGTGAGACCCTGGAGGATATGAAAAAAGACCAACTAGAAATTAAGCATACACTGACTGAAATAAAGAATAATATACAGAGTTCCAACAGCAGACAAGAGGATCCCAAGAATCAAGTCAAAGATTTGAAATAAGAAAAAACAAAAAATACCCAACCAAAGAAGCAAAAAGAAAAAAAGAATCCAAAAATATGAAGATAGTGTAAGGAGCCTCTGGGATAACTTCAAGTGTACCAACATCAGAATTATAGGGGTGCCAGAAGAAGAGAGAGAGCAAGATATTGAAAACCTATTTGAAGAAATAATGACAGAAAACTTCCCCTACCTGGTGAAAGAAATAGACTTACAAGTCCAGGAAGTGCAGAGAACCCCAAGCAAAAAGAATCCAAAGAGGACCACACCAAGACACATCGTAATTAAAATGCCAAGAGCAAAAGACAAAGAGAGAATCTTAAAAGCAGCAAGAGAAACAAACTCAGTTACCTACAAGGGAGTACCCATACGACTGTCAGCTGATTTCTCAACAGAAACCACGCAGGCCAGAAGGGAGTGGCAAGAAATATTCAAAGTGATGAATAGCAAGAACCTACAACCAAGATTACTTTAGCCAGCAAAGCGATCATTCAGAATTGAAGGTCATATAAAGAGCTTCACAGATAAGAAAAAGCTAAAGGAGTTCATCATCACCAAACCAGCATTATATGAAACGCTGAAAGGTATTCTTTAAGAAGAGGAAGAAGAAAAAGGAACTCTTACCATTTGCAGCAGCATGGATGGAACTGGAGAGCATTATGCTAAGTGAAATAAGCCAGTCAGAGAAGGATAAATACCACATGATCTCACTCATTTGTGGAATATAATGAACAACATAAACTGATGAACAAGGACTGATCCAGAGACGGAGAGACATTGATTGGACTGTCAGGCCTTGGAGGGAAGGTAGGGGAGGGTGGCGGTAAGGGGGAAAGATCAACCAAAGGACTTATATGCAAGCATATAGGCCTAACCAATGGACACGGACAACAGAGGGATGAGGGCATGAGCGGGGGGTGGGGGGTGGGGGTAGGGGTAACATGGGGATAAGGACACATATGTAATATCTTAATCAATAAAAAAAAATTTAAAAAATAATGAACAAAGGGAACTCTCATGCATTATCAAAGGAATATAAATTGGTACACCCTCTTGTTAAATAATTTGGCAATATAGGTGCACTCTCCCTATAGGGAGCACACCTACGCCATCCCTTCCCCCCTTCTTTCCTCACTTCTTCACCCATAGGCACTCATCTCCTAAACTCTAAGGGTCCCCAGGAGACTTGCAACCAGGGGAGCAATGGACAAGGACAGCTCATCCCAGACTAACCCCCTGAACCTATCTTTAAGGCCCCCTTCTCTGACTTCCCAGTGAGCTAAGGCAGCCCAGCCTAGGCTCTCCTGTCACTTCATTTATGCTAAGCCTTTCCTTGTTTTACTGTCCCCAGTTTTAATAAACATACCCTCATAGTCTAAATAAAGAAAAAAGAAAAAAACAATTTGGCAATGTCTAATAAGATTAAACATGCACATACTTTAAACTCAGCAATTGTGCTCCAAGATGCATACTAGAAGTTACTGCATATGTGCAACATAAGACCTACAAGAATGTTACTAGCAGCACTACTAAAAAATAGCCCCTCCAAAAAAAAAAAAAAAAAAAAAAAACCTTTCCTCTCTAAAATCAATTTTTTTTTAAAAATATATTTTATTGATTTTTTACAGAGAGGAAGGGAGAGAGATAGAGAGTTAGAAACATCGATGAGAGAGAAACATCGATCAGCTGCCTCCTGCACATCTCCCACTGGGGATGTGCCCGCAACCAAGGTACATGCCCTGACCGGAATCGAACCCGGGACCTTTCAGTCCGCAGGCCGACGCTCTATCCACTGAGCCAAACCGGTTTCGGCAAAAATCAATTTTTTAAAAAAATTTATAAAAACCAAAAACTACAGCTACATATAATAAACTCCGTATGGTGTGATTTCTTCTAAGCAACACTCCTCAAATATTGTGTATGTACAAAATACCTGGGGGTCTTGTTAAATGCAGATTCTGATTCTGTAGCTCAGGTATAGGGCATGAAATTCTGCATTTCCAACGACCTCTCTGCTGGTGCACAGGCTACACTTTGAGTGGGAAGGATGCATATTTAGAGATGCATGTATAATGAGAAAACTATTTTTCTTTCTTTTAAACAAAGATTCTGGAGAACAGGTACCTTTACCTCTGGTTGGGAAGAGTAGGTAGATGAAATGGTCCAGGTGACATTTTCTTAAACTGGTTGTTGGGTTTATAAGTATTCATTATACTTTATAACTTACATATGAAACATATATTATTTTTCATAGATCAAATATTACACCTTAAAAGACAATGAAAAGCGTACAAAAAAAATGACTAGGGAAGATGCTAGGTGGCGTCAAAGGCTTGAGCAAATGAGGAGGTTGGTCGGGCAGCGCTACACTGAGATGCAAAGTACAGATATAACTAGCTGAAACAGAATTAACTTCGTTAACTCAAGCCTAAGTGACCACATATCCACCGTCAAGCAAATTCGTTTGCGTCTATACTGCAGGCTACGGGCTTGTACCTACTATCCAAGTTCCTCAAACTTAAAAAGTTTCTCGCCGAAACCGGTTTGGCTCAGTGGATAGAGCGTCGGCCTGCGGACTGAAGGATCCCAGGTTCGATTCCGGTCAAGGGCATGTACCTGGGTTTCGGGCATATCCCCAGTGGGAGATGTGCAGGAGGCAGCTGATCGATGTTTCTAACTCTCTCTCCCTTTCTCTCTGTGGAAAATCAATAAAATATTTTTTTAAAAAAAAAGTTTCTCAAAGTAGCACTCCTGTCAACAGTGCAGATTTCCAGTTGGCTCCCGTGTAGATCCCGATTCTGCCCTGTAGGAAGCGGCCAGAGAATCTGTATTTCAGAGGTTCGCTGCATCCCAGCCCCTTTAGCACAGAACCCGCCGGGTGAAGAACCTGGCTCTGGCGGTCTGTGGGAACTGCCAGGTCAGCCCACAGGCCGGCAGACTCCGGGAGGCCCTCTGCCAGGGGTCCTCAAACTACGGCCCTCCGAAAACATTTATCCAGCGCGCCTCGCGTTTTTGCCGCTGCTGCCTGTTGCTTAGCAGCCAACTAGTTTTTTTTTTTAAACTGTAGTCCGGCCCTCCAACGGTCTGAGGGACAGTGAACTGGCCCCCCGTTTAAAAAGTTTGAGGACTCCTGGAAGTACACAGTGGAATGAACCCAACGGTCAGTTAGCACTACGTATACCCAACCAAACAAATGCCATCTTCCCTCTTCCTCGCAACTCACCTGTTTAGCTCTTATAGGGGAGACTCCCTTGGGAGTCCCTAAAAGGCAGACATGTAATGAGAGAAAACGATTATGGCATCAGAAGACTGGTTCCTAGCAATTTAACACTGCCCCGCCCCCACACACCCGCCCCGCCCCCCCGCCTCACCCGCCCCGCCCTCTCCCCCTCACCCACCCCGCCCTCTCCCCCCACCCGCCCCGCCCTCTCCCTCCACCCGCTCCGCCCCCAGCCTCTTGAGTGGCGGGAGAGAAACGCGAGCTACATTGTGGGGGCGTGGCCCCACTCTCACCAATGGAAATTGGGGACGTGGTCGTGAGCCTTTTTTTCATTGGCCCAGTTGCGAGGGCAGCCGGGTCTTCTTGCGCCAAGGCGGAAGTCGCACGGAAACGGAACTCACAGCCTCGGGTCCTGAGAGCTGGCATCCGCCATCATGGTAAGGAAGCTTAAGTTCCACGAGCAGAAGCTGTTGAAACAGGTGGACTTCCTGAACTGGGAGGTCACTGATCACAACCTGCACGAACTGCGCGTGTTGCGGCGTTATCGGTTGCAGCGGCGCGAGGACTACACGCGCTACAATCAGTTGAGCCGATCTGTGCGCGAGCTGGCGCGGCGCCTGCGCGACCTGCCTGAACGCGACCCGTTTCGCGTCCGCGCCTCGGCTGCGCTGCTGGACAAGTTGTATGCCCTCGGCCTGGTGCCCACGCGCAGCTCTCTCGAACTCTGCGACTTCGTCACGGCCTCGTCCTTCTGCCGCCGCCGCCTGCCCACCGTGCTCCTTAAACTGCGCATGGCACAGCACCTCCAGGCCGCCGTGGCCTTCGTGGAGCAGGGCCACGTGCGCGTGGGCCCCGACGTGGTCACCGACCCCGCCTTCCTTGTCACACGCAGCATGGAGGACTTCGTCACCTGGGTTGACTCGTCCAAGATCAAACGACACGTCCTGGAGTACAATGAGGAGCGCGATGACTTCGATCTGGAAGCCTAGCTGTCTTTCCTCCCTACCCCGTCACCAGTGCCGCATTTTATAGATGGGGAAACTGAGACTGGATGCTGGAGATTCTGTGAATGCGCTTTCCCAAGAATGTGTCAACCAATCGTCGTTTCTTAAGAACTTGGCTCCTTAGCTGCTGGCCACGCTTACAACCAAAGGGTACACCCTTGTTTTCTGAAAATTTTCTTAGCCTTTGGACTATTGATAAATGGCTGCCTTGAAACAATGGGAAGCGGTTTTGTGCTGCGCTAGGAATTGTTAGATTCTTGTACTTTTAATATTGTAGTGTGAAAGCAAGAACTTTGCGCCCACCCCCGCTTTCCCCTTATTATCTCATAGCAGGACAGTTAATTTAACTCGAATTCTTGCTCCTAATGATTAACTTGTGTACGATCATGGAGAATTTGGTTTTAAGTTTTCATAAAATGGGGTGAGAGTTTAGTGTTTAAAGGAATGCTTTTTTAATGCCAATAAATAATTCAACTGCTTTGTAAGTGCAAAATTTTGCCCGTCTGTTTTTCTCACATAGAGTCATATCTGTAGTTCTTCTTTGCTCAAGAACCCAGAGAAAAGGAACAGGGTCAAGCCTGTCTGAGTCCTGCAACAGGGAGGACATGTGAAGACTGCAGGGTTTTGTACAGGGCTGGGCAAATTTGTGAGTTTACCAAACTCTTCCTGGGAAGGAGTGTTTAAGCAGAGCTCTTTCCCCCCAGGACTTCCTGTTGATATTCCAGCCCCAGGAAATACCATATTAGAGGGCTGAAGTGTTTGCTTGCCTAAGGAAATGATCACCCTGTAGCTTGACCATTTAGCATAGTGGTTCTCAACCTTCCTAATGCCTCGACCCTTTAATACAGTTCCTCATGTTATGGTGACCCCCCCCCCCCAACCATAAAATTATTTTCGTTGCTACTTCATAACTAATTTTGCTACTGTTATGAATCGTAATGTAAATATCTGATATGCAGGATGTATTTTCATTGTTACAAATTGAACATAATTAAAGCATAGTGATTAATCACAAAAACAATATGTAATTATATATGTGTTTTCCGATGGTCTTAGGCGACCCCTGTGAAAGGGTCGTCGCGAACCACAGGTTGAGAACTGCTGATCTAGCAGTTGGAAGTGGCCCAGGAGGTTCCTAAAACTTAGATGTTCTTAGGAGTGGGAGAGAGTTGGAAATTAGAGAAGGGAAACACCTGGTTTTACACAAGACTTTTACAAGGAGAATTATAGAATGCCAAGACCAGTGTGATGACTTTTACGTATGTCTCCTCCATTTCCCCAGGTGTGAGGCAGCACGTGTTGAAGATACAATGAAGGGAACAAGGCACTGGGGATGGCAATAGCAAATGCTTTACTACATGCCAGGCATGGTTTTAAGCACATTACATATCTTAACCACTTAACCCAATACTCCTATGAAGTAGGGAATCCAATTACTATATTCTCTACTTTTCAAGTGAAGTAACCAAGGGAGAGATGGGTCAAATAAGATGCCCTATATATATACATATTTATTTACTAAAAATTGAAATAGTACATAAAAAAATTTGTTACAATTTAAATTTTTGAAAATCAGAGAATCTAGTTAATGCATCCTGCACTAATCATGCTCTAGCCAAACCACCCAATGTTTTCTTTTCTACATTCCTTCCACACAAGTTTGAATTTTCAGGCCAGCAGAGAAACAGCAGCACTAGGCAATGTTGTATGAATGTTTGAGCAAGGAGCAGGCATTGAGCTACCAAGGCTTGGCTAACACTCCTTGATGCGCTGTCTGTGCTAAGCTGCCATTTGCTCTTCCCAACAACCTCTAAGGTAGGTGGTGCTATCCATACCTTTTCAGTTTGGGAGACAGAATTAGGACTAGAACTTATCCAAGGCTGGCATTCAAGTCACATTCATTCATGTGACAACAAGGGCCATGTTCTTTTCAGTTCTATCCCTTTAGAAATGGAAGGAGAGAAAATCTTACTACTCCTCAATTCTAATGGCTAGGCCAATGTCATCTCATTTAAGGGGTGTTCTCAGGGCTCACAGGCTTAGGGATCTCATGAAAGGAGAGTTTGGTGGCTCTAGAAGGCAGGACCCATGGCCCTGGGCAGGTAGCTCAATTGGTTAGAGCAGTGGTCAGCAAACTGGCTCGCAAAGCACATGCGGCTCTTTGCCCCTTGAGTGTGGCTCTTCCACAAAATACCGACTTCTGCACATGGGCCACGAAGTTTCAATCGCACTGTATGTGCGCGCCCGCACGTCGTATTTTGTGGAAGAGCCACACTCAAGGGGCCAAAGAGCCGCATGTGGCTCGCAAGCCGCAGTTTGCCAACCACTGAGTTGGAGCATTGTCCCCTGATATGCCTAGGTTGCAAGTTCGATCCCTGATCAAGGCACATACAAGAATTAACCAATGAATGCATAAATAAGTGGAACAACAAATCTCTCTCTCAAATGAATCAATCAATAAATTTCCTTTGAAAATAGAAGGCAGGCCTGGCTGGCGTGGCTCAGTGTTTGAGCGCCAACTTATGAATCAGGAGTCATGGTTCCATTCCTGGTTAGGACACCTGCCTGACCGGTTGTGAGCTCGATCCCCAATGTAGGATGTGCAGGAGGCAGCCAATCGATGATTCTCTCTCAACATTGATGTTTCTATCTCTCTCTCCCTATCCCTTCCTCTCTGAAATCAATAAAAATATATTTTTAAAAATTAAAAATAAGCCGAACCCGGTTTGGCTCAGTGGATAGAGCGTTGGCCTGCGGACTGAAGGATCCCGGGTTCGATTCTGATCAAAGGCATGTACCTTGGTTGCGGGCATATCCCCGGTGGGAGATGTGCAGGAGGCAGCTGATCGATGTTTCTAACTCTCTATCTCTCTCCCTTCCTCTCTGTAAAAAATCAATAAAATATATTTTAAAAAAAAATTAAAAATAAAATAGAAGGCAAGCCCTAGCTGGTTTGGCTCAGTGGATAGAGTGCTGGCCTGCGGACCAAAGGGTCCCGGGTTCGATTCCAGTCAAGGACACATACCTCGTTTGCAGGCTCCTCCCCAGCCTGGGCCCTGGTCTGGGTGCATGTAGGAGGCAACCAATTGATGTGTTTCTCTCACATCAATATTTATGTCTTTCCCTCTCTTTTCCACACTCTCTGAAAGTCAATGGAAAAATATCTTGGGGTGAGGATTAAAATAAATAAATAAATGTAAAAAAATAAAAATAGAAGGCAGGCTCAACCAGTGTGGCTCAGTGGTTGAGCGTCAACCTGTGAAGCTGGAGGTCAGGGCACATGCCCGGATTGTGAGCTTGATCCGGTAGGGAGCATGCAGGAGGCAGCCGATCAACGATTCTTTGTGCTTTTCAGTATTTTTCAACTTTTCTATGAAGATAGTATGTTACTATAAGAAATTAATAAAAATATATATTTTTTAAAACAACTTGCCATATGTATAAGCCTCAGCTTAATTAAAATCATACAAAATTATATTTCTGTGTGTCATCCTAACTTAGGCCAGCTTCCTAGAAAGGTTAAACGCAGATAAATGAAACAAAATTTTTATGAAACTGATGCCCTCTGTTTTTTTCTATACCTTTTATGCTTTTACTAGAGGCCCAGTGCACGAATTCAGGGTTCCTCGGCCTGGCTGGTGATCGAGGCCTATTGAGGGGCCTGCTGGCCAGGAGGAGGGACCTCAGGAAGTTGGCCAGCCAGCCCCCCAATCAGAGCCGATGTGGGGGCCAGTTGGGTGGGGGGAGGGGCTGCATGAGATTGGCTGTGGGAGCGAACTGACCACCAGGGGTCAGCTCCAGTGTTGAGCGTCTGCCCCTTGGTGGTCAGTGCGTGTCATAGCGACCAGTTGTTCAGTTGTTAGGTCATAACAGTCGCTTAGGCTTTATATATCTTCTATCCTAATATATAAAAACCCAGGGTCCATAATGTCCAAAAGGCTCGACCGAACACCAGGCTAGGTAGCTGAGGGAGCGGGAGCTGATCAATCAGTGGCAGCGGTGACTGGCGAGCAGCTAAAAGGCAGACCTTTTGGTCCCTCCTCCCGGCCTTCAGACTCCAATCAATCAGTGGCGGAGGCGGAGCGGAACTGGGGATTGGCTCCCTTAGTAGTCCTGCAGGTGCAATCTCTCTCTTTTTTTTTTTTTAAATATATTTTATTGATTTTTTACAGAGAGGAAGGGAGAGAGATAGAGAGTTAGAAACATCAATGAGAGAGAATCATCGATCAGCTGCCTCCTGCACATCTCCTACTGGGGATATGCCCGCAACCCAGGTACATGCCCCTGACCGGAATCGAACCCGGGACCTCTCAGTCCGCAGGCCGACGCTCTATCCACTGAGCCAAACCGGTTTCGGCCCTGCAGGTGCAATCTCAAGAGGACAGGCAAGGCACCAACGGACCAGCACTGCTGGCATGATCCCAATAGCACTGCCAGCCTCCTGGAACTTGGCCTCGGGCACTGTCCCCTCCATAGATGCTCCACAAGATCACTCGAGCCCGCCCCGCTCCAGACGAAGTGTGATCATTGCACACGGAAGAAATGTAGTAAAAAAATAAAAACCGATGACCAAGGGCCCGCCTCCACGAGCTCACGGGAGCCTCCGAGCACTGGGCACCCTGACTATTTTAGGGGCTTCAGGTGAGCGGGGGTTGCAGAGGGGTCAGGAAACCTTCCTGGAGAGCCGTAGGTCTGATCTTGGATCCATCTGTCCAGCCGTCTGCCAACAGCCCCCTCCACGAAGAATGGGAGAACAAAGGGAAGGGGCGGTTCTGCAATCCCCAGAGGGAATCCAGGGCCCCAGGTACTCTGCCCCACCTGCTGACACTGGCTATGAGGGCACTGCGGCAGCCAACCAGCCTGACCCGCCCCCCTGCCCCCCCACCTGCTGGTCGCAGATACAGGGAGCACCCCTTCTGAGGGGAGACGCCCACCAGGTATACAGAAGGCGCTCAGCGAGGAGTCCCCACGGGTTGTGTTTGCACCTTCATGCTGTCCCCCTCCAACCCCCCACCGCAATGCCGAAGGAAGACTGATACAGGAACACCCACACGGAAAACAGCCTGTGATAAACATCATGTCCCCAGACGCCTGAATCCACCTCAAAAGGAAGATGCTCCAGACCCGGAGCAGGAAGATGGGGACTGAGACAGAAGGTCTGGGAAAAGCAGGGTTACCCGACCCTGGTCCCCATCCCCCTCCATGTGTGAAGGGCCTGCATCGCTGCCCTTGGACGGAGGCCTGTGAAGGAGTGAACTGTGGCTGTGCCTGTGCTGCGCTCAGCCTCCTGCCCTCGTGGATAAGCAGGAAACATATTTACATGCCAGAATCTAAAACCCTCTTTATTGGTAATAGAGCAAACAATACAAGACCTACACGTGTTTCTAAACAGGACTCTGGCTGCGTGTGAACCCAGATCGAAGGCCTGCTCTCCACCGAGGAGGCTGCAAAGGCTGCTCCTCTCTTGAACAAACACAACCTGGAGAGATTTAAAGGGAAAAGGAGATATAAATAAAACAAAATAGCAACAAGCTCTGAAGCCAGTGCCGCTGCTGTCAAATCCTCCACACGGTGGTGATGTCAGAGCCTATCTCCCTGTGCCTGGGGCTCAGAGGCCAAGCTGCTGACACCTGCCAGATCGCCTGGCACCGGCCTCATCTACCCACGGCCATTTTCAACCTCCCGCCAGCTCCTGGAGGCGGGTGGGCTTGCAGATGGAGGCTTCCGTGTTAAAGCAACCCTGTTGGTGTAGCAGACACGTGTGGGCTTTTTTTTTAATATATTTTTAATTGATTTTTTACAGAGAGAAAGGGAGAGGGATAGAGAGTCAGAAACATCGATGAGAGAGATACATCGATCAGCTGCCTCCTGCACATCCCCCAGTGGGGATGTGCCCGCAACCCAGGTACATGCCCCCGACCGGAATCGAACCTGGGACCTTTCAGTCCGCAGGCCGACGCTCTGTCCGCTGAGCCAAACCGGTTTCGGCACGTGTGGGCTTTTTGATGAGAACCCATAACATCCCTTAACGAACGTGTTTTTAACTGTTCTGAGTTCACGCTCCCAGCCATGGCGACTCTCAAATAGGCCTCAGTGATTCCACTTGCCCAATGCAAAGACTGACCCGGGTTTCATGGAGACCAAACCCTTGGCTGGGAGCAGACAAGTCCTTTCAAAAGGAAGGTCACCCTGGCTGCAGGTCCTTGCTCTTCCTCACTTTGAATATTTCTTGCCACGCCCTTCTCTACCCAGCAAAGCTCATTTGGAATTGAAAGCCAGATAAAAAGCTTCACTGATAAGAAAAAGCTAAAGGAGTTCATCACCCTGATCGGGGGCCAGCCAGTGGCCAATGGGGGCCTCCGGCCAGACCCCACCCATGCATGAATTCATGCACCAGGCCTCTACTTTATATATAAAACCCAAATATGCAAATAGACCAAACGGCGGAACAACCAAACAACCAGTCACTATAATGTGCACTGACCACCAGGGGGTGAGCGGAACATGGTGGGCATTGGCAGCAGGCAGCAGAGCGCGAAGCATGGCAGGCATCGGCCACAGCAGGATGGTGGAGCAGGTGAGCAAAGGCGCCAGACCAAGGTGGGGTGCTGGTCACTGTCATTGGGGCGAGCCTCTGGTGGTTACTGAAAATTGTTTGCTCCTGTATGCTGAGGTCCCGCCCAGCACTTGCACCCACTGCTGGCGCCGGCCCCCCTCACACCCGCTGCCGGCGCCAGAGCCACCGCTCACACCTGCTGCCAGCACCCAGTGCTGGCCCCAATCTCTAGGCACCATCAGCGGGTGCCAGTGGCAGCTGCAGGTCCCAATCGCCTCTCAGGGCTTCTCCACCTCCCCCTGCTCCTGAGGGGTGATCGGGGCAGCAGCTGCTGCTCTCACCCGCTGACGGCATCAGCCCTGCTTGCACCCGCTGCTGGTGCCAGCCCCAATTGCTCTGCACCGGCAGACACGTGTCCTTCCAAGAGGGGACCAGGGGGCGAGGCTGGAGGGGCCGGGCAGGGGAGTGAAGGATGGGCCGAGACTTATCCCTCTGTCCATTGCACCCTTACAGCCCACAGTTCCTTTCAAGGTGCATGAATTCATGCACTGGTCCCCTAGTCTATAATTATAAAAGCGTAATATGCTCATTAGACCGGACAGCTGAACGACCTTCTGGATGTCCTTCTGAACAAAGCTGGGGCTGTGAGGGTCGAGGCAGCTACTACAACTGTGAGGGCCAAGCCCCTTGCACGATTTTGTGCATTGGGCCTCTAGTATAGGATAAAAGCCTAAGCGACCATTCGACTGGTTGACATGATGTGCACTGACCACCAGGGGGCAGACACTCAAAGCAAGAGCTGCCCCCCTGGTGGTCAGTGCACTCCCACAGTGAGAGCTCCACTCAGCTGACCAACGGGCGCCAGAGGCAGAGCTCATGGCTGGTCGCAGCAGCCCGGAGACCGCAGCGGAGCAGCAGCGAGCCTACTGAGTGGCAGTGGCAACAGGCACAGCAGGGCTGATATGAGCAGGAGTGGCAGGCAGGAGCAGCAGGCAGCACTGGACTACCAGTTTCGGCCTGATCCCCGCAGGCCATGCCAAGGGACCCCACCAGTGAACAAATCTGTGCACTGGGCCTCTAGTAAACCGGACAGTCTGCAACAGGCTCTTTAATTGTTCTTCTATAAACAAGGCACCATTGGCTTTTAATAACTGTTTAAGTAACAAAGAAATCTGTTACTCAGTGGATACCTGCTGTCCTATTGTGAAACCTTAGCTGAAAAACATACCCTCAAACTTGGCAATTCCAAGCTGGCTCCAATGACTTACTGCGCAGTTAGTCTTCGTTTTCTTACTCTTCGTTTCCGCCGTGTCTGTTTGCGTTCCTTGGTCCTCACACGGGGTACCACTTTGCCAGGGCTGACCAGCAGACCCTGAGCTATAGATGAATGATTACTCTGACACAGAATTGCTGTGAAAGAGAGGGCTAAGGGACTGCCTAGCTAAAGGAACCAGACAGCCTTGATCACCTGCCTCTTCAGGCTTTTATTGTAAAAGCAGTTTGAGATAAAGTTTATCTTTTAGATACAATCAGTGGGGTAAGTAATCTTGGGAGGACACATGTGTCTACAATGTCCTTTAAGCAAGGACACCTAAAGATTAAGTATAAAGATTCCAGTAAACACCCAAGGTACACACACTTGTTTGGAAAGGTCAAGGAACAATTAGGGGTAGCCACCTTCGGCCAAACTCCCCTAAGTAGGAATTCTGATAAACGGGGTAGGCTGCCTTCAGCCCACTCCTTTTTTCGGAATTTTTCTCCTTACAAACTTTCCAAACAAGTCACCTGTGCTCCCCCACAGAGCCAAACTGATGACAATTGCTGGGAAGCAAGATCTCAAACACTCCTGAGAATGAGATTAGACACTCTCACCTTTCCAGTTAGGAATTTATGATCAGATCACTCTGAGGTTACTTTCCCTGAATGGACTTCTCAGTGTTATTACAGATCCCTTTTTCATCCATAACTGTAAACTCAGAAGTGATATTGCTGGATCATATAGTAATTTTATGTTTAATTGTCTGAGGAACCATCATACTGTTTTCCATAGTGGCTGAATCAGTTTATATTTCCACCAACAATGCCCGAGGGTTCCAATTTCTGCACATCCTCACCAATATTTGTTATTTTATGTTATTTTTAAAATATTTTTATTGATTTCAGGGAGGAAGGAAGAAGGGGAGAGAGATAGAAACATCAATGAAAAGAGAGAATCATTGATTGGCTTCCTCTTGCATGCCCCACACCAGGTATCAGCCTGCAACCCAGACATATGCCCTGAGAATCGAACAGTGACCTCCTGGCTCATAGGTCAATGCTCACCCACTGAGTCACACCAACCGAGCCAATTGTAGTTCTTTTTATGTCCTGGATATTAGTCTTTGTCAGATATTTGATTTGCAAATATTATCTTCCATTCTGTAAGTTGTGTATTCACTCTTGATAATGTCCTTTGATGTACAAGAGTCTTTAATTTGATGCTCAATTTATCTATTTTAATTTTGTTGCCTGTGCTTTTTTTGTTGTTGTATCTGTCCAGGTAAGAGATATACAAGCCTGCAGAGAAATTTTCATAAGAGTTTATTTGAGCCAAATTGGCCACATATGCAGGAAGCAAGATCTCAAAAGCTCCTGAGAATAACACTTCACATCTTCTTTTATGCATTTGAAATTAAGGCAGGGATGTAAGGAAGATTGGAGAAAGCAAGGCTGGGATTGGATTACAGGATAGTTAACAAGATTATGTGCTCTTGAGGGAACACACTCCTTCTTCAAAGGATATTACTTCTGTCATTTCTTTTTTTAAAATATATTTTTATTGATTTCAGAGAAGAAGGGAGAGGGAGAGATAGAAACATCAATGATGAGAGATAATCATTGATTGGCTGTCTCCTGCATGCTCCATACTGGGGATCAAGTCTGCAACCCAGGCATGTGCCCTTGACCAGAATCGAACCTGGGACCCTTCAGTCCACAGGACTATGCTCTATCCTCTGAGCCAAACCTGCTAGGGCTACTTCTGTCATTTCAAAGGTGTGTTAACCTAAATGGGTAAGAACAAATGACAGGGCTAGTTTAAAACCTTTCATAAGGAAGTTATAGGCCTGGAGCAAGACTACCCACAATGACCTGCCCCGTTGGGAATTTGTGATCAGATCACCTGTGAGGTTACCTTCCATAGAACCCCCCTTTTTATCCATACCTTGGACTCAAATGTGCCAACTTTGTATATTTTCTTTCTGTAGGATAGCAATATCCATTTTCTAGGTCAAATATTTAGCAAATTCAAATATTTGGCTCAAAAGTTGTGTGACAGGAAAGTTACCTAACCTCTCTGAGCTTTAGTTTCTTCTTGTGTTATTTGCAGATTAAGTGAGATAATGTATGTGAGGCAGTGTCTGGTCAATGTAAACATTCAATAAGTAGTATTTCTATTTGTTGTTTTTTAAATATATTTTTATTGATTACAGAGAGGAAGCGAGAGGGAGAGACAGAGAGAAACACCATTGATTGGTTGCCTCCTGCATGCCCCCCCCCACCACCACCAGGGCCAGGAGCCTGCAACCCTAGGTGCCCTTGACCTGAATCGGTCCCAGAACCCTTCAGTCTGCAGGCCCATGCTCTATCCACTGGGCAAACCGGCCAAGGCATGAATGTGCTTTCTTAAATCAGAATGGAACAATCAGTTAACAGAGCATGATTAATATTTCTTGTAACTACTGCTAGTCCCCATTATTCTATTTCTGCCCCTAACACTTTGTTCTTGATGCTTACTACTTAAGCAGGAATCAGCCTTCCTCGGCGCCCACCACGGAGTAAGAAAGGGAGCCTCCCAGCTGGAGCAAACCCGGTGTAATGAGGCCGGGCTCCAGCGTGGCTCCCTCAAGCAGGAGAGGGTGTGAAGGGAGCAGGGAGCCATTCAGGGACCGCAGAGAGGGGCGGGTTGTGGGAGCGCCCAGCGCGCTCACAGCGGGTCTGAAGCGGGACCCAGGCCTGGAGGGCCCAGAACGCCGGGACCGAGTGGGGCGCCTCCTGTGGGCGCCAGGCGCGCAGGAGCGGTGCTCGGGCGCAGCCAGACCCTCCCAGAAGGGGCCCCATCTGACCGGAAAACACCCGCCCCGCGGAGCGGAAGTAGCGCCTCGCGGAGACCCCGCCCCCGGGAGGGCCGGAATCTCCGGATGCTGGGGCGAGTGGGCTGGGCGGTGCGGCCCCAGGGGCGGGAGGCTCTTCCGCGGCCAGTGATTGGCTGGCCCCTGCCTGTGGCGGCAGCGGTGGCGGCGCCGCGTGGCCGGGCCGGGTGAGTCCTGGGTTCGAGCCTTAGCCCTAACTGCCCCTCGGTGCCGGCTCCAATCCCGGGCCTCCGGAGGTTCTCCCCCGCACGGGCGGAGCCAGCCAGGTCCTCCTCCTGGGCGCGCTTCCGCTCCTTTAGCCCCCGCGGTCTGGCCCAGACTCTCAGGGACTAGTGGGTGGAGGAGGGATCCCTCAAGACCTGAACGGCCCCATCCGGAAGGGAAAAGGCTGTGCGGGGCTGTGGCGGGGAGAACGGCCTCCTGGAATCGATAGAAGCTCGGTGAGAGACGGCCGCGGAGGATGAGGACGACGAGGAGGGGCGCGGGCGCGGGCGCGGGCGCGGGCGCGGGCGCGGGCGCGGGCGCGGGCGCGGGCGCGGGCGCGGGCGCGGGCGCGGGCGCGGGCGCGGGCGCGGGCGCGGGCGCGGCGCGGCGCGGGCGCGGGCGCGGGCGCGGGCGCGGGCGCGGGCGCGGGCGCGGGCGCGGGCGCGGGGCCGGAGGTTTGGGAGTTAGAAGGGCGCAGACGCCGCTGGCGCAGGAAGCCAACCGTGCCGAGGTGAGAACCCTAAACGACTGCACCCATGGAGGAATGGGTTCAAAGAGGAGGAGGCAGCCAGCAACAGCGTAGAGAGCCTCCCCAGTATCCAAAGCTGCGATTACGATTTTTTGTGCTTCCCAGAAGAGCAGAAACCCACAAATTGTATTATGGAAGTGTTCAGACTTACACAAAAGTACAGAAAGTAGCTCGCCATTACGGATTCCAAGTACTCATCACCTAAGCCTCAGCCGCAAATGGCCACCCTGGTGGCATTATGTGTGTTAAGACGAGCCTCAACTCAAGTATTGCTATGTTAATCTTAAGTAAAAAAGAGTTCCTTTCCTGTACATTTTGCAAGATGAAAAAGATTTCTGGAAATTGATTGAGCAACAATGTGAATGCACTAAACACTACTGAATTGTGCACTTAAAGTGGTTAAGATGGTAACTTGAGTTTTTAATCACAATTTTTGAAAGTTCCTTTCAAATTAAAAAATCTAATGCTGTAAATTAAGAAAAGAAAATCTGACCTCAAGTGTGCAATGGAAAGTAACTCATTGCCTAGTAGAGGCCCATAAGGTCTATTTTTAACTCTAGAGGCTCTGGAATGAACTTGCTGGCTTTGGTGCTCAGAGCAGTGGGAACTACGCTGAGGTGAACCTGAAGCACTGTGGTGCCCACTGTCCAGCTGTCTCTCAGATGTTTCCCTTTTCTTCTGAGGCACAACTTTAACCTTTGGGTAAGCTCCATACCTTTATTCACAGAAGAGTGAAGTGTGAATTCACCTCCTCTTCTCCACTTTAATTCTTTAGGGCTTACCTGGGTAGTCTTTCTCCAGTATGACATCTCCTCTCTGTTCTCCCAAAGGTACCACATGTCAGTCCTTCACAGTTCTAAAGCACATGCTATTAGCTGGTAGACAACCTTCCACATTCTAGCTTTTTTTTTTTTTTTTTTTTTTTTTGCTTTTTTAGCTATCATTTTTTAACTGAGTCCGAAGTAGGTAGTTCTGAAAACTTCCTTTGGCCCACTCCAAACAAAACAAACTATAAAATGAGAAAATAACTGCTAGATTTGGGTTTTTGGCTTATCTTGTCTTCCTGCAGGGGCCCCAGAACCAGTATTTTTTCTGGAGCTAAATTTTCTTAATGTGGGTTGGCATTTATTAGAGAATTAAACAACCAATTGGATAAACTGCATCAGAAAGTTTTATTAGTTAATGAGTAATGACTATTTAGAGCTGTTCAGGAAAAAGTTAGGTACTTGATCACATCACTGGTTATGTGTGGTAAGAAGGAATTAATGATAGGACACCTGGTAATGGGTAGCAAAGAGCAAAAGTTAGATTGAATCACAAGGTGAAATTGCTTAGTGGCTAATGTTTAAGGTTATATCTATCAGAAGGATCATTATTAAAAATCTGCAGGAAATACCGTAATTGCTCATCTGTAACTCTTTTACCCTTTAACTTTCATTTTTCCCAGGAAACCATTATGATTTTGGATTAAGGTTTTTTTTAGCAATGTAGATACCATGTTATAACTGCCTGTATACAGGAGGTAATATAAAATGAATGAACCATCTTCTTATATTTTCCTTTGTAGGGAAAATGGAAGAACTGAGTCAAGCCCTGGCTAGTAGCTTTTCTGTGTCTCAAGATCTGAATAGCACAGCTGCCCCACACCCTCGCCTGTCCCAGTACAAGTCCAAGTACAGTTCCCTGGAGCAGAGTGAGCGGCGTCAGCAGTTATTGGAACGGCAGAAATTGTAAGGGATGCTTTGACTCCCTGGCTTTTTTCTCCAGGCTGGGCATTGTGAACAGTTCAGAAAGCTCTAGGCTTGCTTCTACAGAACCCTCTTCAAAGTAGACCCTTTGTAGGTTGATCATGTTATCCACAAGGTTGGGAGGAATAAATCCTGGCAGAGGTAGATGTCTTTTACACCCAGAGCTTAGAAAAAAGATGAGGAAGTTTGAAAGTAAAACTTCAGTTATTTGGTTAATTTTTTTTTTTCCTGGCAGCAGTACTGAGCTTTGTAATTTATGGACTTGAGAAAGTCATGCCCAGACTTCCACTCCCCACATTCCCTGTGTAGCTTCTCCCACATTCTGAATCCTGGCCTTGGTGTGGTCTTCCTGTCTGTCTGCAGCCCAGATGTTTCTGTAGAGACCTTGGGAGCTCCAAACAAATAATTCCACAGGGAACTTGAGGAAATATCTTCCATACATGTAATTCTCAGTGCCAAGATGAGCATACAGGAAAAGAGAGCAGGATAGGAATGTTTGAGGCTATGCTTCTCAGAAGGCAAGGTCTGCCCTTTTATTCTCAGTGCAACATGGTCTCTTCTGGGTTAATCAATTAAGGATTGAAAATCAAGAGGAGCTGTTAACAGCTGCACAGTTTCTATACCATCTGCATTTTGCCCAGTGTTGCATCACTGCATGTATTTAGCAGAAATGGTTCCCTGTGGCCTCTGGGTTGCTTGCAAATTACCTTCTCAGATCACCCCATGCCCCTTCTTAAACAAAAAAAAAACACTATAATTTATATATTTCAAATTTTGAACTATGAATACATGTAATGGATATATTACCTGTTGCAAAATAATTGGTGAAAAGTCTTCCTCCTAATGTTTTCCTCTTAGCTATTCAGTTTATCTCATATTATTAGTTTCTTAGGTATCCTTTCAAAGATATTCTCTGCAAAATGAGCAAGTGTGATGACCTTTTTTATTAATCCTGACCTGAGGATATGTTTTTTTATTGATTTTAGAGAGAGAGAGGAAAGGAGAGAGAAAGAGAGGGAAACATCCATGTAAGGAGAAACATCGACTGGTATAGTCCCTGACTGGAAATGGAATCCATACCCTTTTGGTGACTAGAGCTACCTGGCCTGCAACCTTTTTTTTTTTTTTAAGTATACTGTTCTGAACATTTAGCTAACAATGTTTTTTTGCAGAAATTCTATATCGTTAAGTTCCAGGTATTCTATTGAATGGACAGTTCATGATATAATAATCAAAGCAGTCCCCTACTGACGGGCATATGGGTAATTGCCTCTCTCTCTCTCTCTCTCTCTCTCTTTTTTTTTTTTTTTTAAATATATTTTTATTGATTTCAGAGAGGAAGGGAGGGGGAGAGATAGAAACATCAATGATGAGAGAATCATTGATCGGCTGCCTCCTGCAGGCCCCCTACTGGGGACTGAGCCCACAACCCAGGCATGTGCCCCTGACCAGAATCGAACCTGGGACCCCTCAGTCCACAGGCCGGTGCTCTATCCACTGAGCCAAACCAGCCAGGGCTTTCCTCTCTTTTTTTAATATATTTTTTATTATTGATAGTATTACAGATATCTCCCTCCTCTCTTTAAAAAATATATATATTGCCGAAGCCGGTTTGGCTCAGTGGATAGAGCGTCGGCCTGCGGACTGAAGGGTCCCGGGTTCGATTCCGGTCAAGGGCATGTACCTGGGTTGCGGGCACATCCCCAGTGGGGGATGTGCAGGAGGCAGCTGATCGGTGTTTCTCTCTCATCGATGTTTCTGACTCTCTATCTCTCTCCCTTCCTCTCTGTAAAAAATCAATAAAATATATTTAAAAAATAAAAAATAAAAAAAAATAAAAAATATATATATTGATTTCAGAGAGGAAGGGAGAGAAAGAGAAACATCAGTGAGAATCATTGATTGGCTGCCTCCTGCATGCACCCTACTGAGGATCGAGCCTGCAACCCTGACCAAGAATTGAACCGTGATCCTGGTTCATAGGTCGATGCTCAGCCACTGAACAACACGGGCGGGGCAGTTTTTTTGTTTTTGTTTTTTTAGTTTCCTTCTCTTGTGCTTAAAACAATGCTTGGGAAATAACCACAGAAATTCATCCTTTTGTACATGTACAAGCACTCCAGCTCTTTCTTATCTATATACTAGAGGCCTGGTGCATGGATTCGTGCAAATTGAAAGGAAATTAATTAGAAGAAATATTTTAATATTGCTATTCACCCTTTCTCTATAATAGAAGTGTCAACCGAATTCACAATCGACAGTGACAGATTAGTGCCAGCAAGAGCTTTTATATGTACTGTGCATGCACAAGTCAGCTTAGCCTTTTATATATATAGAATAAACATGCTTAATTAGACCTGCTTTCTGATGTAGCTAAACTTTTTCCAGCCTAGTGAAGCACCCCAACTTCTCTTTCAGGTAATTGTCAGCAACACAGCAGTAAATATTAACACAAAGCAGATTATTATTGTAGCTCATGCAGGGAGAACAAAGGGTAAAATATTTAACTGCAGCAGTGTTTGACTATATTCTGCACAGTGAGAAAACCTGAAGTCATTTTCATGTTCCACCATTTCTTCTTTTCAGTCAGGTCAAGTTTCTAAACTTTCTAAATCTCTGTTTTCCGGGTAATGAAAATAAGATTCCACCAAGTCTCCTACTCCAGGACTTCTGTGAGGATCAAATGAGATGAGGCACGGGAAACCACTTCACAGACATTTGGTTAAAGTGTGAAATGTTTGCAGCTGGCTATAAAGCAAGTCGTGTTCCTGGGCTGAAGAAACTCCAAGGAGGCTAGCTGTCTCTAGGGAGAGGAAACCGGGCGTTGCTACGTGATGTCATTACCCGGCACCCACAGCGACCATTTCTGGTCCGGGCTGGGCTGTGGGCTGCATTTGGCGCCATGGGGTCTCGGCAGTGTTGGCTGTAATTTGATGGGCTGTCACTCTAGGGTGGTGGCAGGGCCTGTGTCCCACTTGGGGGGAGCCAAATGTTGCTTTGTGGGCACCAGGTCCGCGGTGCCGTTTCTTTTTAAATGGCCAGTCCAAGTCATGGCAGCTCCTGCGTTGAGGTAGATATAAAAGGCTAAGTGATTGTCTGACCGGTAGCTATGATGCGCACTGACCACCAGGGGGCAGGAGCTGCTGAACTGCAGTGTCTTATTCTCTGGTGACGCGCTCCAGAACCAGCGAGGAGGAAGCCCAATTCTGGGGTGCATCACCCGAGAACTGCCCTCTCGCACTCCAGGACCCCTAGGGGGATGTTGGAGAGCTGGTTTCGTCCCGATCCCCACAGAGTAGGCCGAGGGACCCCACCTGCTGGAGGGACCCCGCTCACTCTGCAGACACCCTGCGAGCCATGGTGCCACCCCAGGTGTGTCCGGCCTATCTCACCTAGTCCCACCCTGCCAGCCACCTTCTAATTAATTTCCCTTCAATGTGCATGAATCTGTGCACCAGGGCACTACTCTTGAAATAAAAGACCATTGTGCTTGCATATGCCCTCTCTCATGTGCACCTTTATGTGCATGAACACGTGTGTTTGAAAAAAAACCCAGCTGAGTTGGTCTCACTGCCTCAGTGCTTGATCTCTTAGTTGATTCTTATACAAGGATCAAACCTGCAACCTTGGTGTATCAGGATGACATTCTAACCAAGTGAGCTATTGGGCCAGGGCTACTTTACAAATCACTTTGGAACAGGTAGGTTATAAAGGTTACTGTTCTTCCTTCTCATTTCCCAAACTTTGTACAATATGCAATTTTTTTTAAAAAAGAAGAATATAATACCTGGCCGGCGTGGCTCGGTGGTTGAGCATCAACCTATGAACCAGGAGGTCATGGTTCGATTCCCATCAGGGCACATGCCTGGGTTGCAGGCTCATCACCAGTGTGGGGCATGTAGGAGGCAGCCAACCAATGATTCTCATCATTGATGTTTCTCTCTCCCCTTTCCTCTCTGAAATCAATAAAAATATATTTTTTTAAAAAAAGAGGAAGATAACGATAGAGGGAAATGAATAAGTTATTAAATTGTAAACTAAATGATTGTTTTTGAAAATTAGACAGGAGCTAGAGAAAGGCCTAGCTGCTCCTCATAAAACTGTTTAAAGCAGAAAGCCCTGGAAGCTGTCGTTTTAAAATTTTCACTTCTGCTTATGCCTTTTCTTTCTCCAGCAAGCGGCTGGATTATGTGAATCATGCCAGAAGACTGGCTGAAGATGACTGGACAGGGATGGAGAGTGAGGAAGAAGATAAGAAATATGATGAAGAAATGGACATTGACACTGGCAAGAAGTTACCAAAACGCTATGCTAATCAAGTGAGTAGTCCAGAGATTAGGCCCAGCTAGTCCCACTCCCTTTACTATGCATTCAGCCCCCACTGAAATAAATGTTGCCATAAAGAGAGGAGGAGGCAGGAAAAAGGAATGGAAACTGCAATGAAAATGCTGATGTTCAGGAAGTTTACAGATACAGAGAAGAGATGAAGAGTGCCCTGTGCCGACCAGGGCTCACTGATGGGTACTGTGAATAGTGAGTTTGGAAACCCTTACCCCTGGCTCACTATTGATATACTAATGGACTCCAGGCACTTGTCACTTCTTTAATAGTCATTGCATAGCTGTTCTGGATCGGACCTGCCCAGCCCAGCACTGCCCCACCACACCTCCCAGATTGGTAATCTTTCCCAAGCAGAGGACTAAGATGACAGTGTTGGATCTTCACATTCAGGTGTTGGGAAATGGGAAGTGTAGCTGCCCTTGAATATAAGGAGCCTGCATAGCCACCCAGGCCACCCAGTTGGGCCATGTGGGGCTGAGACCATGAAATAACAGATCACTATACAAACTTAACTAATTGCCCTCTTGGTGCCAGAGAGGAAACCAATGTGGCTTGTGGAACCATATGGGGAAGCAGGCATGGAGACTGTCCAGTGCTCTAGGCAGTCCAGGTATTCCAGAAGGCAGGATATGGGTCCTAGAGTGGGTCCTACCCTGCTATTGTATCTTTCTTTCCATAGTCTATGTGTCTTGTCACCTCAGAATCTTCTCCCATCTTTAGAATATGGTTCCTGGGTTCACATACTCCCATCTTTCTTCTCTGCCTCAAATACAGCCCAGATAACATCCACTATGACAGTTCTGTTCAGTAAGGCCCTTTGTTATGCTAGGCAGTGCTGTGGGAAGGTAGACATGGGTCAGAAATAACCCTTATACTCCTGGAATAACTAGAATATGTTTTTTTGCTGTAAGAAAGTGAGATTAAGTTCTAACAGGCAAGGAGGCAGGGTTGTGAAATTGAGAAAAAGTTAGTAAACAAGGAGCCAGCTTTGAAACATAGATAGGACATTGATAGGCAGAGGTGCAGGGCATCCCAGGTAGCAGGAACAGGCTAAGCAAGAGCCCAAAGGTAGGAGAGGGGTATATGGTGTTCAGGAGTGATGAGAATGGGGCAGCATAGGGTGAGAGGAAGGAATATGGTAGAAATATGTGCAGGGGTATTGACTGTGCTTTAGATTGTGGGAACCACTGAAAATTTTTGAGCCAGAGACAAAGCTGGAACTTCATGTGAAGACACCCTCATAAATGTGTTGAAGGGTCTGGAAGAGAAAGACTAGGGTAGGGAGCTTAGGTTTGCTAAAACAGTCTGATGATAGGCAAGGAAGATGGGAAGGAAATGAGGTCATGAGTATGAGAAATGTCAAAATGTTGCCAGGAAGAATGGACAGAATTTAGCAGTAGACTGGATAGAAGAGGCACTATGAGAAGTGATTAAGGGTTTAAATTCTGAGGTCACATAGACCTGACCTCAAAGCCAGGCTCTTTGTTGACCTTGAGCAAGTTACTTAACCACTCTAAGTCTCTCAGGTTTCTTATCTGTAAAATGGGGGATAGTAATAGTATCTATCTCATAGAATTGTTAGGTGGATTAAATGAGGTAGTGTACCTTAAATACCTAGCCCAGAGCCTATAATAAATGCCCCATGAATATTAGCTGCTACAACTGTTTTGTTTTGTGTGGTTTTTTAAAATATATTTTATTGATTTTTTACAGAGAGGACGGGAGAGGGATAGAGAGTTAGAAACATCGATGAGAGAGAAACGTCGATCAGCTGCCAGCTGCCCCCTACTGGGGATGTGCCCACAACCAAGGTACATGCCCTTGACTGGAATCGAACCCGGGACCCTTCAGTCCGCAGGCTGACGCTCTATCCACTGAGCCAAACCGGTTAGGGCTACAACTGTTTTTTAAATAGCTACATCTATATAATAAAAGCCTAAGAGACCATTAAGGCGGAACAACCAGAACAACCAGTCACTATGATGCACACTGACCACCAGGGGGCAGACGCTTAATGCAGGAGCTACCCCCTGGTGGTCAGTGCGCTCCCACAGGGGGAGCACTGCTCAGCCAGAAGCCGGGTTCACAGCTGGCAAGTGCAGCGGCAGTGACGGGAGCCTCTCCCACCTCCATGACAGCACTAAGGAGCAGCGAGCCAAGCGGTAAGGAGCAGCGGGCAGTAAGGAGTTAGGGGTCCTGCGAGAGTGCGCAGGCTGGGCTGAGGGGACATGCCCTCCCCCACCCCCCGTGCACAAAGTTCATGCACCAGGCCTCTAGTTGAGATATAATTCACCTACCATATAATTCACGCACGTATAGTGTACAATTCAGTGTTTATTAGTGTATTCATAGGGATGTTCAACCATCACCATTCCAGACCATCTTCATCATCCCCAAAGAAACCTCATCCCCATTAGCAGTCCATCTCCATTCCTCCTTTTCCCCAGCCCTAGCAATCACCTATATCTCCTTTCTGTTTCTATGGATATGCCTATTCTGGACATTTCATATAATTGGAATCATACAAGATGTGTCCTTTTGTGTGTCAGTTGTTTCACTCAGCATGATGTTTTCAAAGTTCATCTGTGTTGTAGCATGTGTTCATTTTTGTGAAAACATTTTCTTTATCCATTCATCAGTTGATGGCCATTTAAGTTATTTCCACTTTTTGGCTATCATGACCTGCTCTAAACATTCATTTACAAGTTTTTGCATGGTCATGTTTTCATTTCTCTTGGATATATACTTGGGAGTGGAATTACTAGGTAATTCTATGTTTAATCTTTTGCATACTGCCAAACTATTTTTCTAAGTGACTGCACCATTTTGTATTTTCACTAATGGCATATGAGAGTTCCAATTTCTTCACATGTTTGTCAATACTTTGTCGTGTGTGTGTGTGTGTGTGTATTTTTTATTTCAGAGAGGAAGGGAGAGGGAGAGAGACAGATACATCAATGATGAGAGAAAATCATCTATTGGGTGCCTCCTGCATGCCCCCTACTGGGGATCAAGCCTGCAACCAGGCATGTACCCTGACTGGAAATTGAACTGTGTCCTCCTGGTTCATGGGTCAGCACTCAACCACTGAGCCACACCGGCCAGGCTACTCTTGCTTCTAAGAGGCTTTGTTTAGACCTTTGTCTACCTAATGGTGTATTTAACTTCATGTTTAGGTGGCGTTCCAAATCAGCACTTTTATTATGCCACAGCACTGGAGGTGTTCAAGCTCTAGACACTTTTTTGTCTTTTTCTTTTTCCCCAGAGGAAGAAAATTTTTATTTTGGGCTATAAATTACAGTAATCTATTTTTACGGTTTTTGGTTGGATTACCTTTGAGCCTTTTGCCTTCTGCAGGATCTATAACAAGTCAGGTGATAGGTGATTTCATCTGCCAAGTCCTTGCTTTTAATAGCATCCTCAAATGAGGCTTTCCATAAAGTGATGAGAGTACACAGATAGGATTGGAAAGGAAAAAAAGGCATTCATCATAGTAGGAATTAATCTATTCATCTAAAGTAGGAATTAATTTTTAAAATAAATGCTCTATTTTATAAATAACACTTATTACATTGTGGGTTTTTTTAATAATTTTTTTTTATTTTATTTATTTATTTATTTTTTATTTTTTTGGTTAATCCTCACCCAAGGATATTCTTCCATTGATTTATAGGGAGAGTAGAAGCGAAAGGGAAAGACAAAGAGATACATTGATGTGTGAGAAACACATTGATTGGTTGCCTCCTGGCTGGGGAGGAGGCATGTACCCTGACTGGAAATTGAACTGTGTCCTCCTGGTTCATGGGTCAACACTCAACCACTGAGCTACACCAGCCAGGCTACTCTTGCTTCTAAGAGGAATCGAACCCTGGACCCTTTGGTCCACAGGCTGACATTCTGTCCACTGAGCCAAACCAGCTAGGGCTAAAATAATTCTTTATTGTTGAAAGTATTACATGTGTCCCCTTTTTTCCTCCATTGACCCCCTACCGCCACCCCAGGCCTTCAGCACCCTATTGTCTGTGTCCATGGTTTATGCATATATGCATACCAGATCTTTGGTTGATTACCTCCCACCCACCCACTCTCCCCCACCTTCCCTCTGAGATTCTGCACTCTGTTTCATGCTTCCATGTCTCTGGATCTACTCTGTTCCTTCAGTTTATTTTGTTACTTAGATTCCACATATGAGTGTGATCATCCACATATGAGTGGATACTTGACATTCTCTGACTGGCTTATTTCACTTAGCATGATACCCTCCAGATCCCTCCATGTTCTCTCAAAGGGTAAAAGAGTCTTCTTTTTTACTGTTGCATAGTATTCCATGGTATAAATGTACCACAGCTTTTTTATCCACTCATCTATTGATGGGCAATTAGGCTGTTTCCAGATCTTAGCTATTGTAAATTGTGCTGCTATGAACGTAGGGGTGCATATATTCTTTCAGATTGGTGTTTCGGGTTTCTTAGGATATAGTCCTAGAAGTGGGATCACTAGGTCAAATGGGAGTTCCATATTTAATTTTTTGAGAAAACTCCATACAGTTTTCCATAATGGTGATCTAGAACTGGTTGCACCAGTCTGCATTCCCACCAGCAGTGTACTAGGGTTCCCTTTTCTTCACATCCTTGCCAGCACTTGTCATTTGTTTATTTGTTGATGGTAGACATTCTGACAGGTTACATTTTCATCTTTTATACTATTTTCCTAGTAAATGCTCAGGTCTGACATGATGGACAGTTGTGTGTACTTGGTCAGAGTATAAGTAAAGGATTTCAGATCCATTAGAGGCCCACTCTGGGCCCCTCCTCGTCTGAAGGTCTGCTTCTCAGTCTGGTCCATGGTCATGGTGGCTTGTCTCTGGCAGCCGACCTTTATTACTGAGGAGAATAGAGTCATTTCTGTTACTGGACAACTGCTAAGTCACACTCTGAGGAGCCTATGCAGGCCTCTGCCACAAGCCCGAGCTGCACACTCCTAGCAGGGGATGCTACATCAGACCAGAGGTCCTGGTGAGGGCTTGTTGCACCAGGCTTATGTGGCTTTCACTTCACTCTTAACACACCAACACTTCTGTGGAATTTGTTCCTTAAGGACACCTATGGCAAAGTCTTATCTCTGGTATAAGTTAAAAATAGTTTTAAAAACCTGAAAATAACAAAAAGTGTCAGGAGGTAGCCTGGATATAGAGGTGACAGGTGTCCCACCCGCTAGCCTCTGAGGCAGTTTGTGGCCTCGGTGTTAGGAAAACAGAATTTCTCACTTAAGCTGGCTGTGCTCCACCAAAAGCCCTGGGCTGGAGGAGACCCTTTGGCATCTGTAAGGCCCAGGATGCAGACTTCCACTTTATAAATGGGAAACAAACTTTACATGTGTGTTAAAAGGTACATGCCAGATACTTTAAGGATAGATGCAATGCCTTGGTTTCTACTTATGTGAATGGATGTGCCTGCTAACTGGACCAGGTAAGGTTTGCTGGTGTTGGGGCTGGCAGACTGACCAGGCCCCTGAAAGCAGCGATGTTCTCTGCTCATTCAACACTTGCTAATTCAGGCTAAACCCTTATTGCCTGCCAGATGTTGGCTCCTTTCCTCATCATAGAAGTGAATAGTGTGTCCCAGCCTATTTCTGAAATAATTTCTCAACTGTGTGATTTGGGGAAAGGAGTGAACTTGTCCCAGTGAGTGAACTTCCTGCAGAAGTAACTGAGTTGTGCTGCAGGGTTGAGGGTGGGTGTGCCCCATCATTGGGCCCTGGTCACAGCTCCCGATCAGGTCTGCAGGCTTGGGAATAATTGAGCTGGGTGGAGCCCTCGCCCAAACCTGACCCTGGAAGCCTTGGACCAGCAGTCCAGATTCTGTCCTCCACCTGAGCTGCTGGCACAGTATCTTATGTAACAAAAATATAAAATTATGGAATTTTCTGATTTCAGTGCAAGTATATTTGTTTATTTTTTTTAATTAAATCTTTATTGTTCAGATTATTACAGTTGTTCCTCTTTTTCCCCCCCATAGCTCCCCTCTACCCGGTTCCCCCCTACCCCAGCCCTCACCCCCCCCCCCCAACTGTCCTCATTCATAGGTGCACGATTTTTGTCCAGTCTCTTCCCGCATCCTCCACACCCCTTTCCCCTCCAAGAATAGTCAGTCCACTCCCTTTCTATGCCCCTGATTCTATTATAATCACCAGTTTATTCTGTTTATCAGATTATTTATTCACTTTATTTTTAGATTCACTTGTTGATAGATGTGTATTTGTTGTTCATAATTTGTATCTTTACCTTTTTCTTCTTCTTCCTCTTCTTAAAGGATACCTTTCAGCATTTCATATAATCCTGGTTTGGTGGTGGTGAAATCCTTTAGCTTTTCCTTATCTATGAAGCTCTTTATCTGACCTTTAATTCTGAATGATAGCTTTGCTGGATAAAGTAATCTTGGTTGTAGGTTCTTGGCATTCATCACTTTGAATATTTCTTGCCACTCCCTTCTGGCCTGCAAAGTTTCTGTTGAGAAATCGGCTGACAGTCGTATGGGTACTCCCTTGTAGGTAACTGAGTTTGTTTCTCTTGCTGCTTTTAAGATTCTCTCTTTGTCTTTTGCTCTTGGCATTTTAATTCTGATGTGTCTTGGTGTGGTCCTCTTTGGATTCCTTTTGTTTGGGGTTCTCTGCGCTTCTTGGACCTGTAAGTCCATTTCTTTCACCAGGTGGGGGAAGTTTTCTGTCATTATTTCTTCAAATAGGTTTTCAATATCTTGCTCTCTCTCATCTTCTGGCACCCCTATAATTCGGATGTTGGTGCGCTTGAAGTTGTCCCAGAGGCTTCTTACACTATTCTCGTATTTTTGGATTCTTTTTTCATTTTGCTTTTCCGGTTGGGTGTTTTTTGCTTCTTCGTATTTCAAATCTTTGACTTGATTCTTGAGATCCTCTAGTCTGCTGTTGGAACTCTGTATAATATCCTTTATTTCAGTCAGAGTATGCTTAATTTCTAGTTGGTCCTTTTTCATAACCTCGAGGGTCTCACTAGATTTCTTGAGGGTATCACTACATTTATCGGCAGTCTCACCAGACTTTTTGAGAATCTTACTAAATTTATCGGCGGTTTCTAGAAAGTTCTTGAAAAACCTTTAAAGTGTGGTTTTGAACTCTATATCCAGTCGTTTGCTTTCCTCCATTTCTGTCATTTGTGACCTGTTTCTTTGTCTCCACATTTTTTATGCTTCCCGTGTTGGTGGGGTGGCTTTGTGTGCTAGGTGCTCTATAGGGCCCAGTGGCTCAGCCTCCCTAATTACCTGAGGTGGACACTCTTGGTGCACCCCTTTGTGGGCTTTGTGCACAGTCTTTTTGTACTTAAGCCTTGATTGTTGTAGGTATCACTGGGAGGAATTGACCTCCAGGCCAATGGTCTGTGAAAATCAGCTGTGTCTGCAGTGGGAGAACTTCTGTGCTGGAGACACCCTTCTGGGGCAAGACTTGCTTCAGTGGGGCTTTGGTGCTCACTGAGTCTGCCCCCTGAGTGTGTCCCTTATGGATCTGAGGAGTTGTAATTGGATGGTCCCACTCTGACCACTGGGTACACTGGGCACTTGGATCTAAGGAGGTGCTAATTTAGCCTCTGCCTGAGGCTACCCAGCAGGAGCTATGGAGGGATCTGCAGATTCGTCTTCCTTGTTTGGGTTTTGGAGGTGCCCAAATGAGGCCCAGCTGTGAAGCAATGCAAGCTGCTGTGGGGCCTTGGGCCTTCTCTTGGAAGTTCTGGGTCTGTCTGGCCCAGCTGCAGTTTGTTAGGTAATTTTCAGATTGCAAAGGGCCAGGCCTTTCATATGCAAAAGCCTCTGCACACAGCTTGGGTGGGGCGGGGTCTCGGGATCAACAGAGTGGAGCAAGCAGCTATGGCTGATCCTCAGCACTGCCCTAAGGGGCCCTGCTCTCTCTGTCCCGGTAATCGCTGCAAGCACCTCTGAGAGAAAGCCGCCCTCGAGTTCTGAGTTCTGCCCGCTGCCAGACAGTCCAGTTTCTCCCATATGAG
This sequence comes from Myotis myotis, assembly GCF_014108235.1. Lineage (NCBI taxonomy): Eukaryota > Metazoa > Chordata > Mammalia > Chiroptera > Vespertilionidae > Myotis > Myotis myotis. Next base: position 117,986,485 of record NW_023416313.1, on the reverse strand, counting down.
CCTCGGCCCCAGAGACTCACCCAGAACTGGAGTTCAGAGCAGCCGGGGGCTTGTGACTCCCTCCCGATCAGAAAGACAGCTGCGTCCTCAGTTGGCAGCCCTTTCCACGTGCGCCTCCATACCTCTGCACTTCCGCACCTCCTCTGAGTCTCAGTGTGCTTTTCTCTTTCCTTCTAGTTGTAGAATTTCCACTCAGCCAGCCTTCCTGTGGTTCTGGATGGTGTCCGTTTTGTCTTTTAGTTGTATTTTTGAATTTGTTGTGCGAGGCAGCAATTTCCTGGGTTTACCTATGCTGCCATCTTGGTTTCTCTCGCAAGTAAATTTAATATTAAGAAGAAGTTAAGGCCCTAGCTGGTCTGGCCCAGTGATAGAGTGTCAGCCTGTGGTCAAGGGCACATGCTCGGGTTGCAGGATCAATCCCCAGTAGGTGGCATGCAAGAGGCAGCCAATCAGTGATTCCCTCTCAACATTGATGTTTCTGTCTACCTCTCCCTTCCTCTCTGAAATAAGTAAAAAAGAATACACACACGCACACATGCACACACGCACACACTAATGGCCTCTTGCATGAAATTCCTGTGGGAGGGGGGATGTGTCCCTCAGCCCGGCCTGCACCCTCACCAATCTGGGACATCCCTCTCGCAATCCGGGACTGCTGGCTCCTAACCGCTCGCCTGCCTGCCTGATCGCCCCTAACCATTTTGCCTGCCGGCCTGCTCGCCCCCAACTGCCCCCCACCCCCCGCCACTGGTCTGCTCGCCGCCATTCTCCCCGGCCCCCACTGCCAGCCTGATCACCCCCAACTGCCCTCCCCTCCTAACCTGATCGCCCCTAACTGTCTCTGCCTCGGCCCTGCCACCATGGCTTTGTCCTGAAGGTCTCCCAGTCTAATTAGCATATTACCCTTTTATTTGTATAGATTTTTTTTTTAAATATATTTTATTGATTTTTTACAGAGAGGAAGGGAGAGAGATAGTTAGAAACATCGATGAGAGAAACATCGATCAGCTGCTTCCTGCACATCTCCTACCGGGGATGTGCCCGCAACCCAGGTACGTGCCCTTGATTGGAATCGAACCTGGGACCTTTCAGTCCGCAGGCCAACGCTCTATCCACTGAGCCAAACCGGTTTCGGCAGATTTTTTTTTTTAAGTTAAGTTTTCTCTTGATGTTAGGCAACTCCTGGGTCCTCCATCTTTTGGTCATTGGGAGTGTGGCAGGTAGACGGCTTCTGGGGAGGGAACTTCTCCCTGCATAGGGGACACTCTGAATTGGTGTCATACCACTAGGTTCTTTTCACTTTTTTGATAGTATTATTGAGGCAGCACAGAAGTTTTAAATTTTGTGTAGTCTAATTTATCTTTATTTTTTTAAGTATATTTTTATTTTTTTTTTTAGAGAGAGGAAGAGAGAGAAACATGTGCTCTGACTAAGAATCGAACCGTGACTTCTTGGTTCATAGGTTGATGTTCAACCACTGAGCCACACCACCAGGCTAATTTATCTATTTTTTGTTTTTTTGTTGTTTTTATAAAAAATATATTTTACTGATTTTTTTACAGACAGGAAGGGAAAGGGATAGAGTTAGAAACATCGATGAGAGAGAAACATCGATCAGCTGCCTCCTACACACCCCCTACTGGGGTTGTGCCCCAACCAAGGTACATGTCCTTGACTGGAATCGAACCTGGGACCCTTGAGTCCGCAGGCTGACACTCTATCCACTGAGCCAAACCGGTTAGGGCTCTTTTTTGTTTTGTTGCTTGTTCTTTTAGTGTTATATTACTACTCTTCTTCTTTTTTTTTTTTTTTTTTAAATATATTTTATTGATTTTTTACAGAGAGGAAGGGAGAGGGATAGGGAGTCAGAAACATCGATGAGAGAGAAACATCGATCAGCTGCCTCCTGCACATCCCCCAATGGGGAAGTGCCCGCAACCCAGGTACATGCCCTTGGCCGGAATCGAACCCGGAACCCTTCAGTCCGCAGGCCGACGCTCTATCCACTGAGCCAAACCGGTTTCAGCACTACTCTTCTTTAAGGTTGTGTTGATTATGCCTTGGGTTTAAGATTTAGTAGCAGAGATAGTGGTGATGCAGTTAGCAGGGCTAGAGAATGCAGAAGGGGAAGGGTGTGTGTTTTAGGGTTGGGAAATACTTGGGCAACAGAAGGCAGTAAATTCCACTTTTTATATACTATACTGAGTTTAAGGTACAGAGAAGACAAAGGAAAAAAGAAATATTAAATGGCCAGCTTGAAATATATGTCTGCAGGAAAGGAAGGAAATCTGGACTAGAAAAAGAAGGCAATTGTGAGGCATCCTGTTAGAATGATAAGTGAAGCTACAGAAATAGATGAGATCTACCCCGAAGGGGGCAGCATCTAAGAGAAAAGGGGGGCATAAACAAACAGCCTCCTGAAGATTATTTACTTGTTTTGGGGGAGTGTGTGGAGGCATATTTGGAGGGAAAAACAGTATCACTGTCATAGGGACAAGGGAACATATAGTAAGGAGAAGGATGTGACTGGTATTATCACACAGGAAGTGGAAGCAGGAGCATAAGGAGAATAGGGAAGAGACGCTTGGTACAAAGAAGTCACTGATGGTCTTTAGCAGGGATGAGGGGTAGCAAACTTGGACTGAGGGTGTCAGTAGCTGGGAAGACAGCAACGCTTGCACTAATTTGAAAAAAAGGAGAAAGATAACTTAACAGAAACGCAGAGTGATACAAGGTTTTCATTTTGCTTTTGAAGATTAAGGGTTAAGTATTTTGTGGGCTAAGGGGAAGGAGAGAGAAAAGATTCAATGGGAGGGATTAATTGATAGGCCTAAGTTTTATAGATGGGATGGACTGTGAGTGATGAGTTGAAGAATTAACCTTTTCAACTTAATTTCACCAACAGCCTCCCCCATTTCTTTATTTTTTTTTTCCTTCCAAATCCCCCCCCCCCCCCCAAAGTTTGAACACCTCTTTTACCTCCCCCATTTCTTAGGGCAAATTTCCTACTATCCTTTTTTAAAATTTTTTTTTTTCTTTCTTAAGTATATATGTATTTTTTTCAAAAAATATTTTTATTGATTTTTTACAGAGAGGAAGGGAGAGGGATAGAGAGTTAGCAACATTGATGAGAGAGAAACATCGATCAGCCGCCTCCTGCACACCCCCCACCGGGGATGTGCCCGTAACCAAGGTACATGCCCTTGACCGGAATCGAACCTGGGACCCTTCAGTCCGCAGGCCGACGCTCTATCCACTGAGCCAAACCGGTTAAGGCTATTTTTATTTTTTTACTGATTGCAGAGAGGAAGGGAGAGAGAGATAGAAACATCAATGATGAGAATCATTGATCAGCTGTCTCTTGCATGCCCCCTACTGGGGATCAAGCCCACAACCTGGGCATGTGCCCTTGATTGGAATCAACCCTGGGACCATTCAGTCCACAGGCTGACGCTCTATCCACTGAGCCAAACCTGCTAGGGCCCTAATATTCTTTAGTGTAGTGTTTGTATCACCATTTTGGGAAAGAATGATCTAGTTTAAGAGCATGTCAATGTCAGGGACCTTATCATTAAGGTATAGCCCCTGGAACATAATAATTATGGTAATGGTAGGTTGGTGGACAAAGTAAGGAAAGGAAGAGAGTCCCATCACCCGGGTCTAGAAGGCAAGGTAGTAAGAATGGGTATAAATGCAGGTAATGAAGGTGAGGAGAGAAGTTGAAGTTCACAGTGAGCAGCCTCCATCCCATCAGTTGAGCAGGAGACTAGTGGACTGCTAATATCAAGTAGGGTGGAAGCTTCTACTGTCAGTCTTTTCTGCCATCATTCTTTAACTTGTATTTTCATTATAGATTTGTGATACTAGTGACCCAGTGCACAGATTCGTGCACCTTGAAAGGAAATTAATTCGAAGGTGGCCGGCAGGGCAGGGCAGGATTGGGCGAGACGGGCCGGACATGCCCTGGAGCCAACCTCCCGCAGCCCCTCCCTGGCTGGCCAGCTGCACCTGGTGTGGCTCCATGGCTCAAAAGGTGTCTGTGGAGTGAGTGGGGTTCCTCCGGCAGGTGGGGTCCCTCGACCTGGCCTGCAGGAATTGGGCCGAAATCGGCTCTCCGACATCCCTCGAGGGGTCCCCGAGTGCGAGAGGGCACTCTGCAAAGTTGCTGTCGTAGCAAGTGTGCAATAAACCAGATTCAGGGCCGACAGTGCCCCAGCAACAACATAACCCATGGCTGAAGGTGGAATTGTGCAGCCGTGCGAGGAATTGGGCTCCCTCCACTCTAGTTTTGGGGTGTGTCACCCGAGAACCGCCGCTGCCAATTCATTGCAGCTTGGCAGCTCTGCGTTGAGCGTCTGTCCCCAGTGTGTGTCATAGCAACCAGTTGGACGGGCAGAGGGACATTTAGCATATTAGCTTTTATATATATAGATAGTACATAGATTCCTTGTCATTGTAAATAGTGGAGCAGCACACCCCTGCTGATTTTTAACACCATATTTTGTGTTCCCAGTTGATGCTTTCTGAGTGGTTAATTGACGTCCCTTCGGATTTGGGGCAGGAATGGATTGTGGTTGTGTGCCCTGTTGGAAAAAGAGCGCTTATTGTGGCCTCCAGGGTGAGTAGCTGCTTCCTCTTACATCACCGTTGCCTTGTCTGTAGTAAGAGGGATTCTTTGCACTTCATGTTCCTTGTCCACCACAGCAGCTGTGCCTGGCATGGGGATTGAAATACTTGCCTGTAGGAAGATCTTTTGAAAGCCATCTTTAGGCTGATGACACCCCTGCAGAGTGTGGGAGCAAGAGTGTGAGGAGAACTGATGTCTAATGGTACCTTTCTTTCCAAATAGGGTTCTACCAGTGCCTACACCAAGAGTGGTTACTGTGTCAACAAGTTTTCTTCACTTCTGCCAGGAGGCAACAAGCGAAACTCAACAACTGCAAAAGGTACCTACATGAAATTGTCTATTTTTTTTAAGTTTATAATTACTAGGTTTTTTAATCAGTAAAAGAAAGTATAAGGGAAACCAAGATGGTGGCATAGGTAAACACTGGAAATTGCTGCCTCGCACAACCACTTCAAAAATACAACTAAAAGACAAAACGGACATCATCCAGAACCACAAGAAGGCTGGCTAAGTGGAAATTCTACAACTAGAAGGAAAGAGAAAAGCACACTGAGACTCAGAGGAGGTACAGAAGTAAAGTGCAGAGGTCTGGAGGCACACGTGGAAAGGGCTGGCTACTGAGGACATGGTTGTCTTTTTCGATCGGGAGGGAGTCTAAAGCTCCCGACTGCTCTGAACTCCAGTTCTGGGTGAGTCTCTGGGGACCCAGACTCATACGGGGAGAAACTGGACTGTCTGGCATCGGTCGGAACTCAAGGGCAGCTTTCTCACAGAGGTGCTTGCAGTGATTACTGGGACACTGAGACACGGGGCCTCTTAGAGTAGGACTGAGGAGCAGCCATAGCTGTTTGCTCCGCCCTGTTGATTCCCTGAGACCCCACCCCACCCAAGCTGTGTGCAGAGGCTTTTGCATATGAAAGGCCTGGCCCTTTGCAATCTGAAAATTACCTAACAAACTGCAGCTGGGCCAGACAGACCCAGAACTTCCAAGAGAAGGCCCAAGGCCCCACAGCAGCTTGCATTGCTTCACAGCTGGGCCTCATTTGGGCACCTCCAAAACCCAAACAAAGAAGACGAATCTGCAGATCCCTCCATAGCTCCTGCTGGGTAGCCTCAGGCAGAGGCTAAATTAGCACCTCCTTAGAGATCCAAGTGCCAGTGTACCCAGTGGTCAGAGTGGGACCATCCAGATTACAGCTCCTCAGATCCATAAGGGACACACTCAGGGGGCAGACTCAGTGAGCACCAAAGCCCCACTGAAGCAAGTCTTGCCCCAGAAGGGTGTCTCCAGCACAGAAGTTCTCCCACTGCAGACACAGCTGATTCTCACAGACCATTGGCCTGGAGGTCAATTCTTCCCAGTGATACCTACAACAATCAAGGCTTAAGTACAAAAAGACTGTGCACAAAGCCCACAAAGGGGTGCACCAAGAGTGTCCACCTCAGGTAATTAGGGAGGCTGAGCCACTGGGCCCTATAGAGCACCTAGCACAGAAAGTCACTCTACCAACACAGGGAAGCATAAAAAATGTGGAGACAAAGAAACAGGTCACAAATAACAGAAATGGAGGAAAGCAAACGACTGGATATAGAGTTCAAAACCACACTTTTAGGGTTTTTCAGGAACTTTCTAGAAACCGCCGATAAATTTAGTAAGATTCTCAAAAAGTCTGGTGAGACTGCTGATAAATGTAGTGAGACCCTCAAGAAATCTAGTGAGACCCTCGAGGTTATGAAAAAGGACCAACTAGAAATTAAGCATACTCTGACTGAAATAAAGGATATTATACAGAGTTCCAACAGCAGACTAGAGGATCTCAAGAATCAAGTCAAAGATTTGAAATACGAAGAAGCAAAAAACACCCAACCAGAAAACAAAATGAAAAAAGAATCCAAAAATACGAGAATAGTGTAAGGAGCCTCTGGGACAACTTCAAGCGCACCAACATCCGAATTATAGGGGTGCCAGAAGAAGAGAGAGAGCAAGATATTGATAATCTATTTGAAGAAATAATGACAGAAAACTTCCCCCACCTGGTGAAAGAAATAGACTTACAAGTCCAGGAAGCGCAGAGAACCCCAAACAAAAGGAATCCAAAGAGGACCACACCAAGACACATCAGAATTAAAATGCCAAGAGCAAAAGACAAAGAGAGAATCTTAAAAGCAGCAAGAGAAACAAACTCAGTTACCTACAAGGGAGTACCCATACGACTGTCAGCCGATTTCTCAACAGAAACTTTGCAGGCCAGAAGGGAGTGGCAAGAATATTTAAGGTGATGAATAGCTAGAACCTACAACCAAGATTACTTTATCCAGCAAAGCTATCATTCAGAGTTGAAGGTCAGATAAAGAGCTTCATAGATAAGGAAAAGCTAAAGGAGTTCACCACCACCAAACCAGGATTATATGAAATGCTGAAAGGTATCCTTTAAGAAGAGGAAGAAGAAGAAAAAGGTAAAGATACAAATTATGAACAACAAATACACATCTATCAACAAGTGAATCTAAAAATCAAGTGAATAAATAATCTGATGAACAGAATAAACTGGTGAATATAATAGAATCAGGGGCATAGAAAGGGAGTGGACTGACTATTCTTGGGTGGGGACGGGGTGTGGGGGATGCAGGAAGAGACTGGACAAAAATCGTACACCTATGGATGAGGACTAGTAGGGGTGGTAAGGGCAGAGGGTGGGGTGGGAACCAGGTGGAGGGGAGCTTTGGGGGGAAAAAAGAGGAACAACTGTAATAATCTGAACAATAAAGATTTAATTTAAAAAAAAACTTGTAAAAAATAAAATAAATACAATAAAAAAAATAAAAAGATAGTGTAAGTTTCTTGGTCATTTGTTTTAAAGATCCACTTTGAAAGCATGCCTTTGAAACTGCATAGGCACCGTCCTGCCCAATGAATTCAGGCCATCTCCTTCAATTTCAGCCCTCTGTAGCTAGCTGCAGAGTTAGATGCAGCCTAATGAGGCCTGCTTGGCAAAAAAAAATCCCTGAATTAAAATTAACATGCCTTTCCCATGAATTGCCATTACAAGGTGACAACTACAGTTTATTGGGGAAGGTCCCTTAGAATGCTGAGTGTAATGTACAGTAAGATGTTGCTGGGGCTTCCCTGCCGAATTCCCTTTTTTCCTTTATCGTTGTCCTAACCTTAGCTTCTTTCTCCCACCTGAGCCTAGCTGAGAAGACTAAATCATGGAGGTGAAATAACTTACTCATGGTCATTTAGTGACAAAGTGGCGGAGCTGGGCTGAACCCTGCTCTCTTCTCTGCCTGCTGAGGCTCATATCCTTAGTACTGAGCCCAGACTTCTCTATTGACTTTTAGAGCTCCTCACACATGGGCTTTGGTCTACCCATCTTTGTATCTTTCCCCTACTCTCCATGTCCACCCTTAGCTGTGTTCCACTGGTTTGCCTTCTTGCTCCCCTCATGTACCCAATTTATTTTACCTCTGTGCCTTTTCTCATGTCAATTCAGTACTTTGGCCTGGAAGGCCCGCCCACCCCTCTGCCCTGTTGTTTTAATTCTTAACCCAGAAGACTGTGTTTATATCACATGTCTTCTATGAAGCACTTCCTGCTGTTCCAATCCCTTTTTTTCTGGAATTTCTATTGTTAGTTTGCGCTATAGTTCAGCTCTTGGTTCTTCCCTCTGTGATCATCGTATCTCCTTAACTGGATTGTGATTTTTGTTGTTGTTGTTAATCCTCACCCAAGGGTATTTTCTCCTATTTTTAAGAGAGAATGGAAGGTTGGGGGAGAGAGTGAAACATTCACGTAAGAGAGACACATTGATTGATTGCCCCCCGCACCCCAACTGGGGATCAAACCTGCAGCTCTTTGGTCCACGGGCCCATGCTCTAACCACTTAGCCATGTTGGCGAGGGCAGATTGTAACTTTCTTAAAGGCAGGGACTACATGCAGTTAATGTCCTCCACAGAACACAATGCCCATGATAGGAACTCAAAAGTAATTACAAACTAAAATGGATGATTACTTGCTTTCAAACTTGAGCTTCTGTAAGTAAATGTCCCAATTTATATAAAAGCTCAGAATTTCCACTTGGCTTAAGAGTTGCCTTGATCCCTCCTGTGTTGTCCTACCTCAGGTCACCATTCTTCAGCTGCATCATGAAGAATGCTTTCCCCACTGAATTCTCATACCTTAGTGCTGGTGCTTGCTGCAAGTACCAAGGTTTATTGGATTCCGTTCCCAAGCCCTAAGATGGGCTTCCTAGATTGTGGTGGAGGGAACCCTGATTGGAAGGGCACCCTGTACTGACTTTCTGTATTGTGTCCCAGACTATACCATTCTGGACTGCATTTACAGTGAGGCGAAGCAGACCTACTACATTCTGGATGTGATGTGCTGGCGGGGCCACCCTTTTTATGACTGCCAGGTAAGGAACAATAATCTCCTCGTGTGTTCTGTTTTCTCCATTTCTTGCATCTTTGAGTTTGTTTAAGTTAGCTTTTTTTTTTAAAATATGGAATGCTTCATGAATTTGCAGGTCATCCTTGCACAGGGGTCATGCTAATCACTGTATCGTTCCAGTATTAGTATATGTGCTGCTGAAGCAAGCACAATATAGTAAATTCTTGAGGGGAGGAAAGATAGAAACAGGGCAGAAGGGTAGGCTAGGACTTGTATAAGTTGCAGCTGCCCCCTGCCCTCTCCAGAGTCTTGGGAGGATTGTGGTCAGCGAAGATTGTAGGTGAAGGGAATGCCTTTGATCAAGATAGAGAAGGTGAAATGTAAGACATCATCTAGTAGACTCTTGCAGAAAGTCAATACAGGGGAAAAAGAACAATTGTATATAAAAAAATGGGAATAAGTACATACTATCAACAATCATTTTAAATGCAAATGGATTACGTGCTCCAATAAAAAGACATAAGGTAGCCCTAGCTGGTTTGGCTTAGTGACTAGAGTGTTGGCATGCAGACTTGAAAGGTCCCAGGTTTGATTCCAGTCAAGGGCATGTACCGTGGTTGCAGGCTCTTCTCTGGCCCGAGTCCTGCTCAGAGCAGGTACAGGAGGCAACCAATCTATGTGTTTCTCTCACATCAATGTTTCTCTCTGTCTTTCCCTCTCTCTTCTACTCTTTCTAAAAAATTGATGGAAAAATATCCTTGGGTGAGGATTTTAAAAAAAAAAAAGACAAAAGGTATCTGAGTGGATAATAAAATAAGATCCAGCCCTAGCCGGTTTGGCTCGGTGGATAGAGCGTTGGCTTGCGGACTCAAGGGTCCCATGTTCGATTCCGGTCAAGGGCATGTACCTTGGTTGTGGGCACATCCCCAGTGGGGAGTGTGCAGGAGGCAGCTGATCGATGTTTTTCTCTCATTGATGTTTCTAACTCTCTATCTCTCCTTTCCTCTCTGTAAAAATTCAATAAAATATATATATTTTTAAAAAAGAGCCATACATACACTGTCTGCAAGACCCTTTTCCAATTGAAAGATACACAAACTGAAAGTAAAGGGGTGGAAAAAGATTTTTTTTTAAATATATTTTTATTGATTAAAGAGAGGAAAGGAGAAGGGAGAGAGAGATAGAAACATCAGTGATGAAAAAGTATCATTGATCGGCTGCCTCCTGCACACTACACATTTGGGATTGACCCCACAACCCGGGGATGTGCCCTGACTGGGAATTGAACCATGACCTGCTGGTTCATTTGTTGATGTTCAACCACTGAACCACACTGGCCTGGCAGAAAAATACGTTTTAAGCAAATGCAAATGAAAAAAAAATAGCTGGCATAACAGTACTCCTATCATATAAAATAGACTTTAAAACAAAGGCTGTAATAAGAGACAAAGAAGGAAACCTTATAATGATAAAGGGATTTATCCAATAAGAGGATATAATACTTGTAAACATTTATGGTCAGGGTACATGCAAAAATCAACCAATTAATGCATAAATAAGTGAAACAACAAATCTGTGTCTTCCTTCCTCTCATATCAATAAAAAATTTAAAAAAAATTTTTAACACCGAAAAAAAAAGAGAAGGAAATTTGTTGCTTCCTTCAGCAGCACACATACTAAAATGGAATGCTACAGAGATTAGCATGGCCTTTGGGCAAGGATGACATACAAATTCATCAAGCATTACATATTTGGAGGATTAAAAAGTACAAATTGGCAGTTACGAAATTGTCATGGGGATGTATAGTACAGAATAGGGAATATAGTCAATAATAACTGGTATCAGATGGGTACTAGACATATCAGGGTGATCACTTCATAAGTTTCACAGATGATTAATAACTATGGCCCTCCTGAAGCTAATATAATGTATGTTGACTCTAATTAAAAAATAATTTTTTTATTTTAAAAAATATATTTTTATTGGTTTTTGGAGAGAGGAAGGGAGAGAGAGGAAAACATTGATGGAGAAATTGAGCAGCTGCCTCCTTCATGGCCCCTACCAGGAATTGAGCTGGCAACCTTTGGGTACACAGGACAACACCCAACCAACTGAGCCACCTCAGCCAGGGCAAAGAAAAATTTTTATTTTAAAAGTGAAGTAAAGAGAACCAAGATGGTGGCATAGGTAAACACCTGTACTTTCTGTCTCTCACAACCACATCAAAATTACAACTAAAAGACAGAACAACTATCATCCAGAACCACGGGAAAGCTGGCTGAGTGGAAGTACTACAACCAGAGAGGTAAAGAAGAAAGCTCATTGAGACTGGTAGGAAGTGCAGAGGCATGGAATGGGCTGGCACCCAGGTGCGCTGCTTTTTTAATTGGGAGGGAGATACAAACTCCTGCTTGCTCTGAACTCCAGTTCCAGGCGAGACTCTGGGGGACCCAGACACATACGGGGGGAAACTGGAGTATCTGGCATCAGGGCAGGAACGCGAGGGCGGCTTTCTTTCAGATGGAGGTGCTCACAGCAGTCATTGTTCCTGCGCTGGGACCTCTGTGGTGCAGGGCTGACTGGCAGCCATTGCTGTTTGCTCTGCCCTGGTGATTCCCTGAGACCCCCACCCACCCAATTTATAACCTCACCCAAGCTGTGTGCAGAGGCTTTTGCATATGAATGGCCTGCCCTTTCTCAGCCTAAAACCTGTCAAACAGGCAGCAGCTGGGTCAGGGAGCCCATAAGCTATCATAAGAAGGCCCAAGGCCAGTAGCAGCAGCCTGCCTTGCTTCACAGCTGGGCCTCATCTGGGCACTTCCAAACCTGATACAAAGAGGAGGAATCTGCAGATCTCTCTGTAGCTCCTGCTGGGCAGCCCTAGGAAGTGGCTGACTTTGCACCTCCTTGGAGATCCAAGAGCCAGTGTACCCAGTGGTCAGTATGAGACCATACCAGATTACAACTGTTCACATCCTTAAGCGACACACTCAAGGGGCAGACTCAGTGAGCACCAAAGCCCCACTGAAGCAAAGCCTGCCCCATAAGAATGTCTCCTGCACAGCAGCTCTTCCATTGTAGACACAGCTGGTCCTCACAGCCAATTGGCCTGCAGGTCAGTTCCTCCCAGTGATACCAACAGCAATCAAGGCTTAACTATAGCAAGACTGTGCACACAGCCCACAAAGGGGTGCACCAAGAGTGTCCACCTCAGGTGACTGGGGAGCCTGAGCCCCTGAGCCCTATAGGACACCTACCACACAAGGCCACTCTATGAACTCAAGGAGACTTAGCAACTACCCAATACATAGAAACAAACACAGGGAAGCAACCAAAATGTGGAGACAAAGAAATATGTCACAAATGAAAGAAATGGAAGAAAGCAAAATACTAGATATAGAGTTCTAAACCACAGTGATAAGGTTACTCAAGAATCTTCTAGAAACCTCTGAGAAACTTGGTGAGACCTTCAAGGATCTTAGTGAGAATGCCAAAAACATGGAAAAGGACCAGTCAGAAATTAAGCATACACTGCTGACTGAAATAAAGAATAATATACAGAGATTCAACAGTAGACTAGAGGATCCTAGGAATCAAGTCAAAGATTTGGAATACAAGGAAGCAAAAAACATCCAACTGGAAGAGCAAAAAGAAAAATGAATCCAAAAATATGAAGATAGTGTAAGAAGTCTCTGGGACAACTTCAAGCATACTAATATCCTAATTATGGGGGTGCCAGAAGAAGAGAGAGAGAGCAAGATATTGAAAACCAATTTGAAGAAATAATGACAGAAAACTTCCCCTACCTGGTGAAAGAAATAGACTTACAAGTCCAGGAAGCGCAGAGAACCCCAAACAAAAGGAATCCAAAAAGGACCACACCAAGACACATCATAATTAAAATGCCAAGAGCAAAAGACAAAGAGAGAATCTTAAAAGCAGCAAGAGAAAAACAGTTACCTACAAGGGAGTACCCATACGACTGTCAGCCGATTTCTCAACAGAAACTTTGCAGGCCAGAAGGGAGTGGCAAGAAATATTCAAAGTGATGAATAGCAAGAACCTACAACCAAGATTACTTTATCCAGCAAAGCTATATTTAGAATTGAAGGTCAGATAAAGAGCTTCACAGATAAGAAAAAGCTAAAGGAGTTCATCACCACCAAACCGGTATTATATGAAATGTGAAGGGTATTCTTTAAAAAGAGGAAGAAGAAGAAAAAGGTAAAGATAAAAAATTATGGCCGAAACCGGTTTGGCTCAGTGGATAGAGCGTCGGCCTGCAGACTGAAAGGTCCCAGGTTCGATTACGGTCAAGGGCATGTACCTGGGTTGCGGGCACATCCCCAGTGGGAGGTGTGCAGGAGGCAGCTGATTGATGTTTCTCTGTCATCGATGTTTCTACCTCTCTATCTCTCTCCCTTCCTCTCTGTAAAAAATCAATAAAATATATTTTTTTAAAAAAAGATAAAAAATTATGAACAACAAAGTGACAACAAGTGCATATCTATCAACAAGTGAATCTAAAAATCAAATGAATAAAAAATCTGATGAACAGAATAAACTGGTGAATGTAATAGAATCAGGGGCATGGAAAGGGAGTGGACTGACAATTCTCGGGGGGATGAGGGTGTGCGGGGTTCCGGAAGAGATTTGACAAAGATCTTACACCTATGGGCAAGGACAATGGGGAGTGAGGGCCTGGGGTGGGGTGGGAACCTGTGGAGGGGAGCTATGGGGGGAAAAAGAGGAACAACTGTAATAATCTGAACAATAAAGATTTTTTTAAAAATGAAGTAAAACTGTCATTTTTAATAGATGACATGATACTATACACATAGAACCCTAACAATTCCACCAAAAATCGATAGAAGAAAGAAATTGAAGAAGGTACAAATGAAGCATATATTGTGCTCATGGACAGGAAGAATTAACATCACTAAAATGTCTATACTGTGCAAAGCACTCGAGGTTCTTTGCAGTCCTTATCAAAATAACAATGACATTTTTTACAGAAATAGAAGAAATAATTCTAAATTTATATGGAACCCAAAAAGGCACTAAAAGCCAAAGCCATCTTGAGAAGGAAATAACAAAGTTGGACATATCATGCTACCTGATATTAAACTATATTACAAGGTTATAGTAATCAAAATAACATGGTACTGGCATAAAAGCAGATTCATAGTTCAGTGGAACAGAATAGAAAGCCCAGAAGTAAACCTAAACTCTATGGTCAATTAATCTATGATAAAGGAGGCAATATCAATTAGGGTAAAGATAGTGCAGTGGTCGGCAAACTCATTAGTCAACAGAGCCAAATATCAACAGTACAACGGTTGAAATTTCTTTTGAGAGCCAAATTTTTTAAACTTAAACTATATAGGTAGGTACATTGTTATTAACTTAATTAGGGTACTCCTAAGGCTTAGGAAGAGCCACACTCAAGGGGCCAAAGAGCCACATGTGGCTCTCGAGCCACAGTTTGCCAACCACTGAGATAGTGTATTCAGTAAATGGTGTTGGGCAAACTGGACAGATATGTGCAAAAAGTGAAACTAGACCACCTTCTTAATCCATTTTGATTTTATTCTTGTATATGGTTTAAAGACTTAAATGTAAGACTCAGAATCATAAGTTTTTTTTTTTTAATGTTTTATTTTTAATTGATTTTTTAGAGGTTGGGGAAAGGAGAGCGATAGAAACATCAAAGAGAGAGGAACATCATTGATCCGCTGCGTCCTGTACACCCCCAACTGGGGACCGAGCCTGCAACCCGGGCATGTGCCCTGACCGGGAATTGAACCATAACGTCTTGCTGAACCACTGAGCAACACCATCTGGGCAAACTAAAAAGTTTTTACACAGTAAAGGAAACAATCAACAAAAGAAAAAGACAGCCTACTGAATGGGAGACTATATTTGCCAATAATATATCTGATAAGGAGTTAATATCCAAAATTTATAAAGAATTCATAACTTAACACCAAAAATCAAACTACCCAATTAAAAAATGGGCAAAGGCCCTAACCGGTTTGGCTCAGTGGATAGAGCGTCGGCCTGCGGACTCAAGGGTCCCAGGTTCGATTCCGGTCAAGGGCATGTACCTTGGTTGTGGGCACATCCCCAGTGGGGGGTGTGCAGGAGGCAGCTGATCGATGTTTCTCTCTCATCGATGTTTCTAACTCTCTATCCCTTTCCCTTCCTCTCTGTAAAAAATCAATAAAATATATTTAAAAAAAAAAAAATGGGCAAAGGACCTAAATGGACATTTATTCAAAGAGGTCATACAGATGACCAATAGAAAGATGAAAAGATTCTCTATGTCACTAATCATCAAAGAAATGCAAATTAAAACCACAATGAGATATCTCATACTTGTCAGAATGACTATCCTCAAAAAGTCAGCAAACACCAAGAGTTGGGGAGGATGTGGAGAAAAGGGACTCCTTGTGCACTGTTGGTTGTATTGCAAATTGATGCAGCCACTTCGGAAAACAGTATGGAGGTTCCTCAGAAAATTAAAACTAGAACTACTTTATTAACCAGCAATTCTGTCTTTATTTATTGGTAGAAATCCAAAACACTTAATTCTAAAAGATATATGCACCCCTATTTCCAACAGCAAGATATTAAGCAACCCAACTGCCCATCGGTAGATGATTGGATAAATAAGGTGAATCATGTACAAGGGCATATTAGCCATGAAAAAGAATGAAATCTTACCATTTGTGACAACATGGATGGACCTAGAAATGAAATAAGTTAGACTGGGAAAGGCAAATAATCTATGGTTTCATTTACATGTGGAATCTAAAGATCAAAATAAATGATCAAGGAGTACAGAAATAGATATAAAGAACAAACTGATGGTTGCTAGATGGGAGGAGGTTTGGGGGGCCGGTTTAAGAATGTGAAAGGATTAAGAATACAAATTGGCAGTTACAAAATAGTCATGGGGATGTAAAGTACAGCCAATAATTTTATAGGGAATTTGTCAATAATTTTGTAATTACGTGTGGTGTTAGGTGGGTACTAAGACATTATAAATTGTATAAATGTCTAAACTTTATGCTATATGCCAGAACCAATATAAAATAATAGGGGATTTCAACTGTAATTGAAAAAAATAAATAAATGAAAGTTCTCAGACCTACTGAATGAGAAACTATTGGGGTGGATTATATTTTAATCAGCCTGCAGGTGCTCCTCATGTAGGCCAAGTGTGAGATTCATGGGTTATCACCATAGGCTATTTCTTTTTTGTTTTTTAGAGAGAGAACAGGAGAGGGAGAGAAAGAGAAACATCATCAACATTGATTGGCTGTCTCTGGCACACCCCCTGCTGGGGATAGAGCCAGAACCTGGGCAGGTGCCCAGACCAGGAATTGAACTAGGGCCTCCTGGTGCATGGGTTGATGCTCAGCCACTGAGTCACACGAGCTGGGTAGGCTATTTCCTTCATGTCATTCCTCAAAGCTAGGTTTCCTCATCTGCTCAGTGGTGGTACTTTGAAACTCTAACATGCTCCTCATTCTAACAATATTCTCCAGGACATGCATTACTAAGCAATCTTGAGCATTATGTCATTGAATTCCTTACATCTCTAAAAGGTAAGTACTCTTATTTCTAATCCTTTTGATATGGAATTTGAGAGCCACTGTTATGTACCTTGCCCAGGTGCAGAGCCAAACCTCAGTAGTCTTAAAGTCAGTCCAAACGTATTTTCCTGTAATTCTGTTGAAGGATATTTTCTAACATGCATTTACAATATATGAATTTGGTAACTAAAACCACCTATTTTTTGTTTTAAACTTATCTTTTACCCTCCATCTATTTGCATTGATTTCAGAGAAGAAAGGAGAGGGAGAGAGAGATAGAAATATCAATGATGAGCCCTAGCCGGTTTGGCTCAGTGGATAGAGCGTTGGCCTGCGGACTGAAGGGTCCCAGGTTCGATACCCATCAAGGACATATGTCCAGGTTGTATGCTCAATCCCCAGTAGGGGGCATGCAGGAGGCAGCCAATCAATGATTCTCTCATCATTGATGTTTCTATCTCTCCTTTTCCCTTCCTCTCTGAAATCAATAAAAATATATTTTAAAAAAATGTTTCCAGGAAACATCAATGATGAGAGAGAATCATTGATCATCTGCCAACTGCATACCCACTACTGGGGACCCAACCTGCAACCCGGGCATGTGCCCTGATGGGAAATCGAACTTTGTACTCTTGGTTCATGGGTCGATGCTCAACCACTGAGCCCCACCGGCTAGGCAAAACCACCTATGTTTTTATAATATAAAGAAAAGACTATGTTGTTGCTTTTTGGTTTCTGAAAGCTAAATAATGTAAGGAAAGAAAATGACATAAGTACAGTAAGGTTTATATCACTGATTCAGAGAATCAAGTAGTTTACGAGAAATTACAGCTATGTAGTAGTAGTTTCTAGTCCTCAGAATTAAAATAAAACAAAGGTCAACCTAATGTGATTTGGAGTTGTAGAGTCCTGTCTCTTAGTATTTTTTGTGTGCAACTAGGCAAGTGACGTAATGTCTTGGAGCCTCCGCCCTTTCACCTGTAGAATAGAGATAATGATAATACAACTCTCACAGCGTGGTTTTGGATTAATAAGATTATGTTTGTACAGTTCTTAGCTTGGAGCTGGACAATAGTAGGTCTTCCATAATAAATATTTGGTCTACTGCCATTAATAATACTACTGGATTTAAAAAAAAAATCGTCATGCCTTCTTACTTCTCACACAACCCAATCAAAATGGTGTTCAGGTGCTTCATGGAGGTTGCCTGGGTGGCCTACCTTTCCTTTGGGCCTCTTGCCACGAAGCTGCTCGAGATTATAGATATTATCCATCAGAACAGGGCTTTGGTTAATGGAACTTTCATTCAAGTAAGGAGACAGGCCATGACTTTCAAATGCATGCAGCTTACTGTCTTCATCCTCAAGTTCTCACATAGTGCCCGCCAGAAGTTTGCTTAACAAGCCTGGCAGCCACAAGATGGGCCAAGAAGATTTAAGCCAGAGAAAAGCAAGCCAAGATGACAGGTTTAATCATTGCAGAGTCATGAAGGCAAAGAAAATGAGGAACTGAATAATCAAGTTTGAAGTTAGAAACCTTTAAAAGGCAGTTCTGTCCTGGCCAGTGTGGATCATGGTTAGAGTGGCAGCCCATGAACCAAAGGGTCACGGGTTGACTCCTGGTCAAAGGCATATACCTGGGTTGCAGGTTCGATCCCTGGCTCCAGTTGGGGCACATGTGGGAGGCAACCAATGGATGTGTCTTTTTCACATAGATGTTTCTCTCCTTCTCCCTCCCCCACCTTCCTTACCCTCTCTAAAAATCAATGGAGAAACTATCCTCTAGTGAGGATTAGCCAAAAAAAGGGGGGCGACAGCTCTCCTGAAAGCTTCCTAAAAAGCACCTGCTGTTAAAGGTGGAGCTACAACTGCTTCTGCAAAGGTTCCAGCAAAAATGGTGGCCACTGGCCCTGGCCGATGTGGCTCAGTTGGTTGGGTGTCATCACATGCCCAGAAAGGTTGCCAGTTCTATTCCCAGTCAGGGCACATGCCCGGGTTTTGGGCTCCATCCCTGGTGGAGGAGGGCATGCAGGAGGCAATCAATTGATGTGCTTTTACATCAATGTTTCTTTCCCTTCCTCTCTCTCTCTCTAAAAATCAATAAACTATTCTTTTTTTTTTTTTTTAATTTATTGATTTTTTACAGAGAGGAAGGGAGAGAGATAGAGAGTTAGAAACATCGATGAGAGAGAAACAGATGCCTCCTGCACATCTCCCACTGGGGATATGCCTGCAACCCAGGTACATACCCTTGACTGGAATCGAACCTGGGACCCTTCAGTCCGCAGGCCGATGCTCTATCCACTGAGCCAAACCGGTTTTGGCAGTAAACTATTCTTTAAAAAATAAAAGTGATCGCTACAGGCAAGACAGTTCCAGTCCAGAGAGTGTCTGCCTAGAAAGCTGTAGGCCAGAAGGCAGCACCTTGAAAAGCACAAGGGTCTGAAAGCACCTGCTACAAAGGCTTCTGGCAAGAAAGTGTGAGAACATAGAGGCTGTTACAAAAGTAATAAAGGTTATTTTTGACACGTTGGCAAATCTAAAGAAAAAAAAGTGAAAGAAAAAATCTTGGGGGAGATCTAGGGAGGAGAACCAAGATGGCGGCATAGGTTAATGCCGGAGTTTGCAGCCTTGAACAACTACTTCAAAAGTGAAACTAAAAAACGGAACGGACATCACCCAGAACCACAGGAACGCTGGCTGAGTGGAAGTCCTACAACTAGGAGGAAAGAGAAACGCATACGGACACTCAGAGGAGGCGCAGTGCTGAAGTCAAATTCTGAGGTGCGGAGTGCGCAGAGCGGGCTGGCGGCGGAGGGTGCGGTTGGCGTTTTCAATCGGGAGGGAGTCGCAGACTCTGAGCTCCAGATCCGGGCGAGTCTCTAGGGACCCAGACTCAAACGGGAGAAGCGGGACTGTCTGGCTTCGGTCAGAGCGAGTGCAGCTTTCTCTCCGAGGTTTGCAGCGGGTGCTGGGACTCAGAGAGGCAGAGCCCCTGGGGACAGGACTGAGAGCCACCATAACTGCTCTCTCCGGCCCACCCTGTTGATCCTGTGCGACCCGCCCCGCCCAAGCCCTGCACAGAGGCATTTGCCGGATAGCCTCAGGCAAAGGCTAGATTAGCACCTCCCTAGAGGACAGAAGTTCTCTCACTGCAGACACAGCTGATTCTCATAGCCACTTGGCCTGGAGGTCAAACCCTCCCTGGTATTAGCTCCAACAATCAAGGTTTAACTATAAGACTGCGCACAAAGACCACTAGTTGGCGCACCAAGGAAGCATAACAAAATGCAGAGACAAAGAAACAGGACAAAATTGTCAATGGAAGATATAGAGTTCAGAACCACACTTTTAAGGTCTCTCAAGAACTGTTTAGAAGCCGCCGATAAACTTAATGATATCTACAAGAAAACTAATGAGACCCTCGATCTTATATTGGGGAACCAACTAGAAATTAAGCATACACGGACTGAAATAACGAATATTATACAGACTCCCGACAGCAGACCAGAGGAGCGCAAGAATCAAGTCAATGATTTGAAATGCGAGGAAGCAAAAAACACCCAACCGGAAAAGCAAAATGAGAAAAGAATCCAAAAATGCGAGGATAGTGTAAGGAACCTCTGGGACAGCTTCAAGCGTACCAACATCAGAATTATAGGGGTGCCAGAAGATGAGAGAGAGCAAGATATTGAAAACCTATTTGAAGAAATAATGACAGAAAACTTCCCCCACCTGGTGAAAGAAATGGACTTACAGGTCCAAGAAGCGCGGAGAACCCCAAACAAAAGGAATCCAAAGAGGACCACACCAAGACACATCAGAATTAAAATGCCAAGAGCAAAAGACAAAGAGAGAATCTTAAAAACAGCAAGAGAAAGAAACTCAGTTACCTACAAGGGAATACCCATACGACTGTCAGCTGATTTCTCAACAGAAACTTTGCAGGCCAGAAGGGAGTGGCAAGAAATATTCAAAGTGATGAATACCAACAACCTACAACCAAGATTACTTTATCCAGCAAAGCTATCATTCAGAATTGAAGGTCAGATAAAGAGCTTCACAGATAAGGAAAAGCTAAAGGAGTTCATCACCACCAAACCAGGATTATATGAAATGCTGAAAGGTATCCTTTAAGAAGAGGAAGAGGAAGAAAAAGGTAAAGATACAAATTATGAACAACAAATATGCATCTATCAATAAGTGAATCTAAGAATCAAGTGAATAAATAATCTGATGAACAGAATGAACTGGTGATTATAATAGAATCAGGGACATAGAAAGGGAATGGACTGGCCATTCTTGGGGGAGGAAAGGGGTGTGGGAGATGCGGGAAGAGACTGGACAAAAATCGTGCACCTATGGATGAGGACAGTGGGTGGGGAGTGAGGGCGGAGGGTGGGGCGGGAACTGGGAGGAGGGGAGTTATGGGTGGGAAAAAAGAGGAACAAATGTAATAATCTGAACAATAAAGATTTAATTAAAAAAAAAAAAAGAAAAGAAAAAATCTTCAAAGATTTTATAAATATCTTCCTGATCTGATGGCAGTGTTTTAAGGAAATGAGGGTAACGATAGAAGGGCTTAGGTCTTCATAAATCAGGTGGCTATTTAGAATGTGGCTTTTTGCTCCTATTAGAGTTTGAGATGAGCTGTATTTTATCTTTGTCTTTTTTTTGTGGCAGACTGATTTCCGATTCTACTGGATGCATTCAAAGTTACCAGAAGAAGAAGGACTGGGAGAGAACACCAAGCTCAATCCTGTAAGGCCTGGGATTAGGGTTGCAGAGTTCTTTATGTGGATTGGTTTGGAATGATCTATTGTCTACATACAACCATTATAAATGAAATTCTTTAATTTTGAGATAGTACAGCATAACAGGAAGATTATAGGCTTAACAGTCATCCGGATCTGAATTCCAGTTTTGGCTTTAATAATTATTAGGCTAAGCTAAAAACATCACTTGGCCTTAGTTTCTTCATCTGTATAATAGGATTAATAATATCTGTTTTACAGGGTAGTTCTAAGAACTAAATGAGAAAAATATGTACGTCCTCGTAGCATAGTACTTGTGGTAGGCTCTCAATAAATAGTGGTTGGTGTGAAATGCTAAAGTTCCCCAGTGATGCTAATATCACTGGCCCATGAACCACATTTTGATAACCTCTGCTCTTATATCTGAGCTGAGAGTAACTTCATCTAGTCAGTTCCCTCATTTTACAGATGAGAATATAGACTCAGAGAGGGGACTGCCTTCCCCAAGGTCCCACAGTACAGATGGTAGTTCAAGTGTGTTTGTTATCTGCTCAATGATTAAATATATGACAGCTATTTTGAGGACATTTAATAAGCCCTGTAGATTGGTATTTGCCTGGATTATTTACAACATTTTTTATAAATACTGGTATTTTTTTTTTATTTCAGAGAGGGGAGGGGAGAGGAGAGGGAGAGAGAGATAGAAAGATCAATGATGAGAGAGAATCATTGATTGGCCATCTTCTGCATGCCCCTCACTGGGTATCAAGCCCGAAACCTGGGCATGTGCCTTGCTTGACCAGGAATTGAATCACCATATCCTGGTTCATAGGCTGATGCTCAACCACTGAGCTACAGTGGCCGGACTGCCTACATTCTTTTTCTCAATATATTTTTATTGATTTAAGAGAGGAAGGGAGAGGGAGGAGAGAGATAGAAACATCAGTGATGAGAGAGAATCATTGATCGGCTGTCTCCTGCACGCCCCACACTGGGAATTGAGCCCACAACCCGGGCATATGCCCTAACTGGAAATCGAACCGTGACCTCCTGGTTCATAGGTCAATGCTCAACCACTGAGCCACGCCAGCCAGCTCTTCTTTTCTTTCTTTCTTTTTTGTTTTTGTTGTTGTTTTTTTTGTTACAACATTTTTAAAGGCAATTAGATAACAGTTACAGGACAATAAATGGGGTCAGTACTTCCAGTGATGTTATCAATAACATCCTGGAAAAATGTGTATTAAGAAAAGGGGGAGCATGGGAGCAGTTCTAGTGCTCTTACATGTATTATCTCATTGAATCCACACAACAACCCTATGAAGTTGATACTTTTATCCCATTTTACAGATGGGAAAATGAAATCATATAGAGATAAAATGATTGGCAGAGCTGGGAGTCAAAGCACTAGTTATACTGCTTTAGTCTAAAAATCCTTACTGCTAAAAGAAATACTGGTAAAAATAACAAATAAATAAATAAAATCCTTGCTGGTGTGAAAGAAGTTCAACTACTCCTTCATTAGGGGCAATTGTCAGAGGGCTGGAAGAATAACATATAATCCCTGGTTCTCAATCCTGACTATATGTTAAAATCACTGTCTGGGCTTCTTCCAGACCATTTCAGTCAGAATCTCAGAGTGGGGCCTGGGCATCAGTAATTTTTAAGAGTTCCCCAAGTGATTCTCCTGTATAAAGCAAGGTTGAGAACCACTGACCTAGTAATTCAGCATGTAGGTGGAGGGGAGGTAGCTGGGAAGGAAGAGACAAAAAACTTCTTTGATATAGCTTTTCAGTTGCTAGAATAGTATTATTTGTAATATGTACTAATTCTTTGTTTTAATTTATATTTTAGTTTAAATTTGTAGGGCTAAAGAATTTTCCTTGTACCCCTGAGAGCCTGTGTAAGGTGCTGTCGATGGATTTCCCTTTTGAGGTAACAAAGTCATTGTCTTTATTGTTCTGATGTGGTTTCAGGACACTGGAAAACTTGGTTACACAGTCTTAAGATATCTTTTGACTTTGCTATGTTAAAGCATCAGAAAAGGGCTGAGCCCTGACTGGTGTGGCTCAGAAGGTTGGTTGGAATGTCATCTTGGACACCAAAAAATTTCGGATTTGATTCCTTGTCAGAGTGCATGTGGGAGACAACCTATCGATGATTCTTTCTAGCCCCTCCCCCCTTTCTTCTCTCTAAAATCTCTTTAAGAAAAAGAAAAGGGCTTGAAAGCTGATATCTAAGAAGGGATGTACTCACTGCCCTTCAGAGCCTCAGCTCCACCTGTCTACATAAATCAGAATGCCAGAGCTAGAAGGCCCTGAAAGGACACCTCATCTAACTCTCTCAATTTACAGATAGAGAAATTGAGGCCCAGATCAGGGTGAGGCTTTCATTCCTAGATTGTTCTTTGTTTGCCCCTTCCTGCTGTAAGCTTGAGAACCAGGCCCTTTGTGTGACTGCCATGGCTGGTTGTAAAGTAAAGGGACTTCTTTGACTGATGGACCACAGGAATGTAAACTTCTAATTCTTCTTTCCTAGGAAGAGCAAATGATCCCTGAGTATGTCAGTGATTGCTGAGCAGTGGCATGGGGCAGGTGACGAACTCATCCCAGTTTGTGTCCAGGACTTTCCCAGTCTTAGTGTTGAAAATCTCCCATTGTCAGCAGCTCTTCAGTCTTGAGCAGTCTTCTGTCATCCTTAGAACCTGCAGTTATCCTCTCCAGTCTCAATAAACAAACTTTCCTTTGCCCAACATACCCTTTAAAATTCTGCCTAGTCACCTACAAGTCTTTGCTTGAACTGGATATATTTTGCAGAAGGGTCACAGCTTCCGGCGGTTGCCTTCATTTCTGGGAGTCAATTAAGAAGGTCGTAAGAACACCATCTTTATTTTTATTTATCTATTTTTGTTAATCCTCACCTGAGGGATATTTTTTCCATTGCTTTTAAGAGAAAGAAGGGAGGGAGGGAGGGGACGGGAGGCGGGGGAGAGAGAAAGAGAGAGAGAGAGAGAAACATTGATGTGACACTAACACATGGACTGGTTGCCTACCACACTCGCCTGAGGAGTGAACTCACAACCCAGGTACGTGAATCAAAACCGAGACCCTTCAGTGTTAGGGCTGATGCTCCAACTACTGTGCCACACTAACCAGGCTGCCATCTTTATTTTTACTTATAGCCCTTATACTATAAATAAAGTTACAGTAAATGCTTTTCTTTTTCTTTATTGTTTAAGGTATTACATATATGTCCTTATTCCCCCAATGTCGTTCCCCCCACTCCTGCTCTCACCACCCTGGTGTCTATGTTCATTGGCTAAGCTTATATGCATGCATACAAGTCCTTTGGTTGATCCAGTAAATGCTTTTTAGAGATCAGTTGCTGACTCCCAGAAAAGAAAATTTGGGACTGTAGGAAATCTTACCATTAAGAAAAACCGAGTTCCTAGAACATAGCTTTCAACAATTTAGGGGAAAGAGTTAGGCAGCTAACAATGGCTTGGGGAGCATGGCTTCTTTTTGTTCTTAATAATGTATTTTTATTGATTTCAGAGGAAGGAAAAGGAGTCTGAGATAGAAACATCAATGGGTGAGAGAGAATCATTGATCGGCTGCCTCCTGCACATCCCCAACTGGGAATCAAGCCCACACCGGGCATGTGCCCTGACCAGGAATTGAACCATGACCTCCTGGTTTATAGGTCACTGCTCAACCACTGACCACACAGGTTTCCTCTGTGCTCAGCAGTCCAGCATCTCATATGGGCCTATCCAGTTCCCCTGCTTTGTTCCATGTGCAGAACACATAACCCACTATGAGATCTCTGGGTGATGGGAGTGCATGGGATTTGGGGAGAGGACTTGGGTTCAAGTTGAATTTCTACTTCATACTAACTGTGTTATTACAGAAGCCCCCCAGAACTTTGAGCCAGCCCCATCTCAAAAATACCCTCATGGTGGGTAAAAGGGTGAAGTAGTGGGTAGGGAAGCACACTATAAACAGGAATGTGCTATTTATGTTTTTTTATTTTCTAAAATTTAGTTTTCTAGGCCATTTCTTCATTTAGAGAAATTGCATGTGTGAGAAATGAGAACTCTTTCCTCTGGCAGTGACTCAGAAAAAGGATTTAAACCACTAGAGCTGCCCCGTGTGTCTAGGCTCTCCTAAAAACATGTGGCCTCAGAAGTCATTTTGATCCCTGGTCTCTTTTCTTATAGGTGGATGGACTTCTCTTCTACCACAAGCAGACCCACTATAGCCCTGGAAGCACTCCTCTGGTGGGCTGGCTACGCCCGTACATGGTGTCAGATATTCTTGGTGTGGCTGTGCCAGCTGGGGGCCCACTGACCATTAAGCCAGAGTATGCTGGGCACCAACTCCAGCAAATTATTGAGCACAAGAGGAACCAGAAGGAGGGCATGAAAGAGAAACCCACACATAAGGCCTTTGACAATGGGCACTATGAGCTGGAGCATCTGTCCACCCCTGAGCTGAAGAGTGATCCCCACAGCTTGGACCAACTTGGGAGTCGCATGGAAAACTAAAGAGAGCAGCCTCCTTTGGGTGTCACAGGAAGGTGCTTGGTTTCAGAACAAAGGTTGGGGAGGAGGACAGTGACGACAATAGGTGACTTCATTTTAGAGTGGACTTTCCAAAGCCACTCCAGCTGGAAACAGCTTAACTCGTGTAAAAGTGTATCCCAGATCCACAATGTAAATATCTGTGATTCTTAAAAAAGAACTTACGATTCTTTTTTTTTTTTTTAAGGGCCTTTTTATTAATAGGTGTACAGATCTAGCTTTCCCCAGGTACCCATGTGAATGTATCATTCAGCAAGATTGCTTTTATGTTTGAAAAGCCAAGAACTTGTGATTCTTAAACCTTAGACAAGCTTAGATAGTCTTGAAACTCTCCCAACTGCCCCCCTCCTCCATCCCCTCTCCCCTGTGCCCCAGTCTACCTAAACCATGACTGTTCAAGTCTTGGCCCATTTCATTCTGGTTTTAGTACTTAAGCATTCTGCTGAGTTTCTAGTTGCTACTGTTGCTGACGTCATTTTCTAAAAGGTCTTACCAGGAACTGCAATTCTTAGTATTTGAATATCTTCCCTCTTCTGAGAAGACAAATGTGATTTTCTTCTGTTTAGACATTACTAGAGATAAAATGCAAGTGGTGTTCATTCATTACTTCAACAAACATTTGAGCACCTTCCAGAAGATAAGCCTTTTGCTAGGCCTCTGTGATGTAGGTTATGGAAGGGATGTACTCACTGCCCTTCAGAGCCTCAGCTCCACCCTTATACATAAATCAGAATGCCAGAGCTTAGGTTATGGAAACAGAAAGGCCCTTAGAGCCTCGGGGGCTGGAAGAGTAGGGGGATGTTTCACTGAGGCAGTCAGAGCTGGGCTGAGGCTCAGAGGAGGGACAGAAATGTGCTCTGCAGACAAGGAGGTTAGGCATTCCTCACAGAGGCAGGAGGGTGCACAGTTGCACCCCTACAGGGCAGGACTTGCTGTGGGACCTGAAGTCTGTTCAGCACGGCTGAAGCATAAGGTAGGATTAGAAGGCTGTAGAGGAGGAAGAGAGAGAGATGGGCCTGATTGTGTTATGCAGAGATTTTGGATTTTATGTCATGAATGTAAAGGAGCCAATAAAGAGCTTTGAGCAGGCAAGATCCATTCAGATTTGTGAGCTAGAGCTCTTTGGCAGCTGTGGGAATGGAAGGAAGATGGTGTCTGTTCTGTGTTCAGGAAATGTGTCTCATTTTGCATGGCTGTAATCTGCTCCCCACACTGTTTTCTCCTTTTTAGAATTTACCTTATTGGACAGAAGAATTCACTATTTTACTCTGGCAACACTAGCATCCTGTGGACAAAATTTCAGAGGGGTCCAGGTCAAATGAGTGGCCAGGTCAGATGCAGTTGTTCCTTTGTATTGATTAATTTTGGGAACAGATCCTGGCAGGACTTGTGCTTAAGTGGAATCTGATGACAAAACTCAGTACACTAGTGGACCTGGCCTTCCTGCTGGGCTCAGCCATTCAAGCCAACCCTTATCAAACCAGAGAAGAAGCTTCCTCCCACACACACAATGATGTTCCTGCTGGCTGCAGATTTCAGCATGCCTACAGCAATAAGCTCTTTCCTGAATTCCAGTAGGGTCAGTTCTGCAGTAGGAACCTCGTGTTTCTCTTGTCAAGAAGCATGTTGGTGGCTGCCTAGTTGTTTCATCTCTGATCACTTAAATGCTGTATTCTGTACTCTCGGCAGCCAGCTGTGCCATTTCAGGAGCAGCACGTGCTAGCATCAGTGAGACTTGGCTGGACTATGCCCAGAAATAATCAGATCTAGAAGGACTATTTCCCTAAAGGACACTCTCTGAGCATAAATGCAAGAGTCAACATATCAGCCAAACTTTATCACCACTCACAATTTGATATTGTTAAATGGTACCTGGAAGTGTTGTGCCCAGATTTCAAGATTCCCAAGAACCCACAGGGAGCCAGCGAGTCCGATGCAAAAGCAAAGAGTCATTTATTTCAAACCTAGGTTTGGCTCCCCTGCCCCCCTCCCCCCACTTACTGGCACAGCAGCAGGTGGCAGAGAGAGAGAAAACTCTGTGTGGAGAGAGGTTTTATAGGGGGTTGGGGTAAGGGGAGGAGAAAGGACTGTGGGCCCTGCCGATTGGCCAGGCGCGCCCTTGACTATCATTGGCCAGTCCAGAGAAATCCAGGGCGTGGCCAGCAGCGGCTTGGCTTCTGGGAAGAAGCCTTGCTGAGCACATGGCCAAGGTAAGATGGAGGGCATAGCCCTTACCCTGGGGCAAGGTGGAGGGTGTAGTCCTCGCCCTTTCATTCCCCCCTTGTCTTGGAACTTCCAGCTCAAACATGAGACGGACTGCATTTCTATTCCACCGTTGCTAGAGGCCCATACTGGGCACACAGAACTATCAACTGAACTATCCCTATAAGCTTAACAAATGGCCCGGTGGAAGGGAAAGAAACCATTTTAGATTTAACAACTTCTATTGAAACGGGATTTTTCTTCTTAAAATTCCTCCATGGCTATCAAAAAGCCAAATCAAGATTAATTTATCTACTGTCCTGATGTTTGCATAAACACAACAAGAATGGTAACTGACTACCTTTGCTGGAATTTCATGGTTGAACCTTAATGTGCCCCGTAGGGCCAGGAAGCCAAGCCATCCAGCTGCCATCAGGCCTGCCTGCAGTATCTGCTGAGTTAGGTGAATCCCTCCCCTTTAGCAACTCCACCTGAGCCCACGCTCCAGGCTTTAAGGCCCATCTCAGTAGCCCTCCTACTCGTTGCGGCCCAGAGTGTGTGGGGGTTCCGCAGGGATGCAGAGGCATCTTTACTGCTCCCCTTCTACTCTTACCAACCGCCAGAGATGGTAGGGCATGGGCCTGACGCTCTAGCGCCAGCCATCTTCAGGGCTCCCAAGCAGGATACCAGGCTTTCTTCGTGGCATTCTTAGTGGCTTCAAGTCTTTAGAGTTCAGACAGGGCTCTTTAAAACATGATACTCCAGTCAAAGTTTTCCGTTAATAAAACCACTATTAGGAATCAGTCTTATTGGATCTATGAAAAGAAACATACTTATTTAGCATTGCCAGATTTCGGAGGAATTACATAAGGAGAAAAACATACTGATCTACTCTAAGATTTTCTGACTTTCCTTGCTAATTCCTTTTCATGGATTTAAAACAAAACAGTAACTGTTGGCATAAACCTTCTTTCTATGCATAACCATGCCTCAGACCTTCTATTCTAAACAGGCTTTTTCCAGCTTTACTACCCCTGACATGGGCATGGTGACTCAGGCCTGCAAGACAGTATTACAGGCTGCCAACTGTTAGCTGTCTCTCAACAGAGACCAAAACCTGGTGGGCACCCTTCCCTGCCCAGTTGGGCACCTGCCCTCTTGGCAGCTAGACACCCTTTACTTCTGTGGGTCACCCCACACAGTCCCCTTTCAGGATAACCAACATACATTCAAATCTGCAAGAGAATCAAAGGTCAATATAACATATCAATACAATGAAACACAATATTGGCATCATTGCTGCTTTAGACAGCCAAATCTTCTGCTACTAAACATGTGATCCTATAAATTGTCCTTGTCTCTTTGGAGCCATGTCCATGAAGATGCAGGCATTATCTAAGTGTATTACACAGTATTGTAGGGGCTCCTGGTGACAGGAGTGATCGCGAGTCATGTTACCGGCATCAGGCAGGTCGAGCACGCCATAGCTTGAGCTTGAGCGGGTTGCGTTGATCTCGATCAATGCTCCATTTGGTGATGAAGTCTTTCCGGATGGACCCAGGTCGCGACGCCGTCTACCTTGAGAGCGGTGGGGGTCGTCAGCACCACAATGTAGGGACCCTTCCAACATGGCTCTAGGGTCTCCCTGCGGTGACTTCTGATGTAGACCCAATCTCCTGGTCTGTGCTGATAAGGAGTTGGGGTTGGGCTGGTCTCGTAGATGGTGCGGAGGTGTGGCCAAATGTCCTCGTGCGCCCTCTGGAGCCCTCTCAAGAAAAGAGATTGTTAAAGAAAAGCCACCCAGTCCTCGCCAGTCTCCGAGTTAGATTCCTCCTCTCTTGGAGAACTTCAAAGTCCTGATGGCTTCTAGGTAACCATGTTTATCAGTTACAGCACTCTGCTTTCTTGTCTTTCTACCAGTTCCCTTTGTGGCAGAGTAGCAACCAGGCCTCTTTCAAGGGAGTGCGCTAGAAGTGGGTATCAGCCCCTCCTTTGCTAGCAGCAACAGGTACCAAACCCTTGCAGTACATTTGACCAGCTTCATTCCCGCCCACCTTTACAGATTCTAAGGCCCATTGTTTTCCTTTAACCAGCAAGCTAAATGACACTGGCCTGTATTATTTAATTCAGCACAGGCAGGGGGAAGGGCCCATGAAATCTCTGCCCTGAGGAACTGTGAGCCCCACCCTTAAATGTCCCAATCAGGCTAGAAAAGCCACAAATACCTTTTAAATCTACCCCAGAATTCCAAAATCCCAACCTAGCACAGAATATACTTCCACATTTACATGAACAAATAATTATACCCAAGTAGACATACAAACATCAAATAAATATTTACACTTACACCCTTTCAGTGAACAAGTACCTTTACAGTCTTGGGATCTTGAGCAGATAACAGGAACACTGCCCAAGTCCCCTGATGGGGGCCTGACAGGAACAGATGTGGGGGCCTCCCTTTCCCACATCCCAGGACAGGATTCTTGACCTATGTCTCATCCAGATAGAAATGGTACTCATATTGAACAAGGAAATCAAGACTAAATAGAAACTAGATACATTCCCCATTAAGAACTTCGAGGTGCATGCCACATTTATACCACAAAATACCAACAAATCAGTTTCAGTTGTGTCAAGATACAGAACAAGTCCCTGAACAGAGGCAGTAGAAAACTGCCTAGGAATGCTTCTTTTCTACCTTTTTAAAAGATAGGCCAGATTCGAACCCTTAGCCAGTCTGAGCTTTGACTTCCCTCCGGAAGTCCCAGAGACGGTGAATACCATCTAGAAGCCATTCCTCCAGGACAAGTACCTTAGAGATTCTTGATAATCTACATCAGTAATCCATTCACACAATCCCCCAAAAGTTAAAGAGGAAGGAAAGAACCATTCAGTGTCCTTCAAGAGGATTTCAGCGAAACAACAAAATTGACAGATTTAACACATTGGAAAACCAAGGCCAGAAGTACCCTCAGACGTTTCAGGGGTACCAAGGAAGGAGAAGTTAGGCCACGTCCAGCCCTTTTCACAATCCACCATCAGTGACCAGTCCCAGCTCACTGGTCTAACATCCACTTAACATTTCTTTTTCCTCCCATCATACCAAGGCCATGCTTTCCAGGTAGCTAGAACTTTTAAACCACAGTTTCTACCTGAAATAATTGTACTTTACTTTAGAAATTGGATTACTGCTATCCTGGCATAGCTGCTAAATTTCAAAATGGTTACAATTTTCCTGCTGGGGAATTCAAGAAGCAAACCCATAACTATTAAGGCCAAAACAGTCTCGGGTTTTTATTCTGTACACAGCAAAAGGTCAAGTTCAGCTCAAAACTATGCGCACTCGTTTTTAAACTGGCCTTTTCCTTTACATGTGCACAGAAATCCCAGATGCATTTATAAAAGCTTTTCAAATCTCTATCTACAAGCCCTTTAAGAAATACGAGCTCTATTGTCGGCCCTTATAAAGCCAACTGCTCAAAACATTGGTCTATCATATCACTAAAATTATATTAAGACCGTGATTGCTAATTTAGTATTAAAAAATCTGAGGCAGGCACACTTTCTGCCCCATCTGCATTTCCTTAGTAAAACTCCGCCTTAAAACTCCACCCCTGAAATCCCATCCTGCTTCAGTGAGCAGACACTCCTTTTGTGATTGACTAAGTCAGAGGGAGGGGCCTTTACTGTTCCAAGATGGTGGCCCCCAGGGGCACGGCAGGCCATGCGGCCAACATGGCGGCTGCCAAGTCAGGCAGCTCAACATTGTGGCTGTCTAAACTGTTCTCTGACAGAATAAACAAGGGAAGAGCAAACCAAAACCCCTAAAAGATAGATGGAGCCACACAAAGGAGGGGAGAAGGCATGCCCCCTCCCTCCACATTCACACACTTTCACCAGACATTCATTCAGAGTTTAAACAATCCATTCAATTCCTAACAACTTCCCAACCCCTGAGGGAGCTCTAAAGCCTCCCCCAATCTCCTTGAAATGATCAATCACAATACCCAAAGGTGCAGTCTGAGTCCATCCCATAACATCCATCCAGTACAAACACAGAACTCTAAACAGGGCCCGAAAATACAGGCTTCCAATTCCATGGAAACCAAACCCGAAAGCTAGACGTTGGCCTCACGCCAAACCGGCAGGAGCGACCCACCTCGTCTCAAATCCGCGAGGGGCATATCCATCCCTCGTGAGGGGCATATCCATCCCTCCTGGGGTGAGGGGCATATCCATCCCTCCTGGGGAGCGGAACGTCTTCCAACTCTCCCCCGCCTGTGGTCGTTCACGGCGCGTCCGCCTAGACCCCTCAGGCAATTACAGATTCCAGAAACGAGCTCACACAGAACAGAACACACAAGGACACACACCTACCGTGGTCAATCAGACTCTACGGATCGGGGGTCCCTCGATGGTCTTGGGAATCCCAGACGAGCCCCCAAAATGTTGTGCCCAGATTTCAAGGTTCCCAAGACCCCCAGGGAGCCAGTCAGTCCGATGCAAAAGCAAAGAGTCATTTATTTCAAACCTAGGTTTGGCTCCCCTGCCCCCCCCCCCTTACTGGCACAGCAGAAGGTGGCAGAGAGAGAGAAAACTCTGTGTGGAGAGAGGTTTTATAGGGGGTTGGGGTAAGGGGAGGAGAAAGGACTGTGGGCCCTGCCAGGCGCGCCCTTGACTATCATTGGCCAGTCCAGAGAAATCCAGGGCGTGGCCAGCAGCGGCTTGGCTTCTGGGAAGAAGCCTTGCTGAGCACATGGCCAAGGTAAGATGGAGGGCATAGCCCTTACCCTGGGGCAAGGTGGAGGGTGTAGTCCTCGCCCTTTCAGAAGGATGTATCTCAGAAAAGTGCCCTTTTGTTTTTAACTGAGGAGCCAGTATTATCGATTACTGAATAGAATGTATGTCCTGCTCTTATTTCTTTGTGAAATGCTACCTGCTACAAAGATGGTTTTGTTATAGGTTACTGTGATTGGATATTAGTTTTCTGGCCATCCTGAACAGCTCCCAGCTTCTTTTTTGTGGCATTATCTCTTCCCCAGGCAATATGATACAGTGGGACTGTAATTTGGGGGAACTCCCTTCCTTAGCCAAGAAGCAGTAGGCTCATGACTAATTTGGGCCAATTATATGCTTCTCACCAAGAATTTGTGTCTTGAGCAGAGGAACGAAGGGAGTGATCAGTAAGAATTCATTTATTTTGCCCTTGTCTTTTTCTTGCTATGAAACTGTGAACATCCAGTAAATTCCATCTTGCTTAAAGTAGCAGAGGTAATTTCTGAGCTTGCAACCAAAGAATCCAGTGTGGCCTTGACCTGCTTGCCTTGACTGGAGGACCAGTTTGGCATGAGTTAGCAAGGGACTGCTGGTTGATATCACCTACTACACCTCAGGCGCCACTGGAATGGAACCTATGTCCCTAGAAAAGACCAAGCAAAATAAATAGTCTTGGTTATTTTAATGTTAGCTCAGAAAAGCCATGCTGGGTTCTAATGCCTGCATTGAAGAGTTGGGTGTCAAATCCACTTGTATTTGGCAATGGTTTATGTGGCAGGATAGTAAGAAACTAGGAAAATTCCTGGGCAAGTGGAATGGGGAAACTGAGACAAGAAAATTAAACAAGGCCAAACAATTTGAGCAGCTTGCAGCTAGCTTGTAAATTGCAAGACCTTATCTTCCCCAGCCAAGACACTTGAGAGCAAATGGTTTATACCCCTCCTCTCTAACCAGAGAATACATTGTTTAAATCACCCTGGCCTGGTAAAATAGAGAGCCAAGATCCAACTAATGCCATTTGTGCCAGCTAAACCCAAAGACAAATAAAGTCTGGGGGACAAAACCCCAAAAGCATTTGGATAGTATCACTTGGGAGATGTTAGGAAAGATAGCTGCTAGGACAGGAGGAAGGGGAGGGGAGAAAAAGGGAAGTTGATGTCACCCACTATACAAAGAAGTCAGCCATCTTAGGACTTGCCAAACAAAATACCAGATATATGTACAAACATTCCAAGATAAGCCACAACAATGTAGAAGAGGACTTTTAAACCTAGTCTGCCACCCAAGATAATCTGGCAGAGGAGCTTTGAAATCTATAAGGGGAAGAGTATAAAACCCCTTGCACCCCCTCTGGGTGGTACATTCGAACTAACTGAGTTGCCTGCTTGTGCTTTATGCCATGTATATTCTATTTTCTCTTTAAATATTTTT
>NW_023416313.1:117769624-117949624 GCF_014108235.1 Myotis myotis | reverse complement strand
TAGAAGTTACTTTACAGGAGCCAAGGGCAAAGGTCAACCTTTGAGCAAGGTTAAAAAAATTTAAAAAAAAGTTAAATTTTTTACTGTACACTCCCTCTATTAGGTTGCAAGTTCCTTTAGGTCGGCACTTTCTTCAATAAACGTCGGTTGGTTAAGTGAAATGATGAAATGGAATGAGAAGGCAGTTTGGAGAGAGCCCCTCCCCTCTCTGGCTGCACAGGGGTGACCTTGGAGAGAGGCTGATTGGAGGAGTGTGACTGGCTGCTAAACAGGTGTTTGGATATGCTGCAGACTTCTAGTAACAAGAACTATATTTAGTTTTGCAGATGTGATTAAAAGTATAGCCTAAAAACTTTTCACCTTGTACATTGGAGGAGGGAAAGAAACAAACTTCTTAGCTACAGACTTCCTTTCTGATGAGGGGGTGAGTAAAAACCCCACTATATATTTTCTGTTAGTTTGCTTGCTTTTTTCCCACCACTATATATTTTTTAAGCAAATGTATGTTTTGTTTTATGCCTTGTGATATGTAGGGCAGGAAAAGCAGACAGAGCCTTGTGATTTTAACGAGTGTGACCGACTGCTTGCTTTGGTAAGATGAGGTGTTATTTGAGTCACATCCTGTCTTTGGATTCTATGATTATACCTCATTTTTACATCAAAGAATAATTTTTTTTTCAAATACATTTTTTTAGGACTTTTTTTTTTTTTTTTCCCATCACTATCCCCTCTGTGCCCTCATTGACCTCCTCCCACCCCTGTTTTTTCAAAAAAATTTTTAAAGTTTGTTTCTTCACTAAGTGCTGAGAGATTTGGTTTGGGGCCTTTATTGATTGTGACTTACCTCCTCCAAACAACTCAGAAGGTCCACCATAAAATGAAAAGGCAGAGGCAGGTGGAGAGGACCTGGGAGAGCTAGGAGGCTGGCAGTAGAGAAGGTGAATTACGAATGGCCTTAGGCAGCAAATACGTGGGAAGGGACAAGTGTATATCTGTTCCTCTTGAAAGGAATTCTAGGGACAAAATAGGCAGGTTTAGGGAATAAAGAGGGTCCATGAGAGAGGAATGGATAGGTGAGGGCTTGGAGTATGGAAGGCATATATTCACAGAGGATAAAGAAAAGTCACGGAATACTGGGAGGAAGGAAACATACTTTCACAGAGGATAGAGAACTGTCAACAGAAAGAGGGAAACACATTTTCACAAGAGATAGAGGAATGTTGCAAGATAAGGGGGAGACAAAGGGGAGGCACCACAAGGATTTTGGACTTTGAAACTGATATTATGCAAAGAGTGACCAATTAGAAAAGCACAGGGTCAGGAAGCATAGATAGACAAAGAACTTTCAGCCTTTAAAACCTTAGAAAAGGGGGCTTGGATGGTTACCCCATTGGGAACCTCTCCCTACGTGGGAGTTTGTATTTGCTTCCAATAAATTTCCACTCTTTTACTAACAAGTCCTTTTAATCCGTGAATTTTATTCTTCAATCTTCGTGAGGCAAGAACCTGCTGCAAGGGGGAGATCTGCTCCCTGAACCCTACATTTCACTCTCATCCATTCCAAGTGATGGTGATTCTTTTGAGAAGTTGAATTTTGTGCCTTTTGTGGAGGCAGAAAAGTGGCCAGAGGCAGTCTGGGAAATTGGGAGGTGAGCCTCACTATTGGGCCCAGCCCAGAGACATTCTCCCCATCTTGAGGGACAGTGTGGGACCGGAAGAGGAAAATTTTGAAACCTAGAGATCTCTTCTGGCTAGGATTTGACACAGACGATTAGTATTTATAGCCAACATCCTCCCTCCCTTCCAGTGGGCTTGAGCCTTTTGTCTCTCCTGCTTTTTGAAAAAAATATTTTTATTGATTTAATAGATGAAGGGAGAGGGAGAGATAGAAACACCAATGATGAGAGAGAATCACTGATTGGCTGCCTCCTGCACACCCAACTGGGGATTGAGCCCGCAACCCGGGCATATGCCCTTGACCAGAATCAAACCTGGGACCTTTCAGTCCGAAGGCTGATGCTCTATCCATTGAGCCAACCCGGCTAGGGCTCTCCTTCTGCTTTTTGCCCTTCAGATTTTCTCTGCTGTTAGACTAGGGCCATGGTCGGCAAACCGCGGCTCGCGAGCCACATGCGGCTCTTTGGCCCCTTGAGTGTGGCTCTTCCACAAAATACCACGTGCGGGCGGGCATGTACAGTGAGATTGAAACTTCGTGGCCCATGCGCAGAAGTCGGTATTTTGTGGAAGAGCCGGTATTTTGTGGAAGAGCCACACTCAAGGGGCTAAAGAGCCACATGTGGCTCGCCAGCCGCGGTTTGCTGAGCCGCAGTTTGCCAACCACTGGACTAGGGAAATAAGAGATGGAATTCAAATCTGTCAGTTCTGCTTCCCATTGGCAACTTTAGCAAAAGCTTTTATAAGGGAGGAAATTGAAACTGGCTCAAATAAGATTCTGTTTGCTCTGGCCTCCCCCTTAACACACATAAGTCAAAGTGAATGAAAGCAATGCAATGTAATTTAGGTGGTACCTCTCTCTTATATTGAATGTTTCTCACAAGTAATTAAATATCTAAGGTAACCAAATCTGTTTGGTATTCTTTGGTAAAAATTGGACTTTGCCCATGCTAGAAAAGGACAGATCCATTCTTTCAGCAAACATTGAGCACCTCCTACTGTGTACTGTATATTGTGTTGGTTCTGAAGAGAATAATGAATAAGACATGGTCCCTGCCCTCAAAGAATTCATGGTCTAATGAAAGAGACTAACAAGGAAGCAATTATAATTCAGAGTGTTGGGTAAACTCTAGACACAAGTATCAGGTATAAAAATAACATAATATAGCCCAAACCGCTTTGGCTCAGTGGATAGAGCATCGGCCTGCGGATGCAAGGGTTCTGGGTTCGATTCTGGTCAAGGGCATGTACCTTGATTGCGGGCACATCCCCAGTAGGGGGCATGCAGGAGGCAGCTGATCGATGTTTCTAACTATCCCTCTCCCTTCCTCTCTGTAAAAAATCAATAAAATAAATATTTTAAAAAATTAAAAAATAACATAATATAGTCCTACTGGGGTGGCTCAGTGGTTGAGTTTCAATCTGTGAAGCAGGAGGTCACAGTTGGATTCTTGGTCAGGGTACATGCCCGGGTTACAGGCTCACGGGCTCAATCCCTAGTGTGGGACTTGCAGGAGATAGCTGATTAATGATTCCCATCATCGATGTTTCTCTCTCTCTCTCTCCATCTCCTTTCCTCTCTGAAATTATATATATATGTTGTTGATGTTAATCCTCACCTGAGGATATTTTTCCACTGATTTTTAGGGAGAGTGGGAGAGAGAGGGAAAGTTAGAGAGAAGCATTGATGTGAGAGAAACACATCAATTGGTTGCCTCCTGCAAGAGCCCTGACAGGACCCGGGCTGGGGAGGAGCCTGCAACCAAGGTATGTGCCCTTGATCAGAATCAAACCCAGGATCCTTTGGTCCACAGGCTGACGCTCTATCCACTGAGCCAAAGTATAGTAATTAACCTGTGATCTGGAATTGGTAAGTAGGTGTGCCAGGTGAGAAAAGAGGCAGATCATATTTTAACTTTTTTTAAAAGCAGAAAATAACTATGGTAAAGACCACTTCCTGTAGTACTGGGTAATGGAGCAAAATGTTATCTATACAGGGTAAGATTTTTCACCTTACAGAGCTCACCTTCAGCCATCCTAGTGATTATAGATGTGGCCTATGAGTAAACAAAAAAATAATTTTTAACTTACAACATTGGGTAGCAGTATGACCTCTTTACTCTGTATCTGTTTGTCTTTTGAAAAAAATGTCAGTAAGAAATTTTTTGGATTTTTTATAGCCAAAGTACGTCTATAGCACAACATGTCTCTTTTATAGGCAATAAATATTTTGGAGCAATGTTTTGAGAGGAGTAAAGTTGTTCCGGGGGAAAGGTTATACAATTCCATGCACTGGCTGGTGTTCTCAATGGTTAGAGCATCAACCAGCACCAAAGTGTTGCAGGTTCAATTCCTGGTTAAGAGTACACACCTGGATTGCAAGTTCCATCCCCCATCCCTGGTTGGGGCATGTGCCAGAAGCAACCAATCAATATTTCTCTCCTCTATATCTCCCTCCCTTCCACTCTCTGTCTAAAAATCAATAGGGAAAAAAATAAAAAATAAAAATCAATGGAAAAAATATCCTTCGGTGAGGATTAACAACAACAAGAAATTCCTATCACAGCTTTGGAAGTATCTCTATTCTTAGACAAGAACAGATATAAACAAGTCAGGAGAAAAGGTAAGATAGAGGCCCCTAAGTTAAGATGATTATCTTCATTGATTTAGTCATTTACCACACATTTATGAAGGGCCAGCCTACTAGATACAAGGCTCTAGGCAAGTGGTTCTCAACCTGTGGGTCGCGACCCCCTTTGGCTGTGGAACGGCCCTTTCACAGGGGTCGCCTAAGACCATCCTGCATATCAGATATTTACATTATGATTCATAACAGTAGCAACATTACAGTTATGAAATAGCAACGAAAATAATTTTATGGTTGGGTCACAACATGAGGAACTGTATTTAAAGGGCCAGAAGGTTGAGAACCACTGCTGGCACTGAGGGTCCAGGGACCAACAGGACAGATATGGTTCTTGCCTTCCTGGAGCTTATAGTCTCAGAGAGCAGGCAGACATTAGGCTAATGAACAAGTACACAATTGCAAGTTATGACCAGCTCTTTGGTAAAAAATAAGAGGATGCTGTGAGAATAACAGGGAGTCTTATTCAGTTTAGGGAATAGTCACAGAAGATCTTGCTGAGGAAATGACTTTTGAGCTAAGACCATAAGGAAGAGTCAGATGTGTCTGGTGAAGAAGGTGGGAAGGAGATGTTTTCTAGACAGAGACCTGAAACCTATGCTTAAAAAGCAAATAACAGTCCAGCCGGTGTGGCTCAGTGGTTGAGTGTTGACCCATGAACAAAGAGGTAACTGTTTCAATTCCTGGTCAGGGTATATGCCCGGGTTGCAGGCTTGATCTCCAGTTGGGGGTGTGCAGGCAATCAATGATGTTTCTCTCATTGATGTTCCTATCTCTATCCCTCTCCCTCTCTCTCTAAAAATCAATAAAAACACATTTTAAAAAAATAAAAGCAAAAAACAAAATACAACCCATAACACACCTCCCCCTAAGGTTTCCTCTTTATAATTTATTTTCTACTTTTAGATATCAGTTCATGTTAATTAATTAATTACATTACATTTATTGGGGGAAACCTCTATATATATAAAAGCCTGAGCAACCGTTATGATGGAACGACCAGAACGACTGGTCACTAGGACACAAACTGACCACCAGGGGGCATGTCTGGGATAGGTAAGTAGGTGTGCCAGGTGAGAAAGGCAGATCATATGCAGGAGCTGCTCCCTGGTGGTCAGTGCGCTCCCACAGTGGGAGCGCTCCTCAGCCAGAAGCTGGGCTCACAGCTGGCGAGCGCAGTGGCGGTGTCTCCTGCCTCCGCAGCAGTGCTAAAAAGCGAGCGGCGAGTGGCTAGGAGCGAGCGGCAAGTGGTTATGAGCACCGAGTGCTGAATCCTGCTAGGGTTCGGCTGCTTCACACACTGCTATAGTCCTTGGGGGATGTAGGACTGCCAGTTTCAGCCTGATCCCCGCAAAACCAGCAGTCCTACATCCCCCAAGGGGGCCCGAATTGCAAGAGGGCACAGTCCAGGATGAGGGACCCCCCAACCAGTGCACGAATTCATGCACTGGGCCTCTAGTTGGTTAATAACATATAAGTTTCAGGTATACAACTTTATAATACATCTGTATACTCTATTCTGTGCTCACTTCCCAAAGTCTAATCTCCTTCCATCAACATGTACCCTCTCTTCTCCCCACCCTCATGTTAATTTAATAAAAAAGTGATTGTCACCAATACCCCCCAACCCTACTCTAGCCTTCCTTCAGAAGACCTACAGACAAGCATTTAAAAATGCAAGATAGCTATATTTGTACATATGGATCTAATATATCCTATATAATAAAAGGGTAATATGCAAATTGATCGGGACGCCACCATGTAACAACCGATCAGCAGGCTGTGTCCCTGCTGCCTGCGCCCCTGCCGCCTGCGCCAGCATGGGGTAGGAGCCCAAATCCTAGCCTACCTAGAACGTGGCTGTGTGCCATGATATCAGTAAGAAAGGGACATCCCACACTTTCCTGGGACATCTAAGTCACTGGCCTAGAGAACCAGAGTTTCAAATAAGGGGATGCAACATTCCACTGCTATCTTTTTTTTTTTTTTTTCAGGTGATCATCATAGCCAGGTTCTCTTTTTATTGTCCCACTGCTATCTTGAGTTTGTGGTTTCCAAGGAAACAGCCAGAAGGGATGATAAACCCTCCACAAACGGCTCAACCAGCGCCTATCTAAGCAGTGGCTTTGTTTAAATCGAACCTTTCTCACAGTGAATGATCCCAACCCTCCCTGGATCAGGCACGTTCCTGTGGAGCATAATCTCCATGCAATACAATGGGGGCCCCAGTTTCGTCCCTGACAATCTCATGCACGTTAGCTCAGGGTAGCGGGGAAGGAAGGGAAAAGGCATCACGTGGGGCAGCTCAGGCAAGCAAGCAAAAGGAAACCATGTCTGGCAGATGACTTCCCTGCCAACCCCTTCAACATGTAAGAAGAATCAAATAAACCAGTACAAACACCCCTCCCCTGCCCTGAGAGGGATCGGACCAAGGGGCGTCCTGCCCAGGCATTGCGTATCTGCTTCCCACCCACTTCATCCAAATGGACAGCTTAGGGGGCTAAGGGGAGGAGGCAGAGCCTTTCAGGAAGGGGATCCCCGGGAACCATACCCCTGCCCTCCCTCTGGACCTGACCTCTCCGAGCGCAGGGCCTGACCCTGCCTCCAGCAGATTTGTATATCCCAGACTCTCCGGTGCTGCCAGGCACTGGGCAGTCCCATGTCTTCCCTGCCTCCCAGCCACTGACCCTCACTGTCTCCTTCCCCAGAAGCACTCCCCTACTTTTGGTCTTTATAGCCTAAACTAGAGGCCCGGTGCATGAAAATTCATGCACTGGAGGGAGGGAGACCCCTCAGCACGGCCTGCCCCCTCTCACAGTCCAGGAGCCCTC
This sequence comes from Myotis myotis, assembly GCF_014108235.1. Classification (NCBI taxonomy): domain Eukaryota; kingdom Metazoa; phylum Chordata; class Mammalia; order Chiroptera; family Vespertilionidae; genus Myotis; species Myotis myotis. The sequence continues at coordinate 117,942,475 of NW_023416313.1, read as the reverse complement.
AGAAGTGGGAGGTGACCCGGCGATCAGGGGAAGGTGACACCCCATCACACCGCTGCTGCCTCCACTGCTGGCAGTGCAAGCCTCGGCCGGCCATGGTTACCTGAGCCTCGGGCTGGCCCTGGACGGCTGGGAAGCCACCATCCTTGGCTTGCCTGCACCTTGGGCCAGCCCTGGGTGCCTGGGGAGCTGAGGGGACTGGGGGTCTTTGGAGGCAGGCATGTGCACACCTGCCACCCTGGTGGGGCTGAGAGGGCTGGGCGCCACCATCTTGTGTCTGTGGGGCCGCCATCTTTGAAAGCTTGGCAGTCAATTAGCATATTCCCTCCTTATTGGCTGTGGGCGCCGCTATCTTTGCAACAGCATGAGGGTCAATTAGCATATTCCCTCTTTATTAGATAGGATACATGGTGGGTGTAGTTGCTTCTCCACGGATTTTATTTGATAACTAGTAGCCCGGTGCATGAAATTCGTGCACTGGGGTGGGGGGGGAGGGCCCCTCAGTCTGGCCTTCACCCTCTCCAATCTGAGACCCCTCAGGGAATGTCCAACCACCTGTTTGTGCCCACACTTTTAACAGATAACAGCTCCATTGTTGTTTCTTTCTTATGCTTAAAACCATTGGAATTAGTAGGTATTCAGAGTGTGTATACATTTTGGGGGGACGCCCTGTATATCTCTAGTCAGCGGTGAAAGAAATCAACAGCAGATTTGGAACCCCCAGACAGGGAACCTCGCTCACTCCCCACATGTCTCCCCACTTCACTTTCCACCTTCGTGGACAGCAGGAGAATCAACGTTTTCTCTCATTAATTTAGAAAAGCACGTCCTGTCACCTGCTGCCCGGCAGGAGTGCGCTAGGCCTCAAGCAAGCAAGGCTCAGTCAGGGGAGCCTTCGCTCATGGGTGCTGGCACCCAAAGTGAACATTCCTCCTCTACAGTTGCCCCGACTATCCCACTGTTTCACTGAGAGGACGGAATTCCTCTCCACCTCTGGGTTCTTGATCTTGAACGCTGACCAAAGGCACCTCAGCGAGGGCCGGCCGCGCCCACCAGGTGTGCCTGTCTGCATCTGCTCCCGCCTCAGCACCTGCATTAACCCCCTAGAGGTGATCTCGTAGCTTCACTGGCCTCCGTGGGAACAGGGCATCACCACTCCACCCTCGCACTGTCACCTCACAGGTGCCCACCCTTAGCACCCAGAACACCCAGACACTCTCCAAAGGATGTGACCACATCAGAGGGGATGTGTGCACATCCTGTGGGGTGTTAGGCATGCTGGGTTGATGGAAGTGCAGTGGAGAGGCAGGGGGAACTTGTGCACACCTTGGTTTGCAACTGTTGCAGGCGCGGGAGGGTGACAGTGTGCTGGGGGATGTTTGCACGCCAGGGGGGGATGTGCACACCAGAGGCCTCTGGCTTTGCAGATCCACAAACCCCCGTGGTGCGGCCAGGAGAACATCAGTCTGGCCCACCATGGTGGCTGTCCCTGCGATCCTGCACCTTCTGGGCCAGGAGGCGGATCTTGCGCAGCCACTCCTGGGCGCTGATGGCCTGCAGGCGCTACTTCAGCTCAGCCTGCAGGCTCCGCTTGGTGTGCTCACAGCTGTCACCACCACCATGTGGGGAGTACATGCCACCCTCCTGCCTCCCCTGTCCAGAGGCTCTCTGCACTGCTCACCTGCCCAGAGTGACTGAGGTTGGGTGGAAGCCAGGCGTCCTGCCCTGCCCAACCCCGGCCGATCCGCCCCTGTGCAAGCTGCCACCCCACCGGGAAGGGTCACGGATCCGGGTCCTGGGACTGCCGACAGCCTCAAGCGCTGCCCCCGCCCGCCAGGTCATAGATCCGGGTCCCAGACCATGGACAGCCTCAAGCGCTGCCCCCCGCCTGGCAGGGTCACAGATCTGGTCCCGGACAGCAGACAGCCTTGCCCACTGACGCCCACCTTCAGTATGCAAATTAGCAGCCATCTTGTTGCTTCAGGGTGGGGGTCCCATTTGGGTGCCTGGCCAGCCTGGATGAGGGGATGATGGCTGTTTGCAGCTGGTCACACACCCTTCAGGGTGGGGGTCCCCACTGGGGTGTCTGGCCAGTCTGGGTAGGGGATGAGGGCCGTTTTCAGGCTGGCGGGCGACTGAAGCTCCCAACTTCTCCTTTTTTTCTTTTTTTTTTATTCTGGGATTTATTTACCTTCTATGGCTGTCACTGGAGCTGAGAGCCAGCTTTAGCTCTGAGGTCTGGCTGCAGCTCTGAGACCTCGGCTGCTGAAAGCAGGGATCTGGGTTTGCTTGGGTTCTATAATTGAAACGCTGTTGTGATCCTGCTGGCTGAAGCCTGGCTGGCTGAAAGCAGGTTTCTGGAGTTTGTTTATGTTCTATATTTGCAACATAGTTGCTTAGAGTTGCAGCTCAGAGGCCGGCATCGGCAGGCAGGGAACCTTGGCTTCCTCCATCACTGGAGCAAGCAAGCCTCCTGTTCGCTTCAGCTGCCTGGCTTCCGGCCGCCATCTTGGTTGGCAGTTAACTTGCATGTCACCCTGATTAGCCAATGGGAAGCATGTTGGAGCTACGGTTAATTACCATGTTTGTCTATTATTAGATAGGATAACCCAGCGAAGTCGCTTAGCAACTGAGCTGCTCAGACTTCATCAGGGACAACAGATGACATACCTTACTTCGCTTTGATAGCAAAGCAATCTTTTTTTATTTATATTTTATTGATTTTTTACAGAGAGGAAGGGAGAGGGACAGAGAGTTAGAAACATTGATGAGAGAGAAACATAGATCAGCTGCCTCCTGCACACTCCCCACTGGAAATGTGCCCGCAACCAAGGCACATGCCCTTGACCGGAATCAAACCTGGGACCTTTGAGTCTGCAGGCCAATGCTCCATCCACTGAGCCAAACCGGTCAGGCAGCAATGCAATCTTATTCTTATATTTTTTAAAATAGATTTTTATTGATTTCAGAGAGGAATGGAGATGGAGAGATAGAAACATCAATGATGAGAGAGAATCATTGATCAGCTGCCTGCTGCACGCACCCTACTGGGGATCAAGCCCGCAACGCAGGCATGTGCCCTTGGCCAGAATCGAACCTGGGACCCTTCAGTCCTCAGGCTGAAGCTCTAGCCACTGAGCCAAACCAGCTAGGGCAAGCAATCTTATTCTTTTTTTAAAAAATAATTTTTATTTCTTGAAGTATTACAAAGAGTATTACATATGTCTCCCCCCCCCCCCCCCGCCAACACTCGCCCGGCCCCCAACCCCCAGTGTCTTGTGTCCACCGGTTATTCCTATATGCATGCATATAAGTCCTTCGGTTGATCTCTTAACCGCCCCCCAAACCCTCCCCAGGCTTCCCACTGTAGTTTGACAGTCTGTTCAATGCTGCTCTGCCTCTGCATCTACCCCTGTTAATCAGTCTATACTGGTCCCCATTATCTGTCCCAACCTCACTGGAGCCATCCCAACCTCACCGGGGCTGTCTCTGCATCACTGGGGCTGTTTCAACCTCACTGGGGCCGTCCCGACCTCACCGGGGCCGTCTCGACCTCACCGGGGCTGTCTCGACCTCACCAGGGCCGTCTCAACCTCACTGGGCCATCCCGACCTCACTGGGGCCGTTTCAACCTCCCCGGGGCCATTCTGACTTCACCAGGGCCATTTCAGCCTCACCGGGGTCGTCCCGACCTCACCGGGGCCGTCTCAGCCTCACCGGGCTGTCTTGACCTCACCGGGGCCGTCTCAACCTCACTGGGCCATCCCGACCTCACCGGGGCCGTTTCAACCTCACCGGAGCCATCCCGACCTCACCGGGGCCGTCTCGACCTCACTGGGGCCGTCTTGACCTCACCGGGGCAGTCCTGACCTCACCGGGGCTGTCTCAACCTTACCGGGGCCATTCTGACCTCACCCGGGCCGTTTCGGCCTCACCGAGGCTGTCTCAATCTCACCAGGGCCGTCCCAACCTCACCGGGGCCGTCCCGACCTCACTGGGGCCATCCCAACCTCACCGGGGCAGTCTCGACTTCACTGGTGCTGTCTCGACCTTTCCAGGGGCATCCTGACCTCACCGGGGTTGTCCTGGCCTCACTGGGGCTGTTTCAACCTCACCGGGGCCGTCCTGACCTCACTGGAGCCGTCCCAACCTCACGGGGGCCATCTCAACCTCACCAGGGCCATTCCGACCTCACCTGGGCCGTTTCGGCCTCACCGTGGCCGTCTCAACCTCACCGGGGCCGTCCTGACTTCACCGGGGCCATATAGACCTTTCCAGGGGCATCCTGACCTCACCGGGGCCATCCTGGCCTCACTGGGGCCATCCCGACCTCACTAGGGCCGTCCTGAACTCACCGGGGCTGTCCCAGTCTCACCGGGGAAACACGAAGTTTGGCACTCTGTCCCCTGCTGGGTGGCTCCCCTCCAGACAAAATCTCCAGGTGTTCCTGGTGGCTGAACATCCAGCACACCTGCTCAGACTTCGCCCTCCACCAAGTGCACAGACTGCCCATCTGTCGTCCCCCAGCGTCCCACACGAGACTGGAACCGGTGGGCGTGCTTGTGCGCGTGCTGGTACAGCGGTTCCACATCACCAGCCCAGCTGGGCCCAGCCCCAGCCTGCCCCGAACCCGACTCCGCCCCCTAAGTGCGTCCCTCCGGGATGCGAGGAGCTGAAATCTGCAGCCTGTTGGGTTGGGCTCTGTACTTGGCGCCTCTGCACATCCTACTCAGTCTCAATGCTCTTCTTTCTATGTGAGGAGTTGAAATCTGCAGTTTGTTGGGTTGGGCTCTGTACTTGGTGACTCTGCACATCCTACTCAGTCTCAATGCTCTTCTTTCTATGTGAGGAGTTGAAATCTGCAGTTTGTTGGGTTGGGCTCTGTACTTGGTGTCTGCACATCCTACTCAGTCTCAATGCTCTTCTTTCTTTCCTTCCAGTTGTAGAGCTTCCACTGGGCCAGCTTTCCCATGGTTCCGTATGATAGCTGTTTGTCCTATAGTTGGTAGTTTCGATGTTGTTGTGGGAGGCAGCACGCACAGGTCTGTACCTTACACTGCCATCATGGTTCTCCTGGGTCTGCTTCTTGAGTGTGTCTCCCATGGGTGCAAGGAGTTGAAGTCTGTAATTTGTTGGGTTAGGCTGCAAAAGCACAGGTGGGTCTTTTTGTGCCCCTGGCACAGCTTGGATGGGGATGTAAATTGATTAGGGCTGGGTCTCAGGGAGTCGCCAGGGCGGAGCAAATAGCAGTGGCGGAGTCTCCACGGCTCCTCGCCTCTCCGGGACATCGGGACTTTACGTCCCCCAGTGCCGGCAAGTAGCTTCGCGCCAGAGCCTCCCTCACTTTCCGACTTCTGCAAGGCTGGCCACCTCTCCCCGTGGGGCCTGGGGCCTCAGAGACCTGCCCCAAGCAAGCCCAGAGGATTACAGAGTTTGTAAAAGCGCAGGCGTTTCCTCTTGTGCCTCTGGCACAGCTTGGATGGGGATGTAAATTGAGTAAGGCGGTGTCTCAGGGAGTCGCCATAGCAGAGCAAATAGCAATGGCAGCGTCTCCACGGCTCCTCGCCTCTTCGGGACACAGGGACTTCTCGTCACCCAGTGACAGCAAGCAGCTGCGCGCCAGGGCCTCCCTCGCTTTCCGACCACTGCAAGGCTGTGCCGCCTTTCCCTGTGGGGACTAGGGCTTCAGAGACCCGCCCCGAGCAATCCGATTGAAAAAAAACTGCGCATCCAGTTGCAGCCCACCTGGCGTGCAACTGTGTACCTCTGTTTTTGGCGCCTCTGTAGCTCCTACTCAGTCTCACTGCACTTCCTTCTCTCCTTCCAGTTCTAGAACTTCCACTGGGCCAACTTCCCCATGGTTCTGAATGGTGGTTGTTTGTCTTATAGTTGGTAGTTTAATGATGTTGTGGGAGGCAGCCCTCACAGGTCTACTCCCTATGCCGCCATCTTGGTTCCTCCTCCAAGCAATCTTATTCTTAAAGACTTGATTTTTGTCATAAACAAGTGGATTTGAATCATATCAAACCAATATACATGTTTTAATGAAATGTCTCTTCATTCTACTAATGCAATTCTACCTTAAAGCTTATGTTGTATAATCTATACTAATAAAAGGGTAATATGCTAATTAGACTGGATGTCTTCCTGACATCCATCCGGATGTCCTTCCGGACAAAGCCACCGTGGCGGGGGCCGAGGCAGAGGCAGTTAGGGGCAATCAGGCCAGTAGGCAGAGGTGGTTAGGGGTGATCAGGCAGGCAGGCAGGTGAGCAGTTAGGAGCTGTTAGGAGTATATACTAGAGGCCTGGTGCATGAAATTCATGCATGGGGGGCGGGTGGTCCCTCAGCCCAGTCTACACCATCTCCAATCCTGGACCCCTCGGGGGATGTCTGATTGCCGGTTTAGGCCTGATCACAAAGGGATCGGGCCTAAACCGGCAGTTGGACATCCTCTCGCAATCCAGAACCGCTGGCTCCTAACCGCTCACCTGCCTGCCTACCTGATTGCCCCTAACCGCCTCTGCCTGCCTATCTGATAGCCCCTAACCACCTCTGCCTTCTGGCCTGATCACCCCTAACCTCTGCCTACTTGCCTGCCTGATTTCCCCTAACTGCTCTCCCCTGCCGGCCTGATCTCGCCTCCAGTGGCCCTCCTCTGCCAGCCTGATTGCCCCCTAACTGCCTCTGCCTCGGCCCCCACCGCCATGGCTTTGTCCGGAAGGAAGTCAGACGTCTGGAAGATGGCCGGTTGACCAGGTCTAATTAGCATATTACCCTTTTATTAGTATAGACTAGAGGCTCAGTGCACAAGAATTTTTGCACTCGGCGGGGAGGGGGATTCCTCAGCCTGGCCTGTGCCCTCTCGCAGTCTGGGACCCCTTGGGAGATAAGGACCTGCTGGCTTAGGCCTGCCCCTGGGTGGCAGAGGGCAGGCCCAATCCCTAGGTGCAGCCCCTGGTCGGGCTCAGAGCAGGGCCGATTGGGGAGTTGGGGCGCCGCCACCTGTCATGCACAGAGCAGGGCGATCGGGAGGTTGTGATGCCACCCTCAGTCACGCTCAGGGTAGGGCCAATTGGGGGGTTGGGGCACCGTCCCGTCACACTCAAAGCAGGGTCAATGGGGAGGTTGCGGCGCCACCCCCTGTCACGCACAGAGCAGGGCCAATCAGAGGGTTGGGGTGCCGCCACTCTCACACTCAGGGCAGGGCCGATGGGGAGGTTATGGCTCTAACCCGTCACACACAGAGCAGGGCCCATGGGGGGGCGGGGTTGGGGCGCCGCACCCTGTCACACACAGAGCCGCAGGGCAATCAGGGGGTTGGGGAGCTCCCCCCTATCAGGCACAGAGCAGAGCTGATCAGGGGGTTGGGGCGCCTTCCCCTGTCACCAACAGAGCAGGGTGGATAGGGAGGTTGTGGCCCCGCCCCCTGTCACACACAGAGCCGCAGGGCGATCAGGGGGTTTGGGCGCTGCCCCCTGTCACGCTGATCCCGGTGCCGGGAGGCCTTGCGGCTCCACTGATCCCGGTGCTGGGAGGCATATTACCCTTTTACTATATAGGGTAGAGGCCTGGTGCATGGGTGGGGGCTGGCTGGTTTGCCCTGAAGGGTGTCCTGGATCAGGGTGGGGGTCCCCACTGGGGTGCCTGGCAAGCCTGGGTGAGGGGATGATGGCTGTTTGCAGCTGGTCACACACCCTTCAGGGTGGGGGGTCCCCACTGGGGTGCCTGGCCAGTCTGGGTGAGGGGCTGACGGCTGTTTTCAGGCTGGGGGTGACTGAAGCTCCCAACCGCTCCTTTTTTTCTTTTTTCGTTTTTTATTCTGTGCCAGGTTTAGCTTTGAGGCGTGGCTCCAGCTCTTAGGCCTCCGCTGCTGAAAGTAGGTTTCTGGCCTTTGCTTACAATGTTGCGATCCTGCTGGCTGAAGCCGGGCGGACTAAAGCAGATTTCTGGGGTTTTGTTTAGCTTCTATATTTGTTACATAGTTGCTTAGAGTTGCAGCTCAGAGGCCTGCAGCAGCAGGCAGGGAACGTTGGAGTCCTCCGTCACTGAAGCAAGCAAGCCTTATGTTAGTTTCAAGCTGCCTGGCTGCCGGCTGCCATCTTGGCTGGCAGTTAATTTGCATATCGCCCTGATTAGCCAATGGGAAGGGTAGCGGTCATATGCTAATTACCATGGTTCTCTTTTATTAGATAGGATATATATTAAAACAAAGATCATAATTTCAGCTATCTCATACTATGATAGTGAGAGTAGAAGAAAGTCATTGAGAACTGTTTCTGGCATGTGGTTAAGGACACAATACATGTGAAATTATTATCAGTGTATGTATGTACTATAATTTATTTTACAGACTTTCCTATTGATAGACCATTATGTTGTTTACATTCTTTTGCTATTACAAACCATTTTGCATCTCCAAGATCTGATTGAGCAGGATGACAATACCATACTTGATTTCCTTGGTTTGAGCCTGCATAGACTAGACTTTATACTCTGATTTTCCTAAGATTTAACTCTCAGAGAAAATCCAGCCAGTTGCCTTGCACTTGGTTTTGTTATCTACATCTCTGCTCAGCAACGTCCAAACATTTTCCTGAGAGGACTGTGATAGGCAACAGTTCTGAGAACTTTCCCTTACACAACCACAGGCCCTTACACATAGCTGTGCCTCTAAAAACCTGAGTTCTCTGTTCAGGGTTCACTCTGTCGCCGGGAGCCGGTCCATGCTTGCTGTTTCAAGGGACCTGGCATATATGGCATACTGTTCTTAATATGTTTGCTCACCTTCTTGGCACTATGTGTTTTAACCAAGGTCTCTGAGAAAGGTTGTTTCCCCAGGTAGGGATTTTCCCCTGAAGTTAGGGAGGGAATAAAACCTCTTAACTAAGTGCCAGGCGGGTAATTAATCACTTTAACTATGAACAATCATGCTTAAGCTACATAATCTTTACTCCCTGGAATGGAGATAAGAAACGCCCTAACCTTTGGAATAGAGATTGATAGGATTGGAATCAACTGGTATAAATACAGATGTAACAAGACAACAGGACACAGAACCTAGACACAGAACCTACACAGAACCTCGAGACAGAAGAACCTCTCTAGAGACAGAACATGGCAAAAGATCCTGGACAGAAACTGGCCACAGAACCTAGAGACAGAACCTAGCGAGAGAACCTGGCTGAAGAACCTAGAGACAGAACCTGGGTGCAGAACCTGGATAGAACATGGCAAGAGAACCTGACTAGAACCTGGTGACTGAACCTGGCTGGAGAACCTGGACAGAACCTGGCTGGAGAACCTAGTGAGGGAACATGGCTACAGAGCCTGGCTGGAGAACCTAGCAAGAGAACATGGACACAGAACCTGGCTGGAGATCCTAACCAGAACTTCGCTGGAGATCCAGACCAGAACTTGGCTGGAGATCCTGGCTAGAGATCCTGGCTAGGCTGCTGATCAACTGAACGCTGTCTCCGTGTCATTCCTTCTTCGCCGATTCCGTCCACACCTTTGGGGACCCCTGGACCTGCTGGGGTTGGACCCCAGCACTCTGTTAAACTTCTCCTTTATTAATTCTCTCTGCATGAGGAGTTAGAATGCCTGGGTTCAGGTTTTAGCTCAATACAAATTAATTAGCTGTGTGATTTTGGATAAATCACTGGCCCTTGGTGTACTGAAGATTATTGGATAAAACATCATTTTCTGTGTCTACTCAGTGGTTTGTACTACTCAGGTCCTGCCATTTCTTCCTCCCGCTTAGTCCTATAGCTATTTACCTGCTTAGGGAGAAAAATTATGCAATAATTTCCGCATATAAGTGTACCCGTGCACTTCAAATCCATTTTGTTCAAGGGTCAACTGTATTTGTTTGTTACTATTTATTTATTTTAAAATATATTTTATTGATTTTTTACAGAGAGGAAGGGAGAGGGACAGAGAGTCAGAAACATCGATGAGAGAGAAACTGATCAGCTGCCTCCTGCACATCTCCCACTGGGGATGTGCCCGCAACCCAGGTACATGCCCCTGACCGGAATCGAACCTGGGACCCTTCAGTCCGCAGGCTGACGCTCTATCCACTGAGCCAAACCGGTTTCGGCTGTTTGTTACTATTTTTAAAAATTCTTGGAAAAGGTTATACATCCACATGGAAAACTTACACACACACAATGCTGTTAGAAACCAAGATAGTGGTTACTTTTGAGGAGAGTAGTTACTTGGGGGTAGTGACTAATGGGGGCTTTGGCAAGTTAGGAATGTTCTAACTTCTTGATCTGTGTGCTGGTTACATGGGTATGTTGAGTTTATGAAAGTACAAACATTTTCACCTTTTGTGTATGTATACTTAAGAAGTTTTTTTTTGAAAAAACTCAAAATGTACAAAAGACTGTATAGGGAAAAGTCTCCCTATCCCTTCTGTTTCTGACTCCCAGGTCCCCTCCTGTGAGACAACCACTGTTACCTTTCTTGCGTGTCCTCCCAAACCTTTTGTAATCCTATATAATAAAACCCTAATATGCAAATCAACCAGAAAGCAGAAAACCTGGAAGCTCAATGCAGGAGCTTCCCCCTGGTGGTCAGTGTGCTCCCACAGGGGGAGCACCTCTCAGCCAGAAGCGGGGCCCAGGACTGGTGAGTGCAGTGCGCCTCCCTGGCAGAGCTAAGGAGCAACCCAGCGGTAAGGAGTAGCAAGCAGGCGGGTGTAAGGAGCCAGGGGTCCTGGACTGTGCTGGAGAGGGATGTCCCACTGCTGTGCTAAGCCCGCAAGTGGACATCCCCCAGGGTCCTGGACTGTGAGAGGGCACAGGCTGGTCTGAGGGATCCCCCCCCCCCCCACCCCATGAATACTGTGCACCAGGCCTCTAGTGTATAAATAAGTTTACAAATGTATGTATGGATGATCATTTTTTTCTTTATACATGTGACAGCATAAAATGCACACTTGGGTCTTGATTTTTTCACCTCATAATATAGCTTAGGGATAATTCCAAATTCTAATATGTGGAAGTAACCCCAGGGCCTGGTATATAAATATTCTTGTTAAATAAACAGTGTCTCCCAGAGGAGCACCTGGTTGTAATAATGAAACCATAACTCCTGCAAGTGGTTATGAAGTCAACCCAGAGTCAGCCTTCCTGATGCAAAGGCTAAAATAACCTTCCTGAGTACCAGGGGCTTCTTTTTTAACTAAGGGCAGGCACCCGAATTTCCTGTTGCAATGATGCAGAAATGAGGTGAGGTCAGAGGCTGTTTTTAAAGTCCTGGAAGGAACTTCCTCAGCGGTCTGAAGACCCTCCGCTGTTCAACCCTTTTATATTATTTATTTTTGGTCTGGAATGACGCCGAAACAGCAGAGCCAACCCTGCTTTCCCTGTGACTCCGGAACTGGCCCACACCGCGCAGTAAGACGCCCCCGACTCGTGGTACCGCCTGCGGGGAAATCAGAGGCTTGCAGAAGCTGCAGTGTTCTGGATGCGGTCCCAAACCCGAGGCTGTGGTTGCGAGGTACTAACGTTAGTTTCCGTGGGCGATGGATTCCGGGATACCGCGGCCAAGCGAGAGCCCGGGCGGGGCTGACCCGGAGGTTCGCCACCTGAGCAGTCGGGACCCCGCGGGCTGCTCCAGGGGCCTCCAGTCCGCCAGCGGCGGGAGCAGGTGCCTTCCTCACTGGGTCCTCGCGGCCAGTCACCGTGGAGACGGGCCGATCTGCAGCTGAATTCCCGCCTTCCATGGAACTTTACCTCCGAGAACGCACACTCCCGCCTTCCTTTTTCTCCTCCCGCCCCCGCTTCCCCCAGCAGGCACCCGCCCCCCTCCTCTCTGTCGCCCCCTCCCGGACTGCGTCTTGCCGGGCGGACCCAGCTCGTTGCCCGCCCCTTAAGAACAGGACGCGCAGTTTCTCAATGGAGCCGCGGGGGGCTCGGGCAGCCGCGGGGGTGGCAGTGAGTCGGAAGGGAGGCGCGACATTCCGTCTCTTCCCTCTGCCCCTGGCCGTGGCCTGAGGCTCTGAGGTGGCTGGCTGGTGGCCGGACCGCAGCCGAAGGATCCGTCACGCTCGGTAGGAGCGGGGCGCCGCCGCCGAGGCCTTCACCGTTCTTCATTTCCTCCTCTTTCCTCCGGATCGGCTTTCAGCTTTTCGCCGGCACTGTTTTCCGGGAGGAGAAAATACACACGGATTTCCGCCCAGAAGACGGCGACACCGGGGAGCCTTCGGCGAGGAGACAACGGCGCCGGGCGCAGCATGCACGGGCCGGCCCCGCACTGCTGAGCCGCGTCGCGCTCCCGAGCCGGCTCTGTTCGCGGCGGCGGCGGGATGGAGCCCGCGACCGCGCCCCAGGCCGACATGGCGCCGGAGCTGACCCCGGAGGAGGAGCAGGTAAGCGGGCCGGGGTGGTGGGCCTGTCGGAGCCCGGGGGCCCCGCGCCCCAACCCGCGGCGGCCTCCCTCGTCGGCCGCGCCCCTGCCGCCCTCCCCCGAAACGGGCCTCCCCCACTCCCCCCCCCTCCGGCCGCCCCCGGCCCCCACGTTTGCAGAGCTCCTTGCCTCAGGCCTCTCCTTCCTATACAGGTTTTGCTGCTTTCTGTGCGCATTTGTGTTTTCTAGGGCAGAAAAGCCCCAGTTGGGGGCAGGGCTCCTGCGGGGACCGTCTGCCCTCCCGAGGATGCCCTCGGTTTCCAGATGAGCCCCGCGGGCCTCGGGCAGCGCCCTGGCCGCCTGAGGGGCACATTCTGGAAGGTCCGGGCCTTCCCACGCTCTCGAAGTCTCCGGCCTGGACCTTCCTGTTCTGCACGCCCACTTCCCTACCCCGTCTGATTCCGGTCTCCATCTTTCCGGAGCCTACTTTGAGCTCCATTGTCCCTAAGCGCTTGTGACCGTCATCCCAGGAGGAAGTGGTTTGCGGTGTCATTTTGAGGGCTTGGGTAGGGGAAAAGCCGGGCCTTTTACCCCCCTCTCTCACATTTTTGCGGGACAGACCGGCACCACACCTTCTGAGAAGATGGGAGTCCTACAGATTTTTCCCTGCCTCTTTCTTGGCACTACCCATACCCGGCCTTAGCCATGCTCAGATAGAGCCATATGGTCTGATTCCATATTTTAATAGAAAAAATCTGAGATAAGATGGTCACCCATTTCAAACTCTCCAGACCTTGTCCCCAAGAACCACATTTGATAGTACTGTTTCTAGTATGGAGACAATCTGGTTCTACAAACCAATATTGGTTAATGGGCTTGTTTAATACTTGATTGTTTAAAAACCCGTTTCTCCTCATTTGTGGAGATGATATTTTTTATATTTAGCCTCAGACCACAGTCTTTCCTTTTGACGTTTTGAGATAAAATCAGCACCGGGGAAAAAAAGAATTCTGCTTTGTACAAGCCATGGTAACATTCTGGTAACTGCAGTTGAGCATTAATAAAATGCTAGTCAGGGCTTAGTGCAAGCAAGGGGCCAAGGAACCAAGCCTGCCAGAATTAGAGAAATACTTTAGTACTAAGGTATGATGTGTTAGATTGATTTTAAAGGGGCAAAACTCTTTGATTCACATATTTGGGGGGGTTACCCAGATTTGAAGTTTCTATGTTTCTAAGACTTAATGGCATCAGTATTCCACTATGAAGATGGCATTAGGTTGCAAATTAAAAAATTAAAACCAAGGAAAGCAAATATTAAACTATTGATAAGGTATTGATAAAGTGGTTTAGTACAAATGGTTTATATCAAATGAATGTGATGGATATTAACAAGGACTAGATGGAAACAACTGTTTTCTACTGGCATTTCACAATGTTGAAACAAACATAAAAGCAGCATAGTTCCAAGTATTATAGTTCCAATTATTGCAATGTTTGATAAAATTTCATATTTTACTTTAATATCATGGAAGAGTACTCTTACCTGTAAAGATGTCTTTAAAGTATTTACATTAAACAGCAAATGGGTGTAGTCTTATAATAGAAGTCATCATAGGAAATAACACATTTATTCCATAATGTTAGTCCATTGCTCAAACCGATTTTAGAACTCATCTAGAATTTATTTCAAAGCTGTGGTGGAATCTAATCTAATAAAAGAGAAACATGCAAATTGACTGCACCTCTGCTACGGCCAAGCCACGCCCACCAGCCGATCAGAGGGACTATATGCAAATTAACCCAACCAAGATGGCAGCTGGCAGCCACAGAGCTGGAGCAAGCAGGCTTGGTTGCCCCAGTGATGGAGGAAGCCAAGCTTCCAGCCTGCCCTGGCTGGCGGTGGCCTCTGCTAAATGCAACAAAGTTTTAATTATAGAAGATAAATAAACCCCGCATACCTGTTGCCAGCCAGCCTCCATTGAGAGCTTGGGTGGCTGGGGGCTGTGGCCAACCTGCAAACAGCCCTCAGCCCCTCACCCAGGCTGGCCAGGCACCCCAGCGGGACCCCCACCCTGATCCAGGACACCCTTCAGGGAAAACCAGCCGGCCCCCACCCATGCACCAGGCCTCTATCCTATATAATAAAAGGGTAATATGCAAATTGACCCTAACAGCAGAAAGACTGGGAATGACTGGTCACTATGACACACTGACCACTAGGGGGCAGACGCTCAATGCAGGAGCTGCCCCCTGGTGGTCAGTGCTCTCCCACAGGGGGAGCTCTGCTTAGCCACAAGCCAGGCTGATGGCTGCCAGTACAGTGGTGGTGGTGGGAGCCTTCTCAGCAGCACTAAGGATGTTCGACTGCAGCTTAGGCCTGCTCCCCACTGGCAAGTGGACACCCCTTGAGGGCTCCTGGGCTGCCTGAGGGATGTCTGACTGCCAGCTTAGGCCCAATCCCCCAGGGAACGGGCCTAAGCCAGCAGGTGGTCATCCACCTAGGGCTCTTAGACTGCAAGAGGGCACAGGCCGGGCTGAGGGACCCCTCCCCCCCTGAGGGCACAATTTTTGTGCACCGGGCCTCTAGTCCTATATAATAAAAGCCTAATATGCAAATCAACCTAATGGCGGAACTACGGGCGGAACAACCAGTTGCTGTGATGTGCACTGACCACCAGGGTTCAGACGCTCAATGCAAGAGCTACCCCTTGGTGGTCAGTGTGCTCAGCCAGAAGCAGGGCTCATGGCTGGTGAGTGCAACTGCTGTGGAGGGAGCTTCTCCTACTTCCGCGGCAGCGCTAAGGAGCAACGAGCCAAGTGATAAGAAGCGAGGGGTTCCAGACTGTGAGAGGGTGCAGGCCGGGCTGAGGGACCCTCCCTCCCTCCCCCAGTGCACAAATATTGTGCACTGGGCCTCTAGTCTTTGAAATATTTTCAATGTTGGAAAAATCTTGTACTTTTGAGAGGCAATTCAATTTTTGGAAATAGCAAAAAATCCTTGGAACACTATTTCAAAAGTAAAGTAGGGGATCAAATTGGGTTAAGGCAAAACTGAAATGCATTTAGGCCCTCTTTGGGGTGTGGAAATTGTCTTACAGATGTTTCTGGAGCAGATCCTGCCTGAATGGTATCTACCTTCCATACAGTCATGTGAATCAGAAACCCAGAACTATTCATGGACACTGCTCTCTCTCAGCCCAGGTATATTATATATACACTAGAGGCCCGGTGCACGGAATCTGTGCACTGCTGGGGGGCATGGTCTGTGGGAATCAGCCCACTGTGGGAATGCTACTCATCCCGATCAGCTGAGTGGCTATGGACCCGCCCTCTGAGTGGCTGCTTCTGCAGCGGGAGCAGGTCAGCCGAGTGGCGCTCCCACTGTGGGAGTTCACTGTCCACTAGGGGGCAGCTCCTACATTGCGCTTTTACCCTGGTGGTCAGTGTGCATCATAGCGACTGGTCATTGGTCCTTCTGCCGTTCGATCGCTGGGCTTGTATTATATAGGACAGTGATGGTGAACCTATGACCGCGAACTCATTTTTTTGGTTCATTTTTCTTTGTTAAATGGCATTTAAATATGTAAAATAAATATCAAAAATATAAGTCTTTGTTTTACTATGGTTGCAAATATCAAAAAATTTCTATATGTGACACGGCACCAGAGTTAAGTTAGGATTTTTCAAAATGCTGACACGCCAAGCTCAAAGGTTCACCATCACTGATATAGGATCATCAGGTTTTTCTGAATATGTCTTGAATTCTTTGATTTCTTCCACCACCACCTTTATCACCCTAGTCCCTAAGCTACTTCATATCCTGACAGAATTTCTGTTTCCTACCTGACCCATCTATATTTCTTAGCTATTATTCCAGAAGCCAAAGGCAAACTGCAGATCTGATTGCATCTTCCCTTTAGCCTACCTGTCCCCCAAATAAGCATTTATAAAAAAACCTTCAGTGACTTTTACATTGCTCTTGGAGTCATTACAACTCTTGAATATG
The DNA here is from genome assembly GCF_014108235.1 of Myotis myotis. Taxonomy (NCBI): domain Eukaryota; kingdom Metazoa; phylum Chordata; class Mammalia; order Chiroptera; family Vespertilionidae; genus Myotis; species Myotis myotis. The sequence goes on along the minus strand of NW_023416313.1, from coordinate 117,926,115 downwards.
ATGTGCAAAGCCTCAGCCTTTGAGTGGTCCAGAACCCTAGCTAATTCTCACACCTCATCTTTGCTCCAGGCACACTGGCCTTTTTTTTTTTTTTTTTTTTTTTTACATATATTTTATTGATTTTTTACAGAGAGGAAGGGAGAGGAATAGAGAGAAACATCGAAGAGAGAGAGAAACATCGATCAGCTGCCTCCTGCACACTCACACTGGCCTTTTGATCCTGCCTTTTGCCCATTTCCTGCTTTCCTCTGCCTGGAAATACCCTCCACTGCTAACTCCCCCTTCATCCTTTAGCTCTCAGATTTCACTTTCTCTGGAAGGCCTTCCTTGATGTCCCTAGTTAGGTTAGGTCTCTGTTACTGGTTCTCAGAGTAATATGTACTGTCCTTTATATCACTTACCACAAGTTTACATTCTGTGCGATTGCATGACCAGAAGCTCTATGAGGATTGGAACTGTGTCTGCTTTTGCTTACCATCATAGGCATATTGTCTAGCATAATGACTGGCCCCTAATGGACATTCAGAAAATACTTGTGGAATGAATTAAAGTAATCCTGTATGTGATTTATACACAGATAGCATTTATACACAGATAGCATCTCCTTTTAGAATGGCTTATGTCTCTTCTGCATGCATGGGCTAGACCAGCCGTGGGCAAACTACGGCCCGCGGGCTGGATCTGGCCCGTTTGAAATGAATAAAACTAAAAAAAAAAAGACTGTACCCTTTTATGTAATGATGTTTACTTTGAATTTATATTAGTTCACACAAACACTCCATCCGTGCTTTTGTTCCGGCCCTCCGGTCCAGTTTAAGAACCCATTGTGGCCCTCGAGTCAAAAAGTTTGCCCACCCCTGGTCTAGACAAATAAAATTAAAAAAAAAGAAAGAAAATAAGGACATTGCTTATTTTGATATGTGTTGAAGGTCATTATTATTACCTTACTAGTGGCCCGGTGCACGGATTCATGCACATTGAAAGGAAATTAATTAGAAGAAAGATTTGGGTGTTAATTACGTTACTGCAAAAAATTACATGTCAAAATAGTATATGTCATACCTATATATATAAAAGGTTAAGCGTCTGTCCGACTGTCTGACCAGCTGCTACCTATGTTGCGCACTCAACGCTCAAAGCAGGAGCTGCTGAGCTGCAGTGACTTGGCAGCAGTGGAACTTTGCAAAGTGCTCTGTTGCACAATGGGACCCCTTGGGGGATGTCAAAGAGCTGGTTTCGGCCGAATCCCCGCAGGCCAGGCCAACGGACCCCACTTAACAGAGGGACCCCGCTCACTCTGCAGATACCCTTCGAGCTGCGGTGCCACCCCAGGTGCAGCTGCCCGGGGAAGGACCGTGAGAGGTTGGCTCCAGGGCATGTTCAGCCCGTCTAGCCCAGTCCTGCCCTGCTGGCTACCTTCTAATTAATTTCCTTTCAATGTGCATGAATCTGTGCACCGGGCCACTAGTAGCATTATAAAATTAAAACACTCATGTGATTGGCGCCAGCGAGAGCTTTATATGTATCACGCATGCGTGAGTCAACGTTTATTTTTATTTTATTTTATTTTTTTAATATATATTTTATTGATTTTTTCACAGAGAGGAAGGGAGAGGGATAGAGAGTTAAAAACATTGATGAGAGAGAGAGAAACATCGATCAGCTGCTTCCTGCACACTCCCCACTGGGGATGTGCCCGCAACCAAGGTACATGCCCTTGACTGGAATCGAACTTGGGTCCTTTGAGTCTGCAGGCCAACGCTCTATCCACTCAGCCAAACCGGTTAGGGCTCAATGTTTATTTTTAAACTAGAGGCCTGGTGCACAGATTTCTGCACCGGTGGGGTCCCTTGGCCTGGCCTGTGGGGATTAGTGGACCTCTGCACCACCACAGCCAGCCTTACCCGTCAGCTCATGGGGCTGCAGCCTGCTGTCCACATCGATCCCACACAGCACATAGTGCACGAAGTGGCAGGCGGCAGGGAGGAGCCCAGCTCCCACTCATCGCGCCCCGCTGTGCCAGCTGCCGCCGCTCGGGTGCACAGGGGGTGTCCGCGGAGAGGCTCGTACCCCCACAGCTGCACTCACCAGCTGTCAGCCTGGTGTCTGGTGCCCGCCTGTCTGTCAGCTGAGTGGCACTCCTACTGTGGGGGCGCACTGACCACCAGGGGGCAGCTCCTGCGTTGAGTGTCTGCCCCCTGGTGGTCATAGCTACCAGCCAGTCGTCGGTTGTCTAGTCGTCCAGTCATCCGGTCGCTTAGGCTTTTATATATATAGATTGCCAGTGCGTGTCATATGTACTGGCTGGTTGGTTGGTCGTACGGTCGTACGTATGTATGGTGGTCACTTAGCCTTTTATATATATTGACTAGAGGCCTGGCGCATGAAAATTCGTGCACTGGGGGGGGGGGTCCCTCAGCCTGGCCTGCCCCCTCTCACAGTCCAGGAGCCTTCAGGGGATGTCCTACTGATATCCTGGCAAGGAGCGGGCCTAAGCTGCAGTCTGGCCTCCGTGGGAGGTGACCAGGCAATCATGGGAAAGCACTGCCCCCATCACCCCGTTGCTGCTGCCACTGCCGGCTTCCGCAGCTGCCGGCCCTCGGCCCTCGCTTCTTTTTTTTTTTTTTTTTTAATTAAATCTTTATTGTTCAGATTATTACATTTGTTCCTCTTTTTTTTTCCCCCATAACTCCCCTCCTCCCAGTTCCTGCCCCACCCTCCGCCCTCACTCCCCACCCACTGTCCTCATCCATAGGTGCATGATTTTTGTCCAGTCTCTTCCCGCATCTCCCACACCCCTTTCCCCCCCAGGAATAGTCAGTCCATTCCCTTTCTATGTCCCTGATTCTATTATAATCAACAGTTCATTCTGTTCATCAGATTATTTATTCACTTGATTCTTAGATTCACTTGTTGATAGATGCATATTTGTTGTTCATAATTTGTATCTTTACCTTTTTCTTCCTCTTCCTCTTCTTAAAGGTACCTTTCAGCATTTCATATAATCCTGGTTTGGTGGTGATGAACTCCTTTAGCTTTTCCTTATCTGTGAAGCTCTTTATCTGACCTTCAATTCTGAATGATAGCTTTGCTGGATAAAGTAATCTTGGTTGTAGGTTGTTGGTATTCATCACTTTGAATATTTTTTGCCACTCCCTTCTGGCCTGCAAGGTTTCTGTTGAGAAATCAGCTGACAGTCGTATGGGTATTCCCTTGTAGGTAACTGAGTTTCTTTCTCTTGCTGTTTTTAAGATTCTCTCTTTATCTTTTGCTCTTGGCATTTTAATTATGATGTGTCTTGGTGTGGTCCTCTTTGGATTCCTTTTGTTTGGGGTTCTCCGCGCTTCTTGGACCTGTAAGTCCATTTCTTTCACCAGGTGGGGGAAGTTTTCTGTCATTATTTCTTCAAATAGGTTTTCAATATCTTGCTCTCTCTCATCTTCTGGCACCCCTATAATTCTGATGTTGGTACGCTTGAAGCTGTCCCAGAGGCTCCTTACACTATCCTTGCATTTTTGGAGTCTTTTTTCATTTTGCTTTTCCGGTTGGGTGTTTTTTGCTTCCTCGCATTTCAAATCATTGACTTGATTCTTGCGCTCCTCTGGTCTGCTGTCGGGAGTCTGTATAATATTCGTTATTTCAGTCTGTGTATGCTTAATTTCTAGTTGGTTCCCCAATATAAGATCGAGGGTCTTATTAGTTTTCTTGTAGATCTCATTAAGTTTATCGGCGGCTTCTAAACAGTTCTTGAGAGACCTTAAAAGTGTGGTTCTGAACTCTATATTTTCCATTGACAGTTTTGTCCTGTTTCTTTGTCTCCGCATTTTGTTATGCTTCCTTGGTGCACCCCCTAGTGGTCTTTGTTCACAGTCTTATAGTTAAATCTTGATTGTTGTAGCTAATTCCAGGGAGGGTTTGACCTCCAGGCCAAGTGGCTATGAGAATCAGCTGTGTCAGCAGTGAGAGAACTTCTGTCCTCTAGGGAGGTGCTAATCTAGCCTTTGCCTGAGGCTATCCGGCAAATGCCTGTGTGCAGGGCTTGGGCGGGGTGGGTCGCACAGGATCAACAGGGTGGGCCGGAGAGAGCAGTTATGGCGGCTCTCAGTCCTGTCCCCAGGGGCTCTGCCTCTCTGAGTCCCAGCACCCGCTGCAAAGCTCAGAGAGAAAGCTGCACTCGCTCTGACCGAAGCCAGACAGTCCCGCTTCTCCCGTTTGAGTCTGGGTCCCTAAAGACTCGCCCGGATCTGGAGCTCAGAGTCTGCGACTCCCTCCCGATTGAAAACGCCAACCGCGCCCTCCGCCGCCAGCCCGCTCCGCGCACTCCGCACCTCAGAATTTGACTTCAGCACTGCGCCTCCTCTGAGTGTCCGTATGCGTTTCTCTTTCCTCCTAGTTGTAGGACTTCCACTCAGCCAGCGTTCCTGTGGTTCTGGGTGATGTCCCTTCCGTTTTTTGGTTTCACTTTTGAAGTAGTTGTTCAAAGCGGCAAACTCCAGCGTTAACCTATGCCGCCATCTTGGTTCTTCGGCCCTCGCTTCTTAGCTCTGGCCTTGCCCCCCACCCACTGGTGGGTGGAGGGTGATCTGGGGCCAGGCTGGCTGGGGGAGGGGCTGTGGGAGGTTGAGGCACAGCAGGTCACACCCTGTCCAGCCCCTGTGGAGGCGTGGTGCTGGGACCGGGCCCTCACCGCTGCCTCTGTGGCTGCCTCTGCGGAAGGTTCTGCACTGGGACCGGGACTGCGCAGCCCCCTCTCCTGCTGCCTCTGCGGAAGGGCCCACACCAAGGCCTCTCCTGTGCCGCTGCCTCTCCCGCGCTGCCTCTGTGAAAGGGGTGGTGGGGCGGCAGCAGCAGCGCCACCTCCTCTCCCGTGGGGGCACCGCCTCTGCTCCTGCCCCCTCAGCGCTGTTGCCTCCTCCACTCCCGCAACATTTCTAGGGTGTCTACTGTGGTGTCACCAACCAAGGATAGCTCACTGGGCAATGCACTCCTGTGGGGGTATTTAGCTGTGGTAGCATTAAATGTTTGGGGTTCCCCAAGTGTCCCTGATCTATGGAGCTGACCATGTGACTGGGAGTCCTGGGTTGGGAGGACCAATCTGGGGGAGACATGGTGTGGTGAAGGCTGGGGCATATCCATGGTGATGGGTTGGAATGTGGAGGCTGGGACTGGGGTCTGGAGACTGGACAGGGGCCAGAGATCTCACCTGGCTACTGAGGGATGTGGCCATCTGCTGGCCAAAGAGGTGAGGACTGTGGTTCTCTGAGAGCATGTGCTGCTGGGGCTTATGGGGTTTGTTAGGTCCGTGCTGACAGGAGACAGGCCAAGAGATGTTGTGAGAGTTTTAGAAATTTTATTTTTAATACACACCAGTATATCCATTTCAGCAAGCAAGAGTAGGGAGGGCAGGATATTTATGTCTCTGTGTGGGTCGGATGTAGGTGCAGGCGGTTGCAGGAAGCTGGGTCTAGCATTGCTTTTCTCAGCTGCTTAGCTTCTCTTGTGACACCTGAGATGAAAATAACAGGAATACAGCAGAGAGGGCAGGAGCCTCAAGTGGGGACAATAGAAAAGTACTGAGCGCAGGGAAGACACTGAGAGCAGGGGAAAGGTACAGAGTATGCCTAACAGGGTTTGGCTGGCCTGGGACCAGAATCACACTTGAGACCCTTCAGGCCACAGGACCATGCTCCAAGCACTGATCCAAACTGGCCAGGCCTAATTTTGTGGGTTTTAATATAGACATATATGTTTGGTTTTGATGATGCTTTTAAAATATGATTTAAGCCCTGGCTGGTTTGGCTCAGTGGATAGAGCGTCAGCCTGTGGACTGAAGAGTTCCAGGTTCAATTCTGGTCAAGGGCACATGTTCAGGTTGCAGGCCCAATCTCCAGTAGGGGGCGTGCAGGAGACAGCTGATCAATGATATTTTCTCATCGCTGATGTTTCTCTCTCTCTCTTCCTTTTCCTTCCTCTCTGAAGTCAATAAAAAGATATTTAAAAAAAAATTTCTTGCCCAGCCATTGTGGATCAGTGGTTGCGCGTAGACCTATGAACCAGGAGTTTACGGGTTCGATTCCTGGTCAGGGTACAATAGGCGACTGTCCGACTGTCTGGGTTGCAGGCTCGATCCCCAGTGTGGGGCGTGTAGGAGGCAGCTGATCAATGATTTTCTCATCATTGAAGTTTCTATCTCTCCTCCCTTCCTCTCTGAAATAAAAAAAAACACATATATTAAAATATTCTTAAATTCTTAATTATTTTATTTTATTTTTAAAATCTTCACCCAAGAATATGTTCTTATTAATTTTTAGAGAGAAAGGAAAGGGGAGGAGAGAGAGAGAACCATTGATCAGTTGCCTCCCATAAAAGCCCTGACTGGGGATTGAACCTGCAACCAGGTATGTGGCCTGATGGGAATCAAACCTGCAACCTTTGGTATACAGGATAGCGCTCCAACCAACTGTGCCACCAGGCCAGGGCTATGATTTATTTTTTCAATTACAGTTGATATTACATTAGTTTTATGTATATATCATCATATAATTTACTAATTGATCCCCCCATAAGTCTGGTACCTACCTGGCACCATGTATTATTGATTTTACTAGAGGCCCGGTGCACGACATTCGTGCACTCAGGACGGGGCTGGGGGGTTCCCTCAGCCCAGCCTGCGCCCTCTCGCAGTCTGGGAGACCTCAGGGGATGTCCAACTTCCCAGCTTCTGGCTGAGCAGCGCCCCCGCTGTGGGAACGCACTGACTACCAAGGGGCAGCTCCTGCATTGACTGGCTGCCCCCTGGTGGTCAGTGCACGTCATAGCGACCAGTCATTCTGCTGTTTGGTTGATTTGTGTATTAGCCTTTTATTATATAGGATTCCCTATGGTGTAACTGTACATTCCCATGACTTTGTTTTTAAGTGAGGCATTATTATTTTTTTTAAGTATTTTTATTGATTTCAGAGAGGAAGGGAGAGGGAGGGAGAGGTAGAAACATCAATGATGAGAGAATCATCTCCTACTGGGTATCGAGCCCGAAAACCCAGGCATGTGCCCTGACCAGGAATCAAACCATGACCTCCTGGTTTATAGGTTGATGCCCAACAACTGAACCACACTGGTCAGGCTAAATGAGGCATTATTTTACTTTTTATTGAATTTATTAGAATGACACTGGTTAACAAAATTATACGGGTTTCTGGTGCACAATTCTGCAACACATCATCTTCCTTGTGACTATTTTGTAACTGCCAATTTGTACTTTTTAATCTCCTCACCTATTTTACCTATCCTCCCAATTCCCCTCTTCTCTGGCAATCATCAGTTTGTTCTTTGTATCTATGAGTCTGTTTCTGTTTTGTTTATATTATTTTTTAGATTCCACATACAAGTAAAATCATATGATATTTATCTTTCCCAGCCTCATTTATTTTTATTATTTATTTGTTTGTCAATTTTGACCTGAGGATATTTTTTCCATTACTTTTTTAGGGAGAATTGGAGGGAGGGAGGAGGAGAGAGACAGAGAGAGAAAGAGAGAGACACAGCCATTGGTTGCCTCCTGTACATGCCCCAACCAGGGCTGGGAATCTAACCTGAAACCCAGGTATATGCCCTTGACCAAGAATCAAACCTGAGACCCCTCGTGTGAGGGCCAGTGCTCTAACCACTGAGCACACTATCCAGCACTAGGTTTTAATTAATTAATTAATTTTTTTTTTAAATGTCCTTATTGATTTTAAAGAGAGGAAGGGAATGGGATAGAGAGACAGAAACATTGATGAGAGGGTCACTGTTTCCTTGTTAATTTTTTATTTGGAAAAGTCTATCCAGTGAAGTCAATGGGATGTTACAGTCCCCTACTCTGACTGTATTGTTGTTAATCTTGCCCTTAACGTCCTCTAGAAGTTTTTTTTTTAATATATTTAGGTGCTTCTATAGTGGGTGCATATATGTTTATCAGGGTTATATCCTCCTGTTGGATCTATCCCTTTAGTATTAAGTAGTGATCTTTGTTTTCTCTTATGATAGCCTCATTTTGAAGTCTCTTTTGTCAGATATGAGTATTGTTATCCCAGAATTTTTGTCTTTTCCATTTGCATGGAAAAATTTTTTTCCATCCCTTCACTCTCATCCTCTGGGAGTCTTTTGTTCTTCACTTGGTTTCTTGTAGACAGCATATAGTTGGGTCATGTTTTTGTATCCATTCAGCAACCCTGTGTCTTTTGACTGGAGCATTATCTATTACATTTAAGGTTATTATTGATAGGTACTTATTTATTGCCATTTTAATTCTGTATGCCTAGGTTTCTCTTTTTTTCTTCTCATTACAGTAATCCCTTTAGCATTTCTGGTAATGCTGGCTTCTTGGTGATGAACTCCTTTAGCCCTTTTTAGTCTGAGAAGCTCTTTATTTCACTGTCTATTTTGAATGATAGTCTTGCTGGATATAGTAATCTTAGTTTCAGATCTTTGTTTTCTACTACCTTTAGAACTTCATTCCATTCCCTCCTGGCCTGTAGAGTTGTTGATGAGAAATCAGATGACAATATCAAGGGAGTTACTTTGTAGCTAACAGTTTGCTTTTATCATGCTAACTCTAAGATTCTCTCTTTGAGTGCAGAATCTCATAGGGAACAGGGAACGCAAGGGAGGGTGGGTGGGAGGAAGGTAATCAGTGAGGGACCTTGTATGCATATATGTGTGGCCCATGAACACAGACAATGGGGCAATGAGGGCCTGCAGCCAGGAGTGGATGTGGGCTGGAGGGGGTCAATAGGGGGAAAAAGGGACATATGTAATATTTTCAACAATAAAGAATTATTTTTAAAAAGGATTATCTCTTTGTCTTTAATTTTTGGCATTTTAATTAGTATGTTTCAGGGTCTATTTCAGTTGTTCTTGCTTAGGACTCTCTCTGCCTCCTGAACTTGTGTGACTTTTTCCTTTACCAGATTAGGGAAGTTTTCTGCCATTATTTCTTCAAACATGTTATCTTTCTGCCTCTTCTGGCACACCTACTATTCTAATATTATTATGTTTCACATTGTCCCACAGCTCACTTAAGTTAGTTGTCCTCCTGGTTTTTAATTGTTTTTTCTTTTTGGTTCTCTGATTGAGTGATTTTTTTTCAACTCTGTCTTCTAATTCACTGACTCGATCCTTAGCTTCCCCTAATCTGCTGTGTATTCCTTCCAATGTGTTCTTTATTTGTGCTATGTCATTCTTTTTTTTTTTTATTAAATCTTTATTGTTCAGATCATTACATTTGTTCCTCTTTCCCCCCCCACCCATAACTCCCCTCCTTCCAGTTCCCACCCCACTCTCCGCCCTCACTCCCCACCCACTGTCCTCATCCATAGGTGCACGATTTTTGTCCAGTCTCTTCCCGCATCTCCCACACCCCTTTCCCCCCCAAGAATAGTCAGTCCATTCCCTTTCTATGTCCCTGATTCTATTTATAATCAACAGTTCATTCTGTTCACCAGATTATTTATTCACTTGATTTTTAGATTCACTTGTTGATAGATGTGTATTTGTTGTTCATAATTTGTATCTTTACCTTTTTCTTCTTCTTCCTCTTCTTAAAGAACACCTTTCAGCATTTCATATAATACTGGTTTGGTGGTGATGAACTCCTTTAGCTTTTCCTTATCTGTGAAGCTCTTTATCTGACCTTCAATTCTGAATGATAGCTTTGCTGGATAAAGTAATCTTGGTTGTAGGTTCTTGGTATTCATCACTTTGAATATTTCTTGCCACTCCCTTCTGGCCTGCAAAGTTTCTGTTGAGAAATCCGCTGACAGTCGTATGGGTATTCCCTTGTAGGTAACTGAGTTTCTTTCTCTTGCTGCTTTTAAGATTCTCTCTTTGTCTTTTGCTCTTGGCATTTTAATTATGATGTGTCTTGGTGTGGTCCTCTTTGGATTCCTTTTGTTTGGGGTTCTCTGCGCTTCCTGGACTTGTAAGTCCATTTCTTTCACCAGGTAGGGGAAGTTTTCTGTCATTATTTCTTCAAATAGGTTTTCAATATCTTGCTCTCTCTTCTTCTGGCACCCTTATAATTCGGATGTTGGTGCCCTTGAAGCTGTCCCAGAGGCTCCTTACACTATCTTCGTATTTTTGGATTCTTTTTTCATTTTGCTTTTCCGGTTGGGTGTTTTTTGCTTCTTCGCATTTCAAATCTTTGACTTGATTCTTGCGCTCCTCTGGTCTGCTGTTGGGAGTCTGTATAGTATTCTTTATTTCAGTCAGTGTATGCTTAATTTCTAGTTGGTTCTTTATCATAACATTGAAGGTCTCATTAGATTTCTTGTAGATCTCATTAAGTTTATTGGCGGCTTCTAGACAGTTCTTGAGAGACCTTAAAAGTGTGGTTCTGAACTCTGTATCTTCCATTGACAATTTTGTCCTGTTTCTTTGTCTCCGCATTTTTTTTTATGCTTTCTTGGTGCACCCCCTAGTGGTCTTTGTGCGCAGTCTTGTTGTAGTTAAGCCTTGATTGTTGTAGTTAATACTGGCGGGATTTGAATTCCAGACCAACTGGCTGTCTGTGCTATTTCATTCTTTATTTCTGTTTTCATTGTTAATATATCTTTTCTCATGCTGTTGAGCATTTTTACCATCATTACTCTGAACTCTCTATCAGATAAATTTTTTATCTCCATTTCATTTATCGCTTCTTCTGGAGCATTCTCTTGTTTTTCATTTGGGGTATTTTTTTTGTTTGTTTGTTTTTTTTGTCTTCATTTTGGCTGCATGTTTAGGTTTGTGACTACGTATTAGGTAGATCTGCTACACCGCTCTATCATTAGTGCAGGACAGTGTCAAATGCTGTTCCTGACTAATTAGATCAGGCAAAGGCTGAAATCCTCCAGAGACCAACCTCTGCCTGTAGACTGACTGGATTCAGGCTTGAGTAGCCCTCAGGCAATTGTCCTCAGGTGTGGTAAGGGTTTTCTTCCAACAGGGTGGGGCAACTGCTTCTGCCTGGAGGCTAATTGTTATTCTGTCTCTCCTTTTTTTTTTTTTTAATATATTTTATTGATTTTTTACAGAGAGGAAGGGAGAGAGATAGAGAGTTAGAAACATCGATGAGAGAGAAACATCGATCAGCTGCCTCCTGCACATCTCCTACTGGGGATGTGCCCGCAACCCAGGTACATGCCCTTGGCCGGAGTCAAACCTGGGACCTTTCAGTCCGCAGGCCGACACTCTATCCACTGAGCCAAACCGGTTTCGGCTTATTCTGTCTCTTAATGGGTCTCAGAAACTCCACATCTTGGGGCAAGGTGTTTTCCAATAGGGTGGTCAACTGATTTTCCCCCAGGCAAAACCCTTTTGTAGCAAATGTCTGTGTGAGAAAGATGACCTCTGCAGTGTGAGGGAATGAATTAGCACAGGAAACCAGGGTGCCTACCTTCTGAGCTCTAACCCCAGAGCCCTCAACCCTGGCTCCTGCTCACGCAGCTCCAGTCCACTCCGCCCTCCCTCTGCCAGAGTGGCTGCAGAGGGAATTTTGTGTGTTGGTCCTTAAGAGGGTGACTGCATTTCCAGCTGTCTTTACCTGACAGAGAGCAACCCTGCTGCTTTTCACCACCAGATATGTGGCCACCTTTCTCAGTTTTGGTGACCTCTGATGGGTGGCCCAGCTTGGGAATTAGACCCCAGAGTTGTCAGTGGCCACCCCCTAGATCTGAGATATCTCTCTGGACCTTCAGCTGGTGTCTATGGGAGCCTGGCCAGGCCTTTCACACTTCTGCCCTTCCTACCAGTCTATATGGTCTCCACTTTCCATCCTTGGTTATAAGTGTTCTTTCCAGCTAGTCTTATGTTGATTATTCAGGATTTTTTTTTTTTTTTGTATTTTACTTGTAATTCCAGTTTGACCCTGGGAGAGTGTCTGTGTAGTACCCACTTACTCCACTGCCATTTTTTTTCTCAAAATATTTTTATTAATTTCAGAGAGGAAGGGAGAGAGAGAGAGACAGAGAGACAGAGAGACAGAGAGACAGAAACATCAATGATGAAAGAGAATCCCTGCCCTGGCCGGCTTGGCTCAGTGGATAGAGCGTTGGCCTGCGGATTGATGGGTCCCAGGTTCGATTCAGGCCAAGGGCACATGCCTGGGTTGCGGGCTTGATCCCCCGTGGGGGGCGTGCAGGAGGCAGCCAATGAATGATTCTCTCTCATCATTGATGTTTCTATCTCTCCTCCCTTCTTCTCTGAAATCAATAAAGAAATATATTTAAAAAAAAAAAAAAAAAGAAAGGGAATCCCTGGTCAGCTGCTTCCTGTGCGCCCCCTACTGGGGATTAAGCCCACAACCTGGCATGTGCCCTTGACCGGAATCGAACCTGGGACCTTCAGTCTGCAGGTCAGCGTTCTATCCATTGAGCCAAATGGCTGGGGCTCCACCACCATTTTTAATCTCAAGCTTTAAGTTTTTAAAAGGAACACCAAAGGAAGCCTTGATATATCAGGGCAAGCTTCTTAGAGGAGGTGATTTTGAGCTGAGTCCCAAGGGGACTACCCTGCTTGTATCCCGTCTGGGTAGCCAGAATATGAAACTGGACAACCAGTTGGTCTGGGCTTCCTGTCACTACTTGAGCCAATTCAGCAGAGACCTCTTCTTTTTCTTTTGTACAGGAGAAATAACTATTTTTGGAGCCAAATATGAAGAATATTATCTCACCAAAGTATAAAAACCAAGGTGTTTTGTATCAGGACTACATTCTTTTTTTATGTTTAATATGCTGGCAAAATTGTAAATTTGGAAGTGTGATGGGTAATTTCTACACATTAGTACTAGTCTTTATTCTTACTATGTTACTAATTATCCTAATTTTACTTTCCTAAAGCATATACTCACATTTGTAACTGGATCTGAAATTTTTGAATTTACCAAATTATAATTAACTTGACCACTGTGGGTAGTTAAAAATATTTTATGGTGCCCTATCCAGTTTGGCTCAGTGGAAGGGTGATTGAAGGGTCCTGGGTTCGATTCCAGTCAAGGGCATGTAACTTGGTTGCAGGCTTGATCCCTGGCTCTGGTTGGGGCGCATGTAATGTTTCAATCTATCTAAAAATCAATGAAAAATATCCTTAAGTGAGGATTAACAAAAAAATATATATGTATTTTATGTTATATGCCTATATTCTTAAGTTCTATGTCTGTGTAACTAGCAGAAGTTAAGTGAGGCTCCTTAGGTTACATCCTTTTGGGCATAAGTTGTGAGAACTCTAATAAACCATAAAACAAAGACTTTTAACTAGGATTCTGAGGATTTTTGAATTCAGCAGTTACAGCCTTTCACTGTCTTTTTCTTTTTACATGGATTTCCCAAAAAGCGATTGATGGGATAGAATTATAGTTTTCTAACATACTTAGGCTTTTATTCATATTTTTATTTTAGACCAAAGAAGGTTGTAATAACTCATATAGTACTTTTCTCACATTAGAAAGAATTCATGAATTCTTTAAAGTTTTTGTAATGAAAATTCTAATATTTATTTTCAAAGGTTCTAAAGAAAATTCCTATTTTAAAGTTCATATTTTTTAGAGCTTCTAGCATTGTTAAAAGGATTAATAACCTAATGCATGTAGAGCACTTAGTCTGATTCTTACATAGTAAGCACTTCAGAAAGTTAGCCATTGTCATGACATTCTCTGTCTTCGAATAGTAAAATATTTTAGAGCCAAGTTAGCTTAAACCAATCCGAAGGGGGGGAAATCTTCGTATTCACCCGGGAACCATAATTTAGCATGGATTCTTAAGAATGCTAGAAAATAGTTATCTTGTAACTTTATAGTGTAGGTTTTTCAAAAACCTATTCTAATTCTGTCCTCTGGTTTGTGTTCTTATAATCTTCTAAAGCTAAAAGTTTATCTGCCTAGAAATTTTTGGCATTTTTTTCCAAGGGCAGGGTTTTTGTCTTGGTTCTTGTGGCCAAGAACTTCTCTTTTCCCACAGCCTCAAATGTTCTATGCTAAATGTCAGCTGCTCTCTCCGGAAGTAGACATATGTCAAGGACCAAGTGATTTATAATATTAAGTTAAGGCTTTCCAGAGAGGCAAAGGAGAGGAGGCAGAGTTGAAGAATACTCATTATTTTTATTATTGCCAGTAACTAATGATATTGTAATTAGCAATTACATAAAAACCTCATTTGGTTATGAGAATTCTACTCTTAAAATTTCTGAGCATATGAAGGGTCTTGGACTTTCCTGAGGAATCTGGATGTTTTCTGGCAGGAAGTTGACCTCAAGTACTTGTTGTTTTTTTTAAAAAATATATTTTATTGATTTTTTACCGAGAGGAAGGTAGAGGGATAGGGAGTTAGAAACATTGATCAGCTGCCTTCGGCACATCCCCCACTGGGAATGCGCCCACAACCAAGGTACATGGCCTTGACCGGGATCGAACCTGGAACCCTTCAGTCCGCAGGCCGACGCTCTATCACTGAGCCAAACCGGTTAGGGCCAAGTACTTGTTTTTTAAATTAATTAATTAAAAGTTAATTATTTTTGTTATTAATCCTCATTGAGGATATTTTCCCATTTATTTATTTATTTATTTACATTTTATTGATTTTTTACAGAGAGGAAGGGAGAGGGATAGAGAGTTAGAAACATCGATGAGAAAGAAACATTGATCAGCTGCCTCCTGCACACCCCCCACTGGGGATGTGCCCGCAACCAAGGTACATGCCCCTGACCGGAATTAAACCTGGGACCCTTGAGTCCGCAGGCTGACGCTCTATCCACTGAGCCAAACCGGTTAGGGCCCATTGATTTTTTAGAGAGAGTGGAAGGGAGAGGGAGAGGCAGAGAAACACTGATGTGAGAGAGATACATCGATTGGTTGCCTCCTGCATGCCCCTGACCAGGGCCAGGAGCCTGCAACTGAGGGATGTGCTCTTGCCGGAATAGAACCCGAGACCCTTCAGTCCACAGGCCGACTCACTATCCACTGAGCCAAACCAGCTAGGGCTTAAGCACCATTTTATAGCAGAATGGCTGGCCCGCTGCAGTGTCAAGATTATACATCACCTCCCCAAACTGATTATTTGTTCAAATACTAAAATCCTAGTGCAATTTCAGGCACTTCACACCTATCCTACTGTGCCTTGATGTCTCAGACAACTGGGGTACTTTCTTTTTCCAAACCAAATGCTATTACATTTCTCCATATACACACCTCCACTCAAGAGCTGCTTTGTTGCTTCTTTCGGCATTGGAATAGTCATTGTTTTGTATAACTCTTCCTCTGGAGTAGGGACAGATATTTCTAGAACAGGCAGTTTAGCCTGCACTCTTCAGTGCTGGAGGGCCTATACATACTGGAATGAGCCTTTTCATATCTGATTTTGAAAAAGACTCTTGAGAACCTAACTGAGATGGCATGGGGATTAAAAAAGAGTTACAGTAAGTTCCTACTTTTTAGGTTAAAGGTAGATCTTTGGTTAACACATTTATTATTCAAATATGTGCCTTCTGATACTGGTTTCTTGTCTCCTCCCCCACCCCCCTTTATTTTTAAAAATATATTTTATTGATTTTTTACAGAGAGGAAGGGAGAGGGAAAGAGAGTTAGAAACATCGATGAGAGAGAAACATTGATCAGCTGCCTCCTGCACACCCCCTACTGGGGATGTGCCTGCAACCAAGGTACATGCCCTTGACTGGAATCGAACCTGGGACCCTTCAGTCCACAGGCCGAGGCTCTATCCACTGGGCCACACTGGTTAGGGCTTTCCCCCCCCTTTTTAAAAAGTATGTTTTTATTGATTTCAGAGAGGAAGGGAGAAGGAGAGAGAGAGAAACATCAATGATGAGAGAGAATCACTGATTGGCTGCCTCCTGCATGGCCCCTACTGGGGACCGAGCCTGCAACTAGGCATATGCCCTGACTGGGAATCGAACCATGACCTCCTGGTTCATAGAATCGTGATGCTCAACCACTGAGCCATGCTGGCCTGGCTTTTTCTTCTTTTTTTAAATTGATTTTAGGGAGAGGAAGAGAGAAAGAAAAATGTCCATTTGTTGATCCACTTATTTATGCATTCATTTGTTGATTCTTATATGTGCCCTGACCAGGGTTTGAACCCACAACCTTGGTGTATCAGGACAATGCCTCAGATACTGGTTTCAGTGACTGACTTCACATACCAGGGCCTCAGATACTGGTTTCAGTGACTGACTTCACATACTGAGAAACTCTAGTCTAAAATTTAATTATTTTGCAATATAATCATCACAGAGGATAAAAGGAGCCATTTCCACAGCCTTTGCAGGGGTTTTGAGAAATGGGGGTATCTTATATGACAAGCTGAATACTACTGAGCCATGCCATGGAGTGATAACAATGGGAAGTGTCACTTCTGCTTTCCCCTTCAAATGTTTCTGAAGTTGCTATGAAGTGTTTTAGTTCCTCCAGTGAGTGAGGTGATTATTATGTATCAATCCCTTTTCCTTTTCAGGTTAATGTAGACTGAAAGGAAGGTTTTACAGATCGTAAACAGAAAGACAATTTGTTCGTTCAGCAATCATTTATTGTCTGTTGCTGTGTGCCAGTTCCTTTTTCAGCATGGGTTAGGGGTTCTCTGTCCTTATGGAATTCTCCTCTAGTTCTCTCTAATCAGTTCTTGAATTGTGGGTATCCATTAAGGAGGAGGACCACTTATGCACAGTGAGGACAGGGAATCGATCTCTGTATTTTTAGTGCACATTGTGAAATTTCAAAAATGTTTGCTAAAGAATGAGTGAAACTGTATTGAAATTATTTATTCCTCACTCAGCCCATGAATTGGGCATTGTTTTGCTTAGGATGGCTGGTTATCTTTATGATTTAGGGATGATGTTCAGAGGTGTTCATAATTTACCAAGGAATGCCGCACTGGGACTGAAACTCTTCTGATTAAATACAGCGTTCTCTCTAGTAAGTTTCATCTATCTTAACCATGTGTTTCTATATTTGCCATACCTATACATATAAACCAGAAACACCTCTCTCTTGGCATTTGTGGGTTGAACATTCCTGGTTTTAGCCATTCACAAGTTTCCCTACAGTGATGTGGCTACATTGTTCTTAGTTGCTTATTGTACATTCATTTATGAAAGAAATTATATGCTTTAATGGGGTTGGTGAACTGCAGGGTTCATATCTATGGTTGTACCTCTCAAAATGTCAATTAAAAAAATATCTCCCTCAGCCAGTGGAGTCAGTGGTTTAGCGTTGAAAAAATAATGGCTCTTACTCTAAGCAGTTTACAGGTTTTAATTCATTTTTTTTTACTGTGATAAAATATACATCAGCCAGGCTGGTGTGTTTCAGTGGTTGAGCATCGACCTATGGAACAGGAGGTCACAGGTTGTATTCCCAGTCAGGGCATGTGCCAGGGTCGCAGGCTCCATCCCCAGTGGGGACTGTGCAGGAGACAACCAATCAATGATTCTCTCTCATCATTGCTATTTCTAGCTCTCTTTCCCTCTCCTTTCCTCTCTGAAGCCAATAAAAACGTAAAAATTAAAAAAATAAAATATACATATCTATCATTTTTAAAATTCCTAAGTATAGCCCAACCACAGTGATTAGAGCGTTGGCCCTTGGACTGAAGGGTCTTGGGTTAGATTCCAGTCAAGGGCACATACCCTGGTTGCAGGTTCAATCCCCAGTTGGGGTGAGTCCAGGAGACAGCCAATCAATGTGTCTCTCTCATCGATGTTTCTAACTCTCTATCCCTCTCCTGTCCTCTCTGTAAAAAATCAATAAAATATATTTTAAAAAAAACACATAAAGCCAATAAAAACATTTTTTAAGATATATTTTTATTGATTTCAGAGAGGAAGGCAGAGGGAGAGAGAGAAACATTAGTGATGAGAGAGAATCATTGATCGGCCGCGTCACGCATGCCCCCTACTGGGAACCAAGCCCGCAACCCAGGCATGTGCCCTTAACCAAATCAATCCCGGACCCTTCAGTTTGCAAGCTGATGCTTCATCCACTGAGCTAAATCAGGTAGGGCAATAAAAACATATTTTTTTAAAATTCATAAAGTATACAATTCAGTGGTATTAAATACATTCACAATGATGGGTAATCATTACCACTATCTATACCCAAAACTTCTTCATCACCCCCAACAGAAACTAGTAATAACTCCCCCTTCCCAAGTTCCCCCTGCTCCTGGTATTCTACCTTCTGTCCCTATGAATTCACCTATTCAAGGGACCTCGTATAAGTGGAATCACACACTTGTCTTTCTGTGTCTGGCTTATTTCAGTAAGCATAATGTTATCAAGGGCCATCCATATTGCAGCATATATCAAAATTTCATTCCTTTTTAAGGCTGAATAATGTACATTAAATTTTTATTTATTCATCTGTCCACGGACACTTAGGTTGCTTCTACCTTTCAGCTATTGTGAATAGTGTTGTTATGTCATAAACTACAAGTATCTATTCCAGTGCCTCCTTTCAATTACTCTGAATATACATCTCAGAGTGCAATTGCTGGGTCATATGGAAATTCTCTTTAATCTTTTGAGAAACTGTCAGTTTTCCACAGTGGCTGCACTATTTTACATTCCCATTGCTACCAGGAATACCAACACTTTTTTTAAAAATTATAACCATCCTGATTGGTAGTGCTTACCCACTATTATTATCACAAGTTTTGATATGGCCTTTTTAGCAATACTTGTAGCACTATAAGGGCAGCATGACAACAAATCAGAGGTTACGACTAGTTTTCAGGTTCAAGTGGTCTTAGCGGTTTCATTCAAAACATATTTCCAGTTGCTTCTAATTTTCTCACAAAACCATCTTCAAAGCTAGCATTTGCCTCGATTGATAACAACTAGGAAAGAAAATGACTCCTTGGATGGCTAAAGAAAAAAAGATGGTTTTCCACTTTTTAAGAAAAACTCTCATACCTTAATTCCAAATAATGCTGAGTTTTACCTATAGATGAAATGGTGCACTGGCATTCAGTTCAAGAAATGTCAAATGGCTCCAGCTGGTGTAGCTCAGTGGTTGAACTTCGTCCTATGAACCAGGAGGTCAGGGTTTGATTCCCAGTCAGGCACATGCCCAGGTTGTGGGCTGATCCCTAGTGCGGAGTGTGCAATGATTCTCTCTCATCACTGATATTTCTCTCTCCTTCCTTCTTCTCTAAAACAAAAAAATACTTTTTAAAAATGTAAAATGGTTTTTCTAAAATATTTATAATTCAAATCTAAAAGGATTTATTTTTTTTAAAAAAGTATATTGGAAGTTCCTGGCCAGATAGTTCATTGGTTAGAGTGTTGTCCAATAAGCCAAGGTTACAGGTTTGATCTTCGGTCAAGGCACATACACAGGGGGCAACCAATCCTATCTAATAAAGAGGGACTATGCTAATTGACCCTCATGCTGTCACAAAGATGGTGGTGCCCACAGCCAATAAGGAGGGAATATGCTAACTGACTGCCCAGCCCTCAAAGATAGCGGTGCCAACAGCCACAAGATGGCGGCGCTCTGTGTGCCTGCCTCCGGAGTCACCCAGTCCCCTCAGATGCCCAGGGCCGCCCAAGGTGCAGGTGACCAGGGCCGGCTGAGGCTTGCGCTGCCAGCAGTGGCAGCAGCAGCAGAGGTGTGATGGGGCATTGCCTTCCCGTGATCACCGCCATCTTTGAGGGCGTGACAGTCTCTCTCTCTCTCTCTCTCTCCCCCACTTCCTCTCTGAAATTAGTAAAAATATTTTGAGAAAAAAAATGGCAGTGGAGTAAGTGGGTATTATACAGACACTCTCCCAGGGTCAAACTGGAATTACAAGTAAAATACAAAAAAAAATCCTGAATAATCAACATAAGACTAGCTGGAAAGAACACTTATAACCAAGGACGGAAAGTGGAGACCGCATAGACTAGTAGGAAGGGCAGAGGTGTGAAAGGCCTGGCTAGGCTCCCATACACAGCAGCTGAAGGTCCAGAGAGATATCTCAGATCTGAGGGGTGGCCACTGACAACTCTGGGGTCTAATTCCCAAGCTGGGCCACCCATCAGGGTAACCAAAACTGAGAAAGGTGGCCACATATCTGGTGGTGAAAAGCAGCAGGGTTGCTCTCTGTCAGGTAAAGACAGCTGGAAATGCAGTCACCCTCTTAAAGGACCAACACACAAAATTGACCCTCATGCTGTCACAAAGATGGTGGTGCCCACAGCCAATAAGGAGGGAATATGCTGCCCTGACCGGTTTGGCTCAGTGGATAGAGCATCAGCCTGTGGACTGAAGGGTCCCAGGTTCGATTCCAGTCAAGGGCATGTACGTTGGTTGGGAGCACATCCCCAGTAGGGGGTGTGCAGGAGGCAGCTGATCGATGTTTCTCTCTCATCGATATTTCTAACTCTCTATCCCTCTCCCTATGTCTCTGTAAAAAAATCAATAAAATATTTTTTAAAAAGGAGGGAATATGCTAACTGACTGCCCTGCCTTCAAAGATGGTGGCACCCAGAGCCAATAAGCAGGGAATATGCTAATTGACTGTCACACCCTCAAAGATGGTGGTGATCACGGGAAGGTGATGCCCCATCACACCTCTGCTGCTGCTGTCACTGCCGGCAGTGCAAGCGTCGGCCGGCCCTGGTTACCTGCACCTTGGGCAGCCCTGGGCATCTGGGGGGCTGAGGGGACTGGGGGACTCCGGAGGCAGGCACGCAGAGTGCCGCCATATGACCCAGCAATTGCACTCTGAGATGTATGTTCAGAGTAATTGAAAGGAGGCACTGGAATAGATACTTGTAGTTTATGACATAACAACACTATTCACAATAGCTGAAAGGTAGAAGCAACCTAAATGTCCATGGACAGATGAATAAATAAAAATTTAATGTACATTATTCAGCCTTAAAAAGGAATGAAATTTTGATATATGCTGCAATATGGATGGCCCTTGATAACATTATGCTTACTGAAATAAGCCAGACACAGAAAGACAAGTGTGTGATTCCACTTATACGAGGTCCCTTGAATAGGTGAATTCATAGGGACAGAAGGTAGAATACCAGGAGCAGGGGGAACTTGGGAAGGGGGAGTTATTACTAGTTTCTGTTGGGGGTGATGAAGAAGTTTTGGGTATAGATAGTGGTAATGGTTACCCATCATTGTGAATGTATTTAATACCACTGAATTGTATACTTTATGAATTTTAAAAAAATTTGTTTTTATTGCCCTACCTGATTTAGCTCAGTGGATGAAGCATCAGCTTGCAAACTGAAGGGTCCCGGGATTGATTTGGTTAAGGGCACATGCCTGGGTTGCGGGCTTGGTTCCCAGTAGGGGGCATGCGTGACGCGGCCGATCAATGATTCTCTCTCATCACTAATGTTTCTCTCTCTCCCTCTGCCTTCCTCTCTGAAATCAATAAAAATATATCTTAAAAAATGTTTTTATTGGTTTTATGTGTTTTTTTAAAAAATATATTTTATTGATTTTTTACAGAGAGGACGGGAAAGGGATAGAGAGTTAGAAACATCGATGAGAGAGAAAAATCGATCAGCTGCCTCCTGCACACTCCCTACTGGGTATGTGCCCGCAACCCAGGTATATGCCCTTGACCAGAATCGAACCTGGGACCCTTGAGTCCGCAGGCCGACGCTCTATCCACTGAGCCAAACCAGTTAGGGTGGTTTTATGTGGTTTTTTTGTTGTTAATCCTCACCTGAGAATATTTTTTCCATTGATTATTTTTGTTTTAGAGAGTGGAAGGGAGGGTGGGAGACAGAGAGAGAGAAACAGCACTGTGAGAGACACATTGATTGGTTGTCTCCTGGACTCACCCCAACTGGGGATTGAACCTACAACCAAGGTATGTGCCCTTGACTGGAATCTAACCCAAGACCCTTCAGTCCAAGGGCCAACGCTCTAATCACTGTGGTTGGGCTATACTTAGGAATTTTAAAAATGATAGATATGTATATTTTATTTTTTTAATTTTTACGTTTTTATTGGCTTCAGAGAGGAAAGGAGAGGGAAAGAGAGCTAGAAATAGCAATGATGAGAGAGAATCATTGATTGGTTGTCTCCTGCACAGTCCCCACTGGGGATGGAGCCTGCGACCCTGGCACATGCCCTGACTGGGAATACAACCTGTGACCTCCTGTTCCATAGGTCGATGCTCAACCACTGAAACACACCAGCCTGGCTGATGTATATTTTATCACAGTAAAAAAATAAGGGCTCTTATTCTAAGCAGTTTACAGGTTTTAATTCATTTAGTGAATAACGCAGCTGGTGAAGCAAAGGAAAGAGAATAGGTGTTACTTCCACTTCTAGTTTGACTGCTGATTTCTTATATAATTACATAGATACATGGTTACAGATGTATCTATTTTTAAAATTTGTTAGAATGTGAATTGTCATCATTTTTAAACTCCTGAATATTTAACCTGTGAGATCCAGTTGAGATCTACTCTGTAGGTGTAAAGAGTTTTCTGTGTAGGACAAAGCACCGAATATTATGATGAAAAAGAACCCATGTGTTTAGCATCTCTGGGAGTTACTTGACATATTGTTGATTTAGAGCAGTGGTTCTCAAAGTGTAGTCTCCACAGAAACAATAGCAACAGGAGCATGCCCTGAAGCTTGTTAAAAACGCAGATATCCAAGTCCCTCCCCAGACCTACTGAATTAGAAACTCTAGGGTTGAGGTCCAAGAATCTGTATTTTAACAAGCCTCCAAATGCATGTTCAAGTTTGAGAACTAGCGAGCCAGAGAATAACTAGGGTGGTGTGCCGAGCCAGCTCAGCCAAGGGTTCACAAGTGTGAGTGAGGGAGGTGAAGGATGGAGAAATGTCAGACAAAGAGAATAAGCTGGTTCTAGATGGATCTTCCTGTGCCTGGCTGAGGCCACAGAGAGAGATCCAGAGGCAAGCTGAGCCTTTATTTTATAGCCAGAGGTAAACAAGGTAGTGGTTACCATAGTTACAATGTTCTTGTGAGTTTCACTTGTTTTGGCAGCACTTGCTGCACCTCCCACAGCCCATTAGCTACCAAGGAAGGATCTAGGGAGCGTCATAAGGTCAAGCCTAATTATGCTAAGAGGACTGTGCCCTCTAAGCTGGGACTTGTTTGTGCCTTTGCCAACAGGTCAGTCTGAGGCTTAACCCTATAGTCGCCCCCTACATCTTGCCCTTTTTCAATTTTTAAGCTACTATACTGATAGTAAAACTTAAGCATGAAGAACAAAACTCTGGCTATTAAAACAATAACAAAACAATGCCAATGCAAAACCCAAACTATAGACATGTTAACATTTTAAAACTTAAACATAAAGCTCTGGTTATTAACAAAACAATGCCAATGTGTTAACATTTTTAAAACTAGTAAGAAAACAATGCCAGTGCAAAACAGCAATAAGTGATCTTCTGCTAAATGAAAGTTTCTTTTGCTGATTTACTCTGAGTCCTAGGACTTGACTGCACAAGACTTTGCAGAAGACTGGCAGCTAACCAATGCTAGCATAGCCAGAAACATGATTGAGAGAGTAGCTTCCACTCCTTGCTTTTCTACCATCTGCTGGGCCTCAGTTGTTAACTTCTTCAGCTGACCCCATGTTGGCACTTCAGTCCCTTGCATAGCCTTCCTTTTCTTCTTTTTTCCACTTTGCTGTCACCGGGGCAACTCTAAGTCTTTGGAATGATAGGACTAGGAGCTCCTCTGGGTCCATTGTGGTGACGCACGTAATGCTCTGGTACCCAAATTGTCTGCACTGCTCCTTCTGGAAAGATACAAAACACAACCTCTTCCCCACATCATTACTAAATCTGGTAAAACTCTTGTCTGGTTTTTGTAGCCTTCCACCGGGCTAAGTCGGCAGAAGCTATTGTACAGGAGGTCCAATGCCTTTCAGCTGCTGTCTGTATTGTAATTAAAAAAATTTAACACATAACATTCTTCAATTTAACACACAACATTCTTCTCCCCTTTCTTATTTTTATAGTTGCATTTTAAGAGTAGGATTGGCTCTTTCTGCTATTGCCTGAATCCTCATCTATCACCCCAGGGAGAACTTGCCAATTCTTCACTTTCCTGGGGTGGCATGATACTGAGCCGGGTGGAAAGGCTGCAGCGGGGTTAAGGATAAGGCTCCTTAGGCCTGCCTTCTCCCATGCCTCTACATTTACCTTTCCTTCCTCAGAAAACCATGTGCATGTTTTATTTACAAAATCAAACAAATCACAGAGAACCAAGATGGCGGCATAGGTTAACGCCGGAGTTTGCTGCCTTGAACAACTACTTCAAAAGTAAAACTAAAAAACGGAACGGACATCACCCAGAACCACAGGAACGCTGGCTGAGTGGAAGTCCTACAACTAGGAGGAAAGAGAAACGCATACGGACACTCAGAGGAGGCGCAGTGCTGAAGTCAAATTCTGAGGTGCGGAGTGCGCGGAGCGGGCTGGCGGCCGAGGGCGCGGTTGGCGTTTTCAATCGGGAGGGAGTCACAGACTCTGAGCTCCAGATACAGGCGAGTCTTTAGGGACCCAGACTCAAACGGGAGAAGCGGGACTGTCTGGCTTCGGTCAGAGCGAGTGCAGCTTTCTCTCCGAGGTTTGCAGCGGGTGCTGGGACTCAGAGAGGCAGAGCCCCTGGGGACAGGACTGAGAGCCGCCATAACTGCTCTCTCCGGCACACCCTGTTGATCCTGTGCGACCCGCCCCGCCCAAGCCCTGCACACAGGCATTTGCCGGTTAGCCTCAGGCAAACGCCAGATTAGCACCTCCCTAGAGGACAGAAGTTCTCTCACTGCAGACACAGCTGATTCTCATAGCCACTTGGCCTGAAGGTCAAACCCTCCCTGGTATTAGCTCCAACAATCAAGGTTTAACTATAAGACTGCGAACAACGACCACTAGGGGGTGCACCAAGGAAGCATAACAAAATGCGGAGACAAAGAAACAGGACAAAATTGTCAATGGAAGATATAGAGTTCAGAACCACACTTTTAAGGTCTCTCAAGAACTGTTTAGAAGCCGCCGATAAACTTAATGAGATCTACAAGAAAACCAATGAGACCCTCGATGTTATATTGGGGAACCAACTAGAAATTAAGCATACACGGACTGAAATAACGAATATTATACAGACTCCCGACAGCAGACCAGAGGAGCACAAGAATCAAGTCAATGATTTGAAATGCGAGGAAGCAAAAAACACCCAACCGGAAAAGCAAAATGAAAAAAGAATCCAAAAATGCGAGGATAGTGTAAGGAGCCTCTGGGACAGCTTCAAGCGTACCAACATCAGAATTATAGGGGTGCCAGAAGATGAGAGAGAGCAAGATATTGAAAACCTATTTGAAGAAATAATGACAGAAAACTTCCCCCACCTGGTGAAAGAAATGGACTTACAGGTCCAAGAAGCGCGGAGAACCCCAAACAAAAGGAATCCAAAGAGGACCACACCAAGACACATCATAATTAAAATGCCAAGAGCAAAAGATAAAGAGAGAATCTTAAAAACAGCAAGAGAAAGAAACTCAGTTACCTACAAGGGAATACCCATACGACTGTCAGCTGATTTCTCAACAGAAACTTTGCAGGCCAGAAGGGAGTGGCAAGAAATATTCAAAGTGATGAATACCAAGAACCTACAACCAAGATTACTTTATCCAGCAAAGCTATCATTCAGAATTGAAGGTCAGATAAAGAGCTTCACAGATAAGGAAAAGCTAAAGGAGTTCATCACCACCAAACCAGTATTATATGAAATGCTGAAAGGTATCCTTTAAGAAGAGGAAGAGGAAGAAAACGGTAAAGATACAAATTATGAACAACAAATATGCATCTATCAACAAGTGAATCTAAGAATCAAGTGAATAAATAATCTGATGAACAGGATGACCTGGTGATTATAATAGAATCAGGGACATAGAAAGGGAATGGACTGACTATTCCTGGGGGGGAAAGGGGTGTGGGAGATGCGGGAAGAGACTGGACAAAAATCGTGCACCTATGGATGAGGACAGTGGGTGGGGAGTGAGGGCGGAGGGTGGGGCGGGAACTGGGAGGAGGGGAGTTATGGGGGGGGAAAAAGAGGAACAAATGTAATCATCTGAACAATAAAGATTTTAATAAAAAAAAAAATCAAACAAATCAAAAAGCTGTTCATACCTCACAGAACAGCCCCTTGCTTAGAGCATAACATTCAGCATGGATACGTATAAACTCTTTTCCTGCGATCCTGAATTTCCCATGTTTTACACCTAGTTATATCACTGAACTTTGCTTCTTACCTTCCTTCTTGTTTTTTGCACGTGCTTCACTGGAACGTCCTTTTTTTAAATATATTTATTTTTATTGATTTTTTACAGAGAGGAAGGGAGAGGGAAAGAGAGCTAGAAACATCGATGGGAGAGAAACATCCACCAGCTGCCTCCTGCACACCCCCCACTGGGGATGCGCCTGCAACCAAGGTACATGCCCTTGACTGGAATCGAACCTGGGACCTTTCAGTCTGCAGGCCGACGCTCTATCCACTGAGCCAAACCGGTTAGGGCTGGAGCGTCCTTTCACCTGACAACTGTAGTTCCCCCGAACTCAGGCCCGTGTTGGGCGCCACATGTGCCAAGCCAGCTCAGCCAACGGTTCGAAAGCCTGAGTGAGGGCGGTGAAAGGATGAAGAAATGACAAAGAGAATAAGCTGGGTCTAGGTCAGTGGTTGCCAAACCACGGCTTGCGAGCCACATGCGGCTCTTTGGCCCCTTGAGTGTGGCTCTTCCACAAAATACTACATACGGGCGCACACATACAGTGCGATTGAAACTTTGTGGCCCATGTGCAGAAGTTGGTATTTTGTGGAAGAGCCACATTCAAGGGGCCAAAGAGCCGCATGTGGCTGTGAGCCACAGTTTGCCAACCACTGGTCTAGGTGGATCTTTCTGTGCCTGGCTGAGGCCACAGAGAGAGATCCAGAGGCAAGCTGAGCCTTTATTTTATAGCCAGAGGTAAACAAGGCAGTGGTCACCATAGTTACAATGTTCTTGTGAGTTTCACTTGTTTTGGCAGCACTTGCTGCACCTCCCACAGCCCATTAGCTACCAAGGAAGGATCTAGGGAGCGTCATAAGGTCAAGCCTAATTATGCTAAGAGGACTGTGCCCTCTAAGCTGGGACTTGTTTGTGCCTTTGCCAACAGGTCAGTCTGAGGCTTACCTCTACAGCCACGCCCTACAGGGTGGTAGGTAGTGTTTGTCAGGGAACCATCTAGAAGTGAGTTTAGACATTCAGGCTTACTTCAGGAAGGGAAGGCCTGGCTTTACAAATTGGCTTGAGAATTCTAGGTATAGAGCTAGTCAGAGATGGGTGAAAGCTCCAGGAATCTTCTGATTCTGGGTTAGAATTGTGCTGTCCCAGAGTTTGTAAACACTAGCACTTACCATGGTTATTCTCATTCAAAGAAAGAACAGAGGCTCTATCCACTTGAGGAGTAGAAATGGAACCAGGATGTTAGCATGGTTGAAAACAGGGTATTGAGACACCATGTGTCCACTTCACATGGCATTCTCTAGAGAGATGCTTGGCTTCCAAGGGAATATTGAATGAAAGGAGACAGGCTGTTCTGATTCAGCTAGGAAAAACTGCCAACTTTGACAAGGCTATTCCATAGGGAAGCTAGTGTTACTCCAGTGTCAGTTGCCCTGAGAATTACCAGATACTAGGAGTTATCAGATTTTACTCTCTAGATCCTGACAGGGAGCTGAACCCAGTTCTAATTGGAACTGAAAGTGGGGCACTGCTATGAGGATGACTAGATTACAGGCAGCTTTTCCAAGCTTTATTCTGGTAGGTCTGCAAATCTATTAGTTCTATATAATAAAGAGGTAATATGCAAATTAACCCTCACACCCTCACAAGATGGCTGCCTATGACCAGGCCGGCAGGGGGGTTAGTGAGGGACGACCAAATGACTGAACAAGCAGGCTATGTGGGGTGACCAGGCTGGCGGAGGCGCTGTGAGAGGCGACCAAGCCAGCAGGGGTGGCAGTTAGGGGTGACTAGGCAAGCAGGCAGGCAGGGGGCAACCTAAACTGGCATTCGGACATCCCCCAAGGGGTCCTGGATTGGAGAGGGTGCAGTCTGGGCTGAGGGGACCCCCGTCCATGCACAAATTTTGTGCACTGGGCCTCTACTGTATATATAAAAGGCTAATACGCTAAGTGTCTGACTGACTGAGCAGTCACTATGATGTGCACTGACCACCAGGGGCAGACGCTCAACACAGGAGCTGCCATGACCCGCACTGGCACCGCAGACCTGGAGCCTACAAAGCAACACTCGCCTCCCTCAACTGGGACACAGGCCCCGCCACCACCCTAGAGTGACAGCCCATCAAATTGCAGCCAACGCTGCCGAGACCCCAAGGTGCACAATGCGGCCCACAGCCCAGCCCAGTCCAGAAATGGTCACTGTGGGCGCTGGGTAATGACATCATGTAGCAACGGCAAGCTTCCTCTCCCTAGCGACAACTAGCCTCCTTGGAGTTTCTTCAGCCCAGGAACACGACTTGCTTTATAGCCAGGTGAAAACATTTCACACTTCAACCAAATGTCTGTGAAGTGTTTTCCCGTGCCTCATCTCATTTGATCCTCACACAAGTCCTGGAGTAGGTAGATAGGAGACTCGGTGGAATCCTATTTTCTTTTCATTAGTCGGAAAACGGGGATTTAGAAAGTTTAGAAACTTGACCCAACTGAAAAGAAGTAAGAAGTGGTAGAACTTGAAAATGACTTCAAGTTTTCTCACTGCGCAGAATATAGTCAAACACTGCTGCAGTTAAATATTTTACCCTTTGTTCTCTCTGTGTGATCCAGAATAATAATCTGCTTCATGTTGATATTTACTGCTATGTTGCTGACAATTACCTGAAAGAGAAGTTGGGGTGCTTCACTGGGCTGGAAAAAGTTTAGCTACATCAGAAAGCA
Organism: Myotis myotis; assembly: GCF_014108235.1. NCBI lineage: Eukaryota > Metazoa > Chordata > Mammalia > Chiroptera > Vespertilionidae > Myotis > Myotis myotis. The sequence continues at coordinate 117,897,151 of NW_023416313.1, read as the reverse complement.
GGCATAATTAAGCAACTTTATTCTATATATATAAAAGGCTAAGTGGACTCCCGCATGCACAATACATATAAAGCTCTCGCTGGTGCCAATCACATGCGTATGTTTCCATCTGTCATTGTCAATCGTGAATTTGGTTGACACTTCTATTATAGAGAATGGGTGAATAGCGATATTAAAATATCCTAATTAATTTCCTTTCAATGTGCATGAATTTGTGCACTGGGCCACTAGTTCTATATAATAAAAGGCTAATATGCAAATTGTCCTCTTGGGAGTTCAACCGCTCGTTATGATGAGCACTGACCACCAGGGGGCAGCACGGAACGAAGGCCTCGGCTGCTGGCACCCAGGAGCTGCGGGAAGGAAGGCTCTGATCGCTGGCCAGGCCGAGGTACCCTGCCTATACACAAATTTTGTGCACCAGGACTCTAGTAGTTCAATAAGCTGATGTGCTTGAACTATTTCATGAGCTTGAATAGGTTTAGCTCTAAGCTTACCTGATTTGAAATAGCTGAGGTCTGAGATGACTGACATTGGCTCATTGTAGTCTCTTGGCCAGCTGTATCCTTTAGAAGGCATAATGGAGCTATGGATCATGGAGACGTTTAGGGAGATTCCAAGTTTCTTTTCTTTTTCTTTTGCTATTTTTTAATTTAAAAAAACAAACACAAAAAAACCCCACAAAACTTTTCACTTAGATTTTTAACTTTTTAAGGGCCAAGACAACCATATTTCCCCTACATGCTCCATAAGTATATCCCCCAAACAGATACCCACTAAGGATCTGTTGATAGCTGAGTCATCTCTGTGATGTCAGTGTATGTGGGAGGGATAGGTATTGGTCTCAGACATACATGGGTTCCAATTCTAGCTCTTTACTAGCTGGGTAACTTCAGTTTCCTCATCTGTAAAATGCAGCTGATCTATACCTCTTCCAAGGAGAGAAGGATCCTCGAACTTGCCTTGAAGACCATCTAGCTGAGCTTCACGCCGGGCCCAAGCAGGACACCAGAGACTCCCTAGCAGGAAGAGTCTTTCAGTAAAATAAAGGGACTGGGTCCATTGATGCCAGAACCATGTCTTCTGGCACTCAGTGCCACTCACTCCCAGCGTCCAGCCTCCCTTGTAAACAACTGTTTAGGCCGGCGAGGGAGTGGCCAGGGAGTGGCCCAGCCGGGAGCTAGCTATGGGTAGAAGGTGGGGCGCACCTTGAGGACGGTCTCCAGGGGTGGGACGAAGATCACGATAACCTCCCCCTCCCGCTCCCCTGCCCCCTCCCCGGGGTCCTAGCCTCTCCCTCGCCTCCACCCTCCATCACCGGTGCCCAAGCCGATGGGGGAAAGCGAAGAAGTGCCTGTGATTTTGACCTCGTACATCCAGCCTCCGCGCCCACTTCCCTCACCTGCGGTGGAGTCAGCGTTCCTCCTGCAGCCTCCGGAGCGGGGAATCAGGCATCGCTGGCGGGAGGCGGGAGCGACTTGCAGCGGTAGGCACGGTTCAGCTTCTGCCCCTCAAAGGCCTCATCCCTCGCCGCACTGTGGGCGGTCCTCCGCGCTGGGTAGGGGCTAGGCCAGCGCAGTATCTCCTCTGCGTTAGGAGGGGGAGGCAGCTCTTAACCTGGAGGCGTAAGCCCCATTTGGGGCGGTGCCATGTTTCGGTAGTGAAACTGGGGCATGGCTCCCAGTTTCTTGACTATGTAAACAAAGACTCAGGATTCACTTACCTAGGGCACAAGTTGTGGGGCTCAGTCTCTGGAAGAAAGCAGGGCACAGTTAAATTTGGTATAGATTGGATTAGCAACAGCAGGCGTGATCTGCAGACCAGGGCCAGATTAACAACAGGTCTGACATGCCAAGTCTTAAGAGTTTTGGACTATAAGTCATTAAGTCATTCCTGTCAGATCCCTTTGACATTGGTAAAATTGAATTTGAGCCCCGCCTGCATGGTGTAGTGATTGAGGGTCAACCTATGAACCAAAAGGTCACGGTTGGATTCCTGGTCAAGGGCACATGCTTGGGTTATGGCTAGATTCCGAGTGTGGGGTGCGCAGGAGGCAGCCGATCATTGATTCTCTCATCCATGTTTCTATCTCTCCCTCTCCTTTCCTCTCTGAAAGATAAAAAAATATTTTTAAAAAATGGAATTTGAGGAGTGTGAGGGGGAAAGAAGGAGGGGAGGGAGAGAGGGAGATAAAGATGTGTGTGTGGGGGGGTTGTTAGTTATTAGGGAATGGAAGCAAGTGTCTGGTAGCTTCAATTGTGTAAGTGAAAGGAATATAGAACCAGGAAGAATTAGCTGGTTACTATGTTTCCAAAGCTAACTCACCTTCTGATATTACAGTGGTTCTCATCCTTCTGGCCCTTTAAATACAGTTCCTCATGTTGTGACCCAACCATAAAATTATTTTTGTTGCTACTTCATAACTGTAATGTTGCTACTGTTATGAATCGTAATGTAAATATCTGATATGCAGGATGGTCTTAGGAGACCCCTGTGAAAGGGTCGTTTGACCGCCAAAGGGGTCGCGACCCACAGGTTGAGAACCACTGTGATAACTCTATGGGGCCCCTTCCCACTTCACCTCTTCCCCTCTGTACATTTCCCTTGCCTCTCTCCTAACCTCCAAAGGCCATTCTTTTGTCTCTGTGACTTGTTTCTTGAGCGTATTTCTTCTACTACTCACTTCTACCTCTGTGACTTACTTTATTTTTAAATTTTTATTTATTTATTTACCTCTGTGACTTTCTAAATAAACGTTCTCTTATACTAGTAGTCTAGTGGGGAAGGGGAAGCTTCTCACCTCCTGATCTTTTCCTGGACTGATTCTAATTTACCAGTGACCTTCTGAAAGTTTAGCACTTACAGCTGAAAACAGTATTACAAATGAAGTCTGATAGGCCTCCTTGTTTTGAGCTTACTTGTTTTGGACATTGGCTTCTGTAATGTGCTCCAAATGCACAACAATTTTGGCAGTTTTAGCCAACCGTTGACTTACATTCAGGTCAACTAAGAGCCTTAAGTTTTTCCTTATGTGCTTCTGTTAAATTTCATCTGGTGATTCTAAAATTGATTTTATTGCACTTATCCTTCTTAAACTTCATTTTGTTAGATTTAATGTTTATTACCATTTGCTGAGCTTTATCATGTGCCAGGAACTTTACAAATGTTACCTTTTCCCCCTCTTACAACATTTCTATGGGGTATTACTGCCATTTTATGGATGTAGAAATTAAGGCTCAACAAAATTAAGGCTCAACAAAATTAAGTAACTTGCTTCCATTCTAAACAGTAACTGATAGAACCTGGTATTCAAGCTGTTGTCTCGTCTAATTCCAAAGTCTCTTGCTTTTGAATACCATTCTAGCCCATTGTTCCATCCTGTTCTGATCTTTTAATTTTTGTTGTTGTTGTTAATCCTCACCAGAGTATATTTTTCCCATTGCTTTTCAGGGAGAATGGAAGGGAGAGAAAGAGGTAAGGAAGAGAGAGAGAAATGATGTGTCTCTCACATTGACTGGTTGCCTCCCGTAAGTGCCCCCACCATACCTTACTGGGGCTGGGGAGTGAACCCGAGACTCTTTGGTTCACAGTTCGACACTCTAACCATTGAACACACCAGCCAAGGCCTGTTCTGATCTTTTAGATCCCTGTTCTGTTTTACAATGTATTTGTTCTCTTAGCTAAAGGTCCTCTTCTTTTTTTTTTAATTTTTTTTTAAAAATATATACTTCTTTATTGGTTTCAGAGAGGAAAGGAGAAGGAGAGAGAGATAGAAACATCAATGATGAGAGAGAATCACTGATCAGCTGCCTCCTGCACACCCCTACTGGGGATTGAGCCCGCAACCCAGGCATGTGCCCTTGGCCGGAATCGAACCTGGGACCCTTCAGTCCGCAGGCCGACGCTCTATCCACTGAGCCAAGCCGGCTAGGGCAAAGGTCCTCTTCTTATATGGTCAGCATCACCCAATGGCCTTATCTAAGTCAATTATACTAGTAGCAATGAGACCAGGCCAGAGATGGGTGCAGAGCAAATCAAGGGAAAGAGTATGGGCTTTAGAGTTAGACTTGGTTTTGGAATCTTGGTTGTATCATCACAGTATTATGACTTGGCAAGGTCATTAACTTGTCTGTATCTTTGTTTCATCATCTATGAAATGTCTTAATATCTATAAATGGGCCAGCTGGAAAGGTTGACTAAAAGAGATACAAGGTGTTTGATTTGTGGCCTCATACTATAGGCTCTCACATTAGTCTATTTATCTCTTTGCTTTCAGGGAATGCCTTTAAAATCTTTTTATTTTTTACTAGAGGCCCAGTGCAGGGGAGGGGGGGGGGGTGTCCCTCAGCCCGGCCTGCACCCTTTCCAATCTTGGACCCTTTGGGGGATGCCCGACTGTGGGATCGGACCCAAACCGGCAGTCAGACATCCCTCTCACAGTCCAGGACCACTGGCTCCTAACTGCTCGCCTGCCTGCCTGCCTGATTGCCCCTAACCACTTCTGCCTGCCAGCCTGATCACCTCCTAACTGCTCCCCTGCCAGCCTGATAGATGCCTAACTGCCCTCCCCTGCTGGCCTAATCATCCCCAAGGCTTTTATTAGTATAGATATGACCCTTCACAGAAAATATCACTAACCCTGCTTTACAATAAGGGTTTGACGATTGAATCATGGGGCCAGACACCAAGATTTCCTTTCTTTGAATAGTGGAGGGAATAATTATCTTGTCTTTAAGTTGCCCTGAACATCAGATGAGATAATGACTTAGGAAAGTATAAAAGCACCATATAAAGACAACTATCTTTTTCATGTACTGAAAAGACAATAAAGTGGTAAAATGGAAAACACTGTTTTTATTCTCCCCCTTCCTTCCTTTACAGCCTTTATTTAAACTTTGAAATTTATAAAAATTTCACTCCTATTTTCATTTCTTTACATTTGATATAATTTTGTATTTGTTTCAGGTTTTATATTAGTTACAGAATAGTAGTTAGACAGTCTTATACTTTACAAAGTGTTCCCCGATATTTCCAGTACCCACCTGGCATCATACCATCATTACAACACTATTGACTATATTTCCTATTTAAGTGACAATAGGTTTACAGGTTCTTTCCAATCTTTCTTTTGTGTTGCTCGCCCTTTACTTTCTCACTTCTTCCCTCATTTTCTTTATATAGTATCTCAATTGGCCCTCAAAACTCAGTGAAGGCACTGGGACAGGCTTAATCCATTTTACAGACCAGGAAACTGAGGCCAATTCCGGTTGGCTGCGGAACTGGACTCAGCGTGCAGGGAGTCCTCAAACTGTGCTCTCCACCCTTCCTAAGGGACAGCCGCAGGGCAAACAGAAAAAACCTCCCTCAGGCTTCCGAACCTTGCTCTCAAGCACCTCTTCCTCATAGATGCTCCACATTCTTTCTTCTCCCTCGCCCCCCCCCCCCGCCCCCATTGTTTATTGCCCCCCCTTCTGGGGAGCAGGTGATAGGCTTTGTACTCACCACAGGCTTGCGCCCCCGTGGGGCGGGGCAGAGCAGGACAGGGCGGGTGCTGGCTTGCTTTTGGGCCTAGGCGGGAGCAGGAGCCGTGGCCTCTCTGGTGGGCGGGCTGCAGCGAGGCCTGGTTAGCACCGGGAGCTTCTCCCGCAAGCTGCCGCAGTGGGGTACCCGGCAGTGCTGCCCCCTCCGCTGAGGTGGCACTGCCCCTCAACCCCCCCCCCCCCCCCCCCCCCCCCCCCCCCCCCGCCTCAGGGCTGCGGGTCCGTGCCACTCTGCCCAGGCGTCCTTCCACGGAGGCAGTTATCGCCTCTTGTTCGCCGCAGGGCAAACCTGCATCTTGGGGCCATTGCAGAACCTCGCAGTCCGCGGGCTGATACAGATTCCCTGCTCACAGGCTCCCTGCCCCGCCGAGCCCCCTTTGGTGCACCTCACCTCTGCGCCACTCTGCACCCCTTGGGCCGCCGGCCTCCTGGCCAGCTGCTTCGCCAAAGCTTCCCCCTCTTTCAGGCACTCTCCTCAGACCCCCGGGAGCATGGCTCCCTGCAGCTCCCGCCCCACTCAGCTCTCCCGGGCCACCCGCCTGTTAGGACGCTGCCGGGGCGCCCCGCTGCAGGCAGCGGCTCCTGGGGTAGGGGGTGGGGGTGTGGGGAGCAGCTCCAGTAAAGTTTAGTAAGCCCCAGGTCGGCCTTGGGATTTGGCTGCAGGCCACGGGGAGTCTGCCAGGGAGGGGCAAAATTGCTCTTAGACCCGGAGTGCTGCCCTGCCGCTGTGCAGCCACGCCCACCCTGTGAACGGTAGTGATGTGAGGGCATCCCAGACAAATTTGCATAGTCCTTCATTATATATTTATATAGATACCCTTTAAAATCCTCCCCTGAAGGTCCTATTGATTTTTTATTTTTTAAACAGATATGTTTTTATTGATTTTAGAGAGAGAGGAAAGGAGAGGGAGAGGGAGTGAGAGAAACATTGAAAACATCAACGGCTGCCTCCTGCATGCCCCCTATTGGGAATTGAGCCCACAACCTGGGCATGTGCCCTGACCCAGACTCAAATAGGCGACCTACGCTCAACCAACTGAGCCACACTGACCAGGTCAGTCCTATCGATTTAAGAAAAAAGGAACTGTCAGGGTATGATTGTTTATTGTGTCCCACAGGGCTCTCATGCACTTGTGGTTAACAACAACACCACAAATTTCTGTGTGATTATGAACTAATTGTTTATGCTTTTTTTTGGCCTTGGTTTCATCATAATGTAAAATGTAGGTAGTAATAGTACTTATCATAAAGAGTTGTTATGAGGATTAAATAAGTTAGTGTATATGAAGCTGTTGGAAATAGTGGTTGGCAGACAGTACTGTTTAATGTTTGCTAACATTAATATCTATAAACTAGAGGCCCTGTGCATGAAATTCGTGCATTTGGGGGGGTTTCCTCAGCCCAGCCTGCGCCCTCTCGCAGTCTGGGAGACCTCGGGGGATGTCCAATTGCGGGCCTAAACCAGCAGTTGGACATCCTTAGCGCTGCTGCAGAGGTGGGAGAGGCTCCTGCCACCGCTGCTGCGCTCACCAGCTGTGATCCCTTCTGGCTGAGTGCACTCCCCCAGTGGGAGCACACTGACCACAGGGGGCAGCTCCTATGTTGAGCATCTGCCCCCTGGTGGTCAGTGCACATCAGAGCAACTGGTTATTCTGCTGTTCCATCGATTTGCATATTGGCCTGTTATATAGGATTACAGATAAAGCCTACTTTTAGGATTATTATGGAGAATTAAATCAGATAAGTGTGTCAACTGCTTAACATTTTACTTGGGAAATATATATAACAAATCAATAAAAGGAAATATTATTGTCCATTAAGGTAAGAAACATCATCAAATGCCTTGCTAAAATGTGGAACTGTTCTATGTATCAGTGATTTTCAAACTTCATCCTGCACAAGAATCACCTGGGGATCTCATTAAAATGCAGATTCTGGCCCTAGCCAGTTTGGCTCAGTGGATAGAGCCCCAGCCTTTGGACTGCAGGGTCCTGGGTTTGATTCTGGTCAGGGGCATGTGCCTCAGTTGCAGGCTCAATCCCTAGCCCTGTTTCTATCTGTTCCCCCCTCCCTTCCACTCTCTCTGGAGATCAATGGAGGAATATCCTTGGGTGAAGATTAACAACAACAACAGCAAAAAATGCAGATTCTGTCCAGCAGATTTATGGTGGGGCCTGAGAGTCTGCATTTCTGACAAACTGCTAGGTTAGTGACGGCGAACCTATGACACGCGTGTCAGAGGTGACACGCGAACTCATTTTTTTGGTTGATTTTTCTTTGTTAAATGGCATTTAAGTATATAAAATAAATATCAAAAATATAAGTCTTTGTTTTACTATGGTTGCAGATACCGAAAAATTTCTATATGTGACATGGCACCAGAGTTAAATTAGGGTTTTTCAAAATGCTGACACACCGAGCTCAAAAGGTTAGGCATCACTGAGCTAGGGGGTGCCAGTGCTACAGCCTGCAGACTTCACTTTGAGTAGCGCTGCTCTGTATTATATTCCTTTATTTTTCAGTCTAGTTGTATTCTTTCTTGAAAGACTTGTTTTTAGTAAATTGTTTCAGTACCCCCCTTTCTTAAAACTCAAAGCCCATCTTTTTAAAAAAAATGTTGTTAATCCTCACCTGAGGATATTTTTTCATTGGTTTTTAGAGAGAGTGGACGGGAGAGGGAGAGACAGAGACTGAGACATCGATGTGAGAGACACATTGATCGGTGCCTTCCACACGAATCCCGACCAGGGCCGGGGATCAAGCTCGCAACTAAGGGATAGGTCCTTGACTAGAATCGAACTCGGGACCCTTCAGTCCACAGGCCGATACTCTATTCACTGAGCAAAACCAGCTAGAAAGCCCATCATTTTATAAAGCTAGGTTGAAAAGGTGAAAAAGGAAGAAGAGGGAAAAAGACCACCTCTTTATTTTATATATTTATTTTTAAAATATATTTTATTGATTTTAGAGAGGAAGGGAGAGGGAGAGAGATAGAAACATCAATGATGAGAGAGAATCATTGATCGGTTGCCTCCTGCACGCCCCCTACTGGGGATCAAGCCCGCAACCCAGGCATGTGCCCTTGGCTGGAATCGAACCTTCAGTCTGCAGGCCAACGCCCTATCCATTGAGCCAAACCAGCTAAGGCAAGACACCTTTTTAAAAAAGAATCCATTGGTCAAGGCTAGGTGTGTATGTATGTAAAAGAAAGATTAGTTAGGCATTTTACCCAGGATTCAGGTCAACGTTGTAGTCTTAGTAGATCCTCTTCAGGCTTTAACAGCTTGCTCACCCTTAAAGCTCTACAGCGGATGCTCACCAGGCTCCCCTGATGCTCTTGGGACTGTCAGGTTTTGCAGGTCGGGATGCTTTACTATTTTGAGCTTCAGTTCTTGCTTTCCACAAACTTGATCTTCTCCTCTTCAAGTTGAAGAAGTAGGTGTTGATCGTCTTAACCTGTGGGTCGCGACCCCTTTGGGGGTCAAACAACCCTTTCACAGGGGTCGCCTAAGACCATCGGAAAACACATATTGAATATATAATTACATATTGGTTTTGTGATTAATCACTATGCTTTAATTATGTTCAATTTGTAACAATGAAAATGCATCCTGCATATCAGATATTTACATTACAATTCATAACAGTAGCAAAACTACAGTTATAAAGTAGCAACAAAAATAATTTTATGGTTGGGGGGTCACCACAACATGAGGAACTGTATTAAAGGGTTGCGGCATTAGGAAGGTTGAGAACCACTGATCTAGACGGTCTTCACAAAGCCCTTTTTGTTCTCCTTAGCTTTATTAATAGGCCTTGGCTCATTCTGGGCTCTGTTTTTCCTGGCTCTTTTTCTTTAAGTCAGAACCACTACTCTATTGTCTTTCTTAATGTGATCTCTTCCTTTGTACATGTGTATGTTTGTTTTTTTTGTTTTTTTTAATATTTATCTCTTTGAAGAGTGTTGTGCAACCATATTAGTCTGCAGTTTGTTCCCTTTAAAATTTGAATTGGTATAATTTATAATTAATTGTGTATTTGTCAGAATTTCACTTGTGAGGATATCTTTTAAAAACAGCATCTGAAAAAATAAATAAATAAAAACAGCATCTGTCTTCACATAGTTAAGATTGTAAGATTTTAATTTTGTGAAATCTTTTTAAAATATTTTTTTTATTGATTTCAGAGAGGAAGAGAGAGGGAGAAAGAGTTAGAAACATCAGTGATGAAAGAGAATCATTGATTGGCTGCCTCCCGCATGCCCCCGACTGAGTATTGAGCCCACAACCTGGGCATGTGCCCTGACTGGAATTGAACCTCCTGAAATCTACATTTTTATAGCACTATAACACAGTGAATGAAAAGGTGGGCTCTCCAGTCAGAAAATCTGGGTACTGATTCAGGCTCTACCATTTTTCTTGTTTTGGGACCTTGGGCAGTTACCAGTTGGAAATCTTAGGTTTTTTCATCTATAATATGGGATCAACCTTCTAGGGCCATTGAGAAAATTTAACAATCCTGTAAAATTCAGTATCTGAGTGGTGGTTAGAACTCAATACCCAAAAGATATTAGCTATTGTTAGTAGTGAATTTTTGTTGTTGTTAGTAGCTAATTTTGTTAAAGGTCTGGTATTACTTAAATCAGTGTTGTAAGGTTTACATCAGGGGTCCTCAAACTACGGCCCGCGGGCCACATGCAAATACAAATATTGTATTTGTTCCCGTTTTGTTTTTTTACTTCAAAATAAAATATGTGCAGTGTGCATAGGAATTTGTTCATAGTTTTTTTTAAACTATACTCCGGCCCTCCAACGGTCTGAGGGACAGTGAACTGGCCCCCTGTTTAAAAAGTTTGAGGACCCCTGGTTTACATAATGCTTTCACAGGTAGCCAATTATTTGATGGTGTGAGGTAGGCAAATATTATCCTTATTTAGAAGAGTTGTGACTGGCCTGAGGGTACATGGCTGTGGCAGAACTGGGTCTTTAATCCAGGATTATTGGTGCCACATCTAGGACTTACTCTCTCTCTCTTTTTTAAATATATTTTATTGATTTTTTTACAGAGAGGAAGAGAAAGGGATAGAGAGTTAGAAACATCGATGAGAGAGAAACATCGATCAGCTGCCTCCTGCACACCCCGCAATGGGGATGTGCCTGCAACCAAGGTACACGCCCTTGACCGGAATCAAACCTGGGACCCTTCAGTCCGCAGGCTGAGCCAAACCAGTTAGGGCTAGGACTTGCTCTCTTAACTGCCTCCTTCTGACAACACTTAACTGTTGGCTATCACACTTTTAAAGATTACATGGCTACTTTTCTTTGAGACTCTTTCGATTTTTCAACTAGTCTGTTTTTTGGTCTGGATTCAGTCCAGTATAGTAGTGCCCTCATCCTTTTAAAATGAAACTGTCAACAAGAATTTATCAGGTTTTTATACCCCCTCCCCTCTTTATTCTTATTAATCCTCACCTGAGGATATTTTTTATTATACTGTCTGCCACAACCCAGGTACCTGCCCTTGAACAGGAATTGAACCTGAGACCCTTTGGTGTGCTGGCTGATGCTCTAACCCACTGAGCCACGCTGGTCAGGGCCCCCTCCCCTCTTTTAAGATAAATGTGATATCCAGCAAATGAGGAGGTGCTTGAAGTTCCCTATCTCTAACATCTTTATCACCAGGCCAATTTTGGGATCTGAGTCAAGAAAACAATCCATTCTCCATTATGGAGCAGGTTGAGGGTACTCCAACAGCTGTATCATGAATCATTACTCTCTTTCTTTAAGAAATTATCTAGTGCAGTCTGTAGATTTCCACTGGGGAATGTCATTTTGAGACACACTGCTATTCCACTTCCCCTTTTAAGATTTGGCCTTTTGCCTTGTTGCTACAGAGTGAGCAAGATGGGTCACCAGCAACTCTACGGGAGCCATCCGAGGAAATTTGGCCAAGGTTCTCCTTCTTGCCGCGTCTGCTCAAACCACCATGGTCTGAGCCGGAAGTATGGCCTCAACATGTGCCTCCAGTGTTTCTGTCAGTAGCGAAGGACATAGGCTTCATTAAGTTGGACTAAGTGAACTTCGATGAATGACCCATGTTCAAGACATCTACCTTATGACAGAATGCTATCTCTTTGTACATAAAATAATAAAAAAAAACAACCTTAAAAAAAAGATTTGAAGGAGATTTGCCCATCCATTGGCTGCTCTTATAAACCCACTAAACTCAGATTTTCATGGGTAGGGATCGTGTCTTATTTTATAAAATTCATAAATTTTAAATTAATTTATCTTGGATATCTCTTTTATAGTAGCTGTCTCGAGTTAAGATATTGGCAACTTAATTCTCAGATATTTTCCTTTCTTTTTTTTAAAAAACAGATCTTTATTGTTCAGATTATTACAGATGTTCCTCTTTTTTACCCCCATAGCTCCCCTCCACCGGTTCCCACCCCAACCCATTCCCTTACCCCCACCCCCCCGCCACTGTCCTCATCCGTAGGTGTACGATTTTTGTCCAATCTCTTCCCGCACCCCCCAAACCCCCTTCCCCCGAGAACTGTCACTCCACTCCCTTTCTATGCCCCTGATTCTATTATAATCACCAGTTTATTCTGTTTATCAGATTATTTATTCACATGATTTTTAGATTCACTTGTTGATAGATATGTATTTGTTGTCACCTTGTTTCTCATAATTTTTATCTTTGCCATTTTCTTCTTCTTCCTCTTCTTAGAGAATACTCTTCAGCATTTCATATAATACTGGTTTGGTGCTGATGAATTCCTTTAGCTTTTTCTTGTTTGTGAAGCTCTTTATCTGACCTTCAATTCTTTTTTTTTTTTTTTTTTTTTTTTTTTTTTTTATTGCTTAAAGTATTACAAAGGGTATTACATATGTGTTCATTTTATCCCCCCGCCCTAGACAGTCCCCTAGCCTCCCCTATCCCCCAATGTCTTATGTCCACTGGTTATGCTTCTATGCATGCATACAAGTCCTTTAGTTGATCTCTTACCCCCCTACCTCCTGCCCCGCAACCCTCCCCGGCCTTCCTGCTGCAGTTTGACAATCTGTTTGAGGCAGCTCTGCCTCTGTATCTATTATTGTTCAAAAGTTTATAATGGTCTCTATTATCCATGAATGAGTGAGATCATGTGGTATTTTTCCTTCATTGACTGGCTTATTTCACTTAGCATAATGCTCTCCAGTTCCATCCATGACGTTGCAAATGGTAAGAGTTCCTTCCTTTTTAGAGCAGCATAGTATTCCATCGTGTAGATGTACCACAGTTTTCTAATCCATTCATCTACTGATGGGCACTTAGGCTGTTTCCAGATCTTAGCTATGGTGAATTGTGCTGCTATGAACATAGGGGTGCATATATCCTTTCTGATTGGTGTTTCTGGTTTCTTGGGATATATTCCTAGAAGTGGGATCACAGGGTCAAATGGGAGTTCCATTTGTAGTTTTTTGAGGAAACTCCATACTGTCTTCCATAGTGGCTGCACCAGTCTGCATTCCCACCAGCAGTGCACAAGTGTTCCTTTTTCTCCACATCCTCTCCAGCACTTGTCGTTTGTTGATTTGTTGATGATAGCCAGTCTGACAGGTGTGAGATGGTACCTCATTGTTGTTTTGATTTGCATCTCTCGGATGATTAGTGACTTTGAGCATGTTTTCATATGTCTCTTGGCTTTCTGAATGTCCTCTTTTGAAAGGTGTCTATTTAGGTCCTTTGCCCATTTTTTGATTGGATTGTTTATCTTCCTTTTGTTAAGTTGTATGAGTTCTCTATAAATTTTGGAGATTAGGCCCTTATCGGATATGACATTGGCAAATATGTTTTCCCACACAGTGGGTTTTCTCGTTGTTTTGTTGATGGTTTCTTTTGCTGTGCAGAAGCTTTTTATTTTGATGTAGTCCCATTTGTTCATTTTCTCTTTAGTTTCAAGTGCCCTAGGAGCTGTATCAGTGAAGAAATTGCTTCGGCATATGTCTGAGATTTTGTTGCCTTTGGATTCTTCTAGAATTTTTATAGTTTCCTGTCGTACATTTAAGTCCTTTATCCATTTTGAGTTTATTTTTGTGTATGGTGTAAGTTGGTGGTCTAGTTTCATTTTCTTGCATATATCTGTCCAATTTTCCCAGCACCATTTATTGAAGAGACTATCTTGGCTCCATTGTATGTTCTTGCCTCCTTTGTCAAATATTAATTGAGCATATTGGTTCGGGCCGATTTCTGGGCTCTCTATTCTATTCCATTGATCTATATGCCTATTCTTGTGCCAGTACCAGGCAGTTTTGAGAACAGTGGCTTTGTAATACATCTTGATATCTGGTATTGAGATCCCACCTACTTTGGTCTTTTTCAGGATTGCTGCAGCTATTCGAGGTCTTTTTTTATTCCAGATGAATTTTTGGAGAGTTCGTTCTAGATCTCTGAAGTATGCCGTTGGTATTTTAATGGGAAGTGCGTTGAATTTATAGATTGCTTTGGGTAGTATGGACATTTTAATGATGTTGATTCTACCAATCCATGAACACGGTATGTTCTTCCATCTGTTTATGTCTTCCTCTATATCTTTTTTCAACGTCCTGTAGTTTTCTGAGTAGAGGTCTTTTACCTCTTTAGTTAAGTTTATTCCTAGGTAGCTTAATTTTTTTGGTGCGATGGTAAACGGGATTGTTTTTATAATCTCTCTTTCTGAAAGTTCACTATTGGTGTATAGAAATGCCTCGGATTTCTTGGGGTTAATTTTGTATCCTGCTACATTGCCAAATTCATGTATTAAGTCCAGTAGCTTTTGGATGGAGTCTCTAGGGTTTTGTATGTATAATATCATGTCGTCTGCAAATAAGGACAGTTTTACTTCCTCTTTTCCAATTTGGATGCCTTTTATTTCTTCTTCTTGCCGAATTGCAATGGCTAACACTTCCAGTACTATGTTGAACAGGAGTGGTGAGAGGGGGCATCCCTGTCTTGTTCCTGTTCTTAGGGGAAATGGTGTTAGTTTTTGTCCATTGAGTATGATGTTGGCTGTGGGCCTGTCATATATGGCTTTTATTATGTTGAGGTATGATCCTTCTACTCCCACCTTGCTGAGAGCTTTTATCAAAAATGGGTGTTGAATTTTGTCAAATGCTTTTTCTGCATCAATTGATATGACCATGTGGTTTTTTTCTTTCAATTTGTTTATGTGATGTATCACGTTTATTGATTTGCGGATATTGTACCATCCTTGCATCCCTCTGACCTTCAATTCTAAACGATAGCTTTGCTGGGTAGAGTAATCCTGGTTGTAGGTTCTTGCTATTCATCACCTTGAATATTTGTTTCCACTCCCTTCTGGCCTGCATAGTTTCTGTTGAGAAATCAGCTGACAGTCATATGGGTACTCCCTTGTAGGTAACACTGCTTTTCTCTTGGTGCTTTTAAGATTCTCTCTTTGTCTTTTGCCCTTGGCATTTTAATTATGATGTGTCTTGGTATGGTCCTCTTTGGATTCCTCTTGTTTGGGGTTCTCTGCGCTTCCTGGACTTGTAAGTCTTATTTCTTTCACCAGGTAGGGGAAGTTTTCTGTCATTTTTTCTTCAAATAGGTTTTCAATTTCTTGCTCTCTCATATCCTTCTGGCACTCCCATAATTCGGATGTTGGGATGTTTGAAGTTGTCCCAGAGGCTCCTTACACTATCTTCATATTTTTGGATTCTTTTTTCTTTTTGTTTTTCCAGTTGGGTGTTTTTTGCTTCTTCGTATTTCAAATCTTTGATTTGATTCTTGGGATCCTCTAGTCTGCTGTTGAATTTCTGTATATTATTCTTTATTTCAGACAGTGTATGCTTAATTTCTGACTGGTCCTTTTCCATTTTTTTGGCATTCTCATTAAGATCCTTAAAGGTCTCACTAAGTTTCTCAGAGGTCTCTAGAAGATTCTTGAGTAACCTTATAACTGTGGTTTTGAACTCTATATCCAATAGTTTGCTTCCCTCCATTTCTTTCATTCGTGATGTTTCTTTGTCTCCGCATTTTGGCCTTTTCCCTGTGTTGATAGAGTGGCTTTCTGTGCTAGGTGTCCTATAGGGCCCCGTGGCTCAGCCTCCCCAAACACCTGAGGTGGACACTCTTGGTTCACCCCTTTGTGGGCTGGGTGCACAGTCTTGTTATAGTTAAGCCTTGATTGCTGTTACTATCACTGGGAGGAATTGACCTCCAGGCCAATTGACTGTCAGGACCAGCTGTGTCTATAATGGAAGAACTGCTGTGCTGGAGACACCCTTATGGGGCAGTACTTGCTTCAGTGGGGCTTTGGTGCTCACTGAGTCTGCCCCTTGAGTGTGTCACTTATGGATATGAAGAGTTGTAATCTGGTGTGGTCTCACACTGACCACTGGGTACACTGGCTCCTGGATCTCCAAGGAGGTGCAAAGTCAGCCACTGCCTGAGACCACCCACAGGAGCTACAGCGAGATCTGCAGAAATCTCCTCTTTCTTTGGGGTTTGGAAGTTTTGGAACTCCCTGACCCAGCTGCAGTTTGTTAGGTTAGGCTGGGAAAGGACAGGCCATTCATATGCAAAAGCCTCTGCGCACTGTTTGGGTGGGGTTGTAAATTGGGTGGGGCGGGGTCTCAGGGAATCACCAGGGCGGAGCAAATAGCAATGGCTGCCAGTCAGCTGTCTCCACATCCCATGCCCCCAAGCAGTAACAATGATCCCTGCGAGCACCTCTGAGAGAAAGCCACCCTTGCTTTCCGACCTGATGCCAGACAGTCCAGTTTCTCTCCGTAGGAGTCTGGGTCCTCAGAGTCTTGCTGGACACTGGAGTTCAGAGCAGTTGGGATCTTGTATCTTCCTTCCAACTGAAAAAAATAACGCACCCAGTTGCCATCCCGTTTCGCGTGCCTCCATACCTCCACTCTTCCGTGCCTCCGCACCTCCTACCCAGTCTCAATGCGCTTTTTTCTTTCCTTCTAGTTGTAGAACTTCCACTCAGCCAGCTTTCCCGTGGTTCTGAAGGATAGCTGTTTTGTCTTTTAGTTGTAGTTTTGTTGTGGTTGTGACAGGCAGCACGTACAGGTGTTTACCTTATGCTGCCATCTTGGTTCCTCTGACAGATATTTTCTTTTGTGACTTAATAGTCACCTCTCCCATTCTTTTTTTCTTATGTCATTTCTGATATTGTTTCCTAGTTTTATCTAGGAATTTTTCTCCTCTTCCTCTTTTTTCAGTTTTAAGCTCTTGTAATCAATCAGATTGGCAAGTATTCAGACAAACATGTTCTTCCTACTCCCTGTGAATAGCACTCTTAGCAGGCTGAGAGCCTATTGTCATTCATACATTCATCAGAATGCTTGCAACCAGGCACTGTGCTTGGTGTTGAGTATACAGTTGTGAGCATGGAAGTCTTGGCTCCTGCATCTCCCCAATTTTATAGTCTAATGGGAGCAGATAGACCTAAACTTTTATAATACTGAGTGCCTGGCTGGAAAGCAGTAAAAACTTCCAGGATGATTTCACTATAGGGTGATTTAGGAATAAGTGCAGTTTGGGAGTAAGGG
This sequence comes from Myotis myotis, assembly GCF_014108235.1. Lineage (NCBI taxonomy): Eukaryota > Metazoa > Chordata > Mammalia > Chiroptera > Vespertilionidae > Myotis > Myotis myotis. Next base: position 117,880,056 of record NW_023416313.1, on the reverse strand, counting down.
AAAGAGGAATGTTCCAGCATGATCTGGCAGGTCAGCTCCAGTTTATTGACAGCCATTCACATCCCTTCTTCTCTAAAGTCTCAGCTATCAATTGGAAGAAGAGGTCAATATTGTTATTAAAGGCCTCCCTCACCCCCAAGTTTTTCAAGTCCTTTAGATTTTTTTCTCCCTAGGAAGACTTTCCAAGTTTCTTCTGGTAGTGTGATTGAGCCTCATTTAACCAGCTGGAATGGGTAGCAGTTGGCAAGCTACCTTCAGGTTCTTATGGAGAGTAATCAACTACCTGCCCCACTCCCCCTTGTCTCCTTCGAACCTGAAGGACTTTGCTCTTGCTGATGGTTAGGATCTTCCTGTTTATCCTCCACATTTCTCTGTGTGTATTTTTTTCTTCTGTTTCTATTCTGTGTTATATTTTTCTGCCTCTCACCCTCTTGACGTGAATATTCTCCTATGACAATTTAGAAATGTTTACTTCCTTATTTTCTTGTTAAATTATTTCCTCCCTTGTCTCTGGGAATTCATCCTCCCCACCCCCCCCCCCCCCCAATTGATTTTTAGAGAGAGTGGAAAGGAAGGGGAGAGACACAGAGAGAAACATGGATGTGTGAGAGACACACCCATTGGTTGCCTCCTGCACCAGCCCCAACCGGGGCCAGGGATTGAGCCTGCAACCGAGGTCAGTGCCCGTGACCAGAATTGAACCCACAACCCTTCAGTCCAAGGGCGGATGCTCTAATCACTGAGGCTAGTGCCTCCATTCTCTTTGATAACCTTTGTCTGGAGAGTGGTTATTTATTTATTTATTTCTTTACACATTGAATGGCATGTGATTTTTATTTATTTTATTTTATTTTTTCGACTTTTAGAAACTGTTTATTTTCCATCAACCTTATTTCCGTTCTGTTAAGAATTTGTGGAAGAACAGCTTAGGACCACTCAGTGGTTGTTCCTACCCATTCAGTAGCCTGAGCAGTGGGGGCTGCAGACCAGTCTTCAGTGGCAGGCTGAGCCCTCCAGTCTTCAGTAGGAAACTGCTGAATGGGTACAGAGGGCACCTGCACGCCTTCAGACCAGTCTGTAACCTCAGGCTGAGCAGCAGTGAACTCAGGAGCAGGAGCAGTCCATTCACCCTGAAATTCCTCCTTGGTCACAGCCTTTTCAGCAGCGGCCTGCTTTTCCTTTTCAATCTCTTCAGGATCTCTGTAGAAGTAAAGATCAGGCATGGCTTCCCACGGGTGTTCACGGGAGATAGTGCCACGCATGCGGAGTGCTTCCCGGGCCAGCATCCACCACATCAGACCCACTGAGTGAGCCCCCTTGTTGTTGCAAGGGATGGCGATGTCCACATAGCGCAGCAGAGAGTCTGTGTTACACAGAGCAATGGTGGGCAGGTTAACGTAAGACGCCTCTGTGAGAGGCTGGTGGTCAGCCCTGGGATCAGTAACCACCAGAAGTCTTGGCTCCCGGAAGGCTGCCTGCATCTGGATGGTGAAGGTTCCAGGAGTGAAGCGGCCGGCAATAGGAGTGGCTCCAGTGGCAGCAGCAAATGTCAGCACAGCTGACTGGCCAGTATTCCTGGACGATATGACACTGACGTCAGCTGGGTTTTTGATGGCAACAATGGCACGAGCTGCCAGCAGAAGCTTCTCCCAGGTTCTCTTTAGATTGATGATGTAGATGCCATCACTTTTCCTTTTGTAGATGTACTGTTCCATTTGGAAGTCAAGGTTGGTGCCACCTAAGTGGGTTCCTGCTGCAAGGAACTTGAGGACATCCTCCTCCTTCATTTGCAGGACATCAAGGGCTCCGGACATTGTGAAAAGTTTCCCTTTAAGTTACGTGGGAACCGAGAACAACGCCGTATGGAGCCCTCCCTGGGTAGTGCAGAAAGCGATTTTTATTTTTTATAAAAATATTTTTATTGCTTTCAGAGAGGAAGGGAGAGGGGAGAGATAGAAACATCAATGATAAGAGAGAATCATTGACCAGCTGCCTCCTGCATGCCCCCTACGGGGAATTAAGCCTGCAACCTGGGCATGTGCCCTTGACCGGAATCCAACCCAGAACCCTTCAGTCTGCAGGCCTACACTCTATCCATGAGCAAAACCAGCTAGGGCTGGAGAATGGTTTTGAAGTCTGAGAGGAGAGATATTAGCGTGAGTTTAGTAAACATGCTATTGGCTAATGCCTCCAGCAGGAAACCAAGTGTGACACAATTCCTGCAATGCCTGGGAGCATGCGCTCTTTAGGGCTGGGGGTTCCTAAAAACAGTTATTACCCTTTACCGCTTTGTAAAGGTCTCTGACTCTGTTATGAAGACTACCAACAAACATCATTTGGTGGCATGGTTTACAATATGTACTACTTTTAAAGCATTATGTTCAGATATCCCTGTTATTTATACATATATATATGACTATGAAATCAATACTTTTTTTTTTTTAGTAGATAATATAGTCGCATTATTTAAACTGAAAAAAGTACAGAAGTACTTCTGCCAGTATTGCTCAGTTGGTTGAGTGTCGTCCCGTGCACCAAAAGGTCGCAGGTTAGATTCCTGGTTAGGACACGTGCTTGGGTTGGGGGCTCCATCCCCAGTAGGCGGTGTACAGGAGGCAGCCCATTGATGTTTTGCTCTCACATTGATGTTTCTCTTTCCCTTTCCCATCCTCTCTCTCTCTAAAATCAATAAAAACATATTTTTAAAAAAGTACAGAAGATAATCTGGTAAATATTTTCCCTCTTGCCATTCATCTGTTAAGATGAATGATATGTGTCTTATGTTTCTCAAGATCACTTAGTGGAGTGGAAAGACTTGGGTTCAAACCTTGAAACTGCAGGTCTGCCATTTATTAGTTGAGTGACCTTGGGCAACCTGTGTATTGGGTTCTGTGTGCTTTGATTTATGTGGTTAATAATACTTTGCTTGCCAAGGCTGAAGAGTATGATGTATGTATAGTTCCTTCTTTGGTACATGTTAAATGCTTCGCAAATGGTTGCTACTATTATTATTTCTTGCTGGACCACACTCTTTGGCCTATGTGAACTGGGAGGGGCAAAGTCTTGCTCTAACAAGTGAATGGATTGAATTGCCTTCTTTACTGTTATATGTGACCAATGCTCTCTTACATATGGAAGGAAACCAGAAGTCAGGGAAAACAGAAATAGCATTTTAAAAGGAATAGAACATTTTTTGTTGGTCAGGTATTGGAGACTGGCTATTTCTGGTCTGGGGCTTTCACATTTAGCTGGTGGAGTGCTGATAAACCCTAGCCTTCACTTCTGCAGGTAGGAAGTCATTAACTCTGAGGAGCTTTTCATGTTTAATAGCTCAGTTAACACTGGCCCTTTAGTGTTGAGCTATGTTGGACTCATAAGGGAAGCTTCATTTGGTCAGCCCTACTTTGGATTTCCTACTGTTCAGTTCCCATTGTGATGTTAATCCTTTAATAACAGCTTTTTATTCATTTTGGTTTTTGCACAATGCTTGATGTTAATGCAGGAAACATTCAAACCTGTGAAGAGTTTTTGTGAGTTTATTTGAGCCAGACTGTTGACAAATGCCCAGAAGCAGAATCTCAACAATGGATTGAGATGATGCCCAGGAGAATGGCATTTTGCAGCTTGTTTTATGCATTACAACCAAAAGAGGAGACGTAGGTGGGTTACATGAAATCCACTGGTGAGAGTTTAGGGAGGTGGGAGAAAGTAAAGTGGGAAACTTCTGGGTTTGAGTAAAAAGTAAAATGATGGACAGAAAACAAGATGGCGGCATAGGTAAACACCGGAAATTGCTGCCTCGCACAACCACTTCAAAAATACAACTAAAAGACAAAACGGACATCATCCAGAACCACAGGAAGGCTGGCTGAGTGGAAATTCTACAACTAGAAGGAAAGAGAAAAGCACACTGAGACTCAGAGGAGGTGCGGAAGTAAAGTGCAGAGGGATGGAGGCGCACGTGGAAAGGGCTGGCAACTGAGGACGTGGTTGTCTTTTTCAATCGAGAGGGAGTCTCAAGCTCCCAACTGCTCTGAACTCCAGTTACAGGCGAGTCTCTGGGGACTCAGACTCATACGGGGAGAAACTGGACTGTCTGGCATCGGTCGGAACTCGAGGGTGACTTTCTCTCAGAGGGGCTTGCAGCGATTCCCACGGGACACTGAGACCTGGGGCCTCTTAGGGCAGGACTGAGGAGCAGCCATAGCTGCTTGGTCTGCCCTGTTGATCCCCTGAGACCCCGCCCCACCCAAGCTGTGTGCAGAGGTTTTTGCATATGACTGGTCTGGCCCTTTGCAATCTAAAATTACCTAACAAGCTGCAGCTGGATTAGAGAAACCCAGAACATCCAAAAGAAGGCCCAAGGCCCCACAGCAGCTTGCATTGCTTTACAGCTGGGCCTCATCTGGGCAACTCCAAACCCCAAACAAAGAAGAGGAATCAGCAGACCTCTCCATAGCTCCTGCTGGGTAGACTCAGGCAGAGGCTAAATTATCACCTCCTTAGAGATCCAAGTGCCAGTGTACCCAGTGGTCAGAGTGGGACCATCCAGATTACAACTCCTCAGATCCATGAGGGACACACTCAGGGGGCAGACTCAGTGAGCACCAAAGCTCCACTGAAGCAAGTCTTGCCCCAGAAGGGTATCTCCAGCACAGAAGTTCTCCCACTGCAGACACAGCTGATTCTCACAGCCAATTGGCCTGGAGGTCAATTCCTCCCAGTGATACCTACAACAATCAAGGCTTAACTACAATAAGACTGTGCACAAAGCCCACAAGGGAGTGCACCAAGAGTGTCCACCTCTTGGTGGACATACAAAGGTGATTGGGGAGGCTGAGCCACTGGGCCCTATAGGACACCTAGCACACAAAGCCACTCTATCAACACAGGTAAGCATAAAAAATGTGGAGACAAAGAAACAGGTCACAAATGACAGAAATGGAGCAAAGCAAACTACTGGATATAGAGTTCAAAACCACACTTATAAGGTTTTTCAAGAATTTTCTAGAAACCGCTGATAAACGTAGTGAGACCCTCAAAAAATCTAGTGAGACCCTCGAGGATATGAAAAAGGACCAACTAGAAATTAAGCATACACTGACTGAAATAAAGAATATTATACAGAGTTCTAACAGCAAACTAGAGGATCGCAAGAATCAAGTCAAAGATTTGAAATGCAAAGAAGCAAAAAACACCCAACCGGAAAAACAAAAAGAAAAAAGAATCCAAAAATATGAAGATAGTGTAAGGAGCCTCTGGGACAACTTCAAGTGTACCAACATCCGAATTATGGGGGTGCCAGAAGGATATGAGAGAGCAAGATATTGAAAACCTATTTGAAGAAATAATGACAGAAAACTTCCCCTATCTGGTGAAAGAAATAGACTTACTAGTCCAGGAAGCACAGAGAACCCCAAACAAAAGGAATCCAAAGAGGACCACACCAAGACACATCATAATTAAAATGCCAAGAGCAAAAGACAAAGAGAGAATCTTAAAAGTGGCAAGAGAAAAGCAGTGTTACCTACAAGGGAGTACCCATACGACTGTCAGCTGATTTCTCAACAGAAACTATGCAGGCCAGAACGGAGTGGCAAGAATATTTAAGGTGATGAATAGCTAGAACCTACAACCAAGATTACTTTATTCAGAATTGAAGGTCAGATAAAGAGCTAAGGAGGTAAGAAAAAGCTAAAGGAGTTCATCATCACCAAACCAGTATTATATGAAATGCTGAAAGGTATCCTTTAAGAAGAGGAGGAAGAAGAAAAAGGTAAAGATACAAATTATGAACAACAAGTACACATCTATCAACAAGTGAATCTAAAAGTCAAGTGAATAAATAATCTGATGAACAGAATAAACTGATGAATATAATAGAATCAGGGGCATAGAAAGGGAGTGGACTGACTATTCTCAGGGGGGAAAGGACTGAGTATTCTCGGAGGGGTGTGGGAAGAAACTGGACAAAAATCGTACACCTATGGATCAGGACAGTGGGTGGTGGGGTAAGGGCAAAGGGTGGGGTTGGAACCGGGTAGAGGGGAGCTATGGGGGAAAAAAGAGGAACAACTGTAATAATCTGAACAATGAACATTTAATTTTTTTAAAAAAGTAAAATGATGGCCCTGACTGGTTTGGCTCAGTGGGTAGAGCGTTGGCCTGTGGACTGAGGGGTCCCAGGTTTGATTCCGGTCAGGGGCATGTACCTTGGTTGCGGGCACATTCCCGCGAGGCAGTGTGCAGGAGGCAGCTGAATTGATGTTTCTCTCTCTTCGATGTTTCTGGCTCTCTATCCCTCTCCCTTCCTCTCTGTAAAAAAAATCAATAAAATATATATATTTTTTAAAAGTAAAATGATGGACACAAGCTTCTTTTACTTAGGTGGGTGCAGGGTAGTTAACATAACAATGAGGAGACTTGTGGTCTCTACAGAACAGTGACTGTGCTTTGAGGGGTCTAGAAAAAGTAAAATTACTTTGATATTCTAATGATGTGTTATTGTAGATGCAAAAAGATAATAGACAGGCTCAGTTACCGTAAATATTGACCTTTGTCAGGGAAGATACTGGTCTAGGAAAATTTCTACCCACCATAAACTTTTTTACTTAAAAATGGTTTAATTTCAGACCATCCTTTGTGGTTACTTTAGGTCTCATAGTTTTCAAGGCTGTCACTTGGGCCTTCCCCTGAGCTAGTCAGGTTAGCATGTGGTCCCTTTTGTCCACATAGATGTAATGGATGGAAGAGTCTGGAATTTCAGAACCATTCCCATTTGGTCTCATCAGGAGGATGGTGTTAGGCCTTTCTTCATGGTTATCTGGCCTTTATTTTTGCCTTAGCAAAAATTTTTTTTAAATCCTCATGAGAGGAGTGAGGAAATATTTTCCATTGATTCTTAGAGAGAGTAGAAGGGAGGGGAGGAGGGAGGGTGAGAGAAAGAGAGAGAGAAGAGAGAGAAACATGGATGTGGCAGTGATACATCGATTGGTTGCCTTCCATGTGCCCCGACCGGTTGTGGAAGGAACCTGCAACCCAGTATGTGCTTGTGACCGGGAATTGAACCTGAGATCCTGTGGAGTGTAGGCCGACACTCTAACCACTGAGCACACTGGCCAGGGCTAATTTTTAAAAATATTGTTTAATGGATTTTAGAGAGAGAGGAGGGAGAGGGAGAGAGAAACATTGTTGTCAGAAAGAAACACTGATTGGCTGTCTCCAGCCTGGAACTGGGAATGGGATCTGCAACTTGTGTTGATTGGAATTGAATCAGCGACATTTGTGTTCACTGGAAGACGCTAAATCAACTGAGCAACACGGGCCAGGCCTAGGTAGCTACTTTAGAATGAATGGTGAGGGAAGATGTCTTAGTCCTGCTATAATGAAATACTAGGTGGCTTATAAACAACAAAAATTTATTTCTCAGAGTCTGGAGGCTGGCAAGTTCAAAATCAAGGCTCTGGTAGATTTTTATCTAGTCAGGACTTCTTGGTTCATAAATGGTAATCTTCTCTCTGTAACCTCATGTGACAGGAAGGGGTAGTAATCCTAATAATGATTTATCTTTCATCAGCAAATTACATTTACTGTGTCCTCGCTGAAGGGACTTGTTATTTAGTGTATTGGTAATGAAGACTTAATAAGTGTGGATGAAGAGGCCACATGCTAACCTGACAAGCTCAGAGAAGGCCTGCATGGAGGCCTTACAAACTCAGACACCTTAAATAACCACAAAGGATAGTCTGAAATTAAAACTTTTTAACTAAAAGCAGTTTATGGCAGGCAGTCATGTCCTAGGCCAGCATCTTCCCTGACAAAGGGCAATTTTTGCCTTGACTGAGCCTGTTTATTGTCTTTTTGCATTTACAATAACATACCTTGGAATGTCAACGTAATTTTCCTTTTCCTGGACCCCTCAAAACATAGGCACTGCTCTGTGGAGACCACAGATTTCCTCATTGTATTGAGTTAATTGTTGACTGTTAACTGTCCTGTACCCACTTATATAAATGATGTACCTATCATTTTACTTTTCATCCAATCCTGGAGGTTTCCCCACTTTGCTTTCTCCCACTTCCCTAATCTCTCACCAATGGATTTCATGTAACCCACTTGCATCTGCTTTTTTGATTAACATGTATAAAATAAGGTGCAAAACAGCCATTCTCTGGAACATTATCTCAATTCGTTGAGATTCTGCTTCCCAGTATTTGTTGACAGTTTGGTTCAAATAAACTCACAACAATTCTCTTTAGGTTTGAACATTTCTTAACATTGACATGAGGGAATGGCAGAGTTGTCTTATGACTATGAATATATGGACTTAGGAATTGTATGTCATGTTTTATTTATTAGGAAGTGTGGAACATAAAGTTTCTTATAGCTAAGCCCTGCACAGGGAATCAGGAAAAATTTTAGAGATATTAAAATACCCTATAGTTTATTTGACTTTTTGAAGGAAAGCTTTAGAAATCAAAACCAAATAAAAGTAGCCCTGGCCGATGAAGTTCAGTGATTACAGCATCGCCTCATGCACTAAGGGGTCTTGGATTCAATTCCTGGTCAAGGGCACGTACCTGGATTGCAGGTTCGTTCCCCAGCCGGGTTGGGATGCGAGGGAGGCAACTAAATCGATGTGTCTCTCTCATATCAATGTTTCTCTCTCTCTTTCCCCCTTCTTTTCTCCTTTCCACTCTAAAAAACAATTGAGGAAATATCCTCAGGTGAGGATTAACAAAAACAAAACAAACAAAAAAAAGAAAGTAAAACTAATTTTTAAAAAAGTTTGGTCCATGGAAATAGAGCAGATAATTGGAGACAATGAAGAAATGTGAATAGGAATCAATTAGACTTAGGTATACTGTAAATTATTTATAAAAAACGAAGTGAAGCAATCCTGAACTTAGTGACCACTGTCTTCCTGTGTTTATTTTCAGCTGCTGTAAGAATGATCCAGGAACTGGCCCCAGCTAGAGGTAGACTAGGAATGCAAATGATAAATCACTAAAATGTTCAGTTTTGTTTTGTTTTGAATCCTCCCCTGAGGATATTTTTTCCATTGATTTCTAGAGAGAGTGGAAGGGAGGGAGGAAAGAGAGAGAGAGAGACATCAATGGTTGCCTCCTGCATGCACCCCTACTGGGGTTGGGGAACCTGCAACCGAGGTATGTGCCCTTGACCGGGAATTGAACCCGAGACCCTTCAGTCCTTGGGCCCATGCTCTAATCACTGAGCAAAACTGGCTAGGGCGACAGTTTTTTATTTGGTTAGTTAATCTGTGGATCTGTGGTCTTTATGGGAAAAAAAAAGTTCTTTCTTTAGTAAAAATAATTGATTAAGTCAGTTATTTCCTTTAAAATGAGAACCAATTTTCCCTAGCTGGTTTGGCTCAGTGGATAGAGCATCGGCCTGCGAACTGAAGGGGGTCCTGGGTTCGATTGCGGTCAAGGGCATATGCCCGGGTTGTGGGCTTGGTCCCCAGTTGGGGCGTGCAAGAATCAGCTGATTGATGATTCTCTCTCATCATTGATGTTTCGGTCTATCTCTCCTTCTCCCTTCCTTTCTGAAATCAATAAAAAAATTTTTAAAAATATGTAATTGTTAAAAATGAGAATCATTTACAGTTAGAAACAGCTGCCCAGATTTGGTATTCCTTTCCAACTTTTTTGTCTGGGATTAGAAATTTAGGGGGCTGCCCATTGGAAGACTTATTCCCCCTCATTTTTAGGAAGTTTTTAGTGGCAGTAATAATTATACTATAATTTCAGTAATATTGATAGTGATTTAATAAAGCAAATAGAACTATTTTGGATTTAATTTGAAATTCATATATATTTTTTCATTTCATATTTTTTTCTAGAAGAAAAGTAATGGAAAACATGCAAGCAAAAGAATAAAAGATTTGCCCTGGCTGGGTAGCTCAGTTGGTTAGGGCATCATCCTGATGTACCAAAGTTGTGGATTCAGTCCCTGGTCAGGGCATATGCAAGAATTAACCAGTGAATGCAGAAATAAGTAGGACAAATGGATGTCTGTCTCTTTCTCTGTCTGTCTCTCTCTCAAGGCCCCTTTTCTCTCACTCTCTAAAATCAATAAATTAAAAATAAAAGGTTTACTGCTTTATAGATTGTTATGTTTGGGATGCCTTACAGTTTTTTATTGTTGCTTTTTTTTAACAGAAAATTGTGATATACTTTGATGGCTTCACAGTGGTCCATTATATGCACATTCATAGCTTTTTAAATTTCCCTATATGTTTTTGGTTATTTAGGCTCTTTCTAATATTTTGCCATTGGAGCATGCTGGCACCTTTTCCCTCCCTCCCACCTTCCCAACTATGTTATCTTTACTCTTCACTCTCCTAAAGCTCCAAGGACCCCTTCTTCTGCCTCTATAACTTGTTTTCTGAGCCCATTTCTTCTACTACTCACTTATACCTCTGTGACTTTCTAAATAAATTTTCTCTTATTAAAAAAAAAGAAAACTTAGTGTTTCACCATTTAGTAAGAGGGTTGCTTGCTTATGTTTCTATTAGATAATCCTTATCATAAGGCAGTTCCTTCTATTCCTAGTTTCTAAGTTTTTAAAAAAAATATATTTTATTGATTTTTTACAGAGAGGAAGGGAGAGGGATAGAGAGTTAGAAACATCAATGAGAGAGAAACATCGATCAACTGCCTCCTGCACACCCCCTACTGGGGATGTGCCCGCAACCAAGGTACATGCCCTTGACAGGAATCGAACCTGGGACCTTTCAGTCCGCAGGCCGACGCTCTATCCACTGAGCCAAACCGGTTAGGGCCTAGTTTCTAATTTTTTAAGGAAGACAGATGTTGAATTTTATTCAATGTGTTTTCAGTTTCTGTTGAGAAGGTTGTGTTCTGAGTGGTGGGAACAGCACCAGGTGTTAGACCAATGGGGTCAGACAGAACTTGGGTTCAGCAAACTCAGCATTTGAGTTCTGACTAGGAAAGAATTCAGAGCCAAGACTCCAACTATAAGGGATCATTTATTTGGAAAATCACAGAGGTAGAAGAAATAATTTGTAGAAGTGTTACCGGTGAGATGAGGAGACCTTAGTTCTTGGCTTCTTGAAGGAAAGATTTCAATCAAGAGACAAAGTGTAGCAAAGTAAGTAAGAATATTTTGGCTGCAGCAAAAATATACTTAGGACAGTGAAATAAGGAAGGTGCACAGAAGAAGTAACAAGAGCTTAGGCTAGGCTGTTTTAGCTCACTGAGAAGTCAGCGAAAAGGGGGCTTTGTGTTACCAGAGAAATCAGGGGGTCCGATTTCCCTGACTCTAGTGGGTGTGGGGTGGGTCTGGCGATAGCTTCAGAGAAAGAATTTTCTAAGACTCACATGGGAGAATGGTGTGTAGTTACATTTCTTGGGTTGTAAAGTTGCGCTCCCCTTAAGCCAGTCCTGAAAGAGGTACAGCAAAGCCAAAAGCAAAGCCAGTGTCCAGAGCTTCTGTTTCATGTTCACCCAGGGTCCAGTCCAGCATCAGGTTTATTAAAGTCCGTTAGTTCACTGTGTGGAGTCCACATGACTGTGGGCTACATGGGCGAATGCACCCCCTGCAAGTGAAGTCAGGCACAAACAGCAAGCTAGCAAGCCAAGAGCCAAGAGAGCATGCTCCTTTGTTTAGGAGTTTACATATTCAGGTTTCTGACTCTCGCCAGTTGCTCAGTGGTTAGAGCATCAGCCCAAGGACTGAAGCGTCTCAGGTTCAGTTCTGGTCAAGGGCATGTACCCCGGTTGCAGGTTTGATCCCTGGCCTTGGTGCATGTGTGAGGCAACCAATGGATGTGTTTCTCACATTGAGGTTTCTCTCTCTCTGTCTCTCTGCCTCCTTTCTACGCTCTCTAAAAATCAATGTAAAATGTCAGGCCAAAGTGGCTCAGTGGTTGAGCATCGACTTATGAACATTTTTATTATTTCAGAGAGGAAGGGAGAGGGATAGAGAGATAGAAACATCAATAATGAGAGAGAGAATCATTGATTGGCTGCCTCCTGTATCCCCCACACTGGAGATTGAGCCTGCAAGCCTGGCATGTGTCATGACTGGGAATCGAACCGTGACCTCCTGGTTCATAGGTCAATGCTCAACCAGTGAGCCATGCCAGCCAGGCAAAATTTTATTAAAAAACAAACAAACCCTGACTGGTTTGGCTCGGTGGATAGAGCGTCGGCCTGCGGACTGAAGAGTCCCAGATTCGATTCCCGTCAAGGGCATGTACCTTGGTTGCAGGCACATCCCTGGTGGGGGGTGTACAGGAGGCAGCTAATTGATGTTTCTCTCTCATCAATGTTTCTAACTCTCTATCCCTCTCCATTCCTCTCTGTAAAAAAAAAAAAAAAAATCAATAAAACATATTTTAAATAAATAGATAAATAAATAAAATAAAAATCAATGGTAAAAAAATATCCTCAGATGAAGATTAACAAACAAGAAATTCAGGCCCAGCAGGTGTGGCTCAGTGGTTGAGCCTCCACCCAGGAACCAAGAGTTGCTGGTTCAATTCCCCATCAGGGCACATGCCTGGATTGCCACATGATCCCTACTGGGGGGCGTGCAGGAGGCAGCTGATTGATGATGTTCCTCTCTCATCGATGTTTCTATCTCTCTGTCCCTCTCCTTTCTTCTCTCTCTAAAAATCAATCCTATCTAATAAAAGAGAAACATGGTAATTGGCGTACGACGGCTACCCTTTCCATTGGCTAATCAGGGCGATATGCAAATTAACTGCCAGCCAAGATGGCAGCCAGCAGACAGGCAGCTTGAAACTAACATGAGGCTTGCTTGCTTCAGTGACAGAGGAAACCAACGTTCACCGCCTGCCTTGCCGGCCTATGAGCTTGCAGTTTAAGAAACATTGTAACAAATATAGAAGCTAAACAAAACCCCAGAAACCTGCTTTCAGTGAGCCGGGATCTCAGAGCTGGAGTTATACATTGTTTCGATTATAGAACCGAAACAAACCAGATACCTGCTTTCAGGAGCGGAAGCCTAAGAGCTGGAGCCTCAGAGCTAAAGCTGGCCCAGAATAAAAAAAAAGAAAAAAAGGAGCGGTTGAGAGCTTCCGTCACCCGCCAGCCTGAAAACAGCCCTCAGCCCCTCACCCAGACTGGCCAGGCACCCCAGTGGGGACCCCCACCTGAAGGGTGTGTGACCAGCCGCAAACAGCCATCATCCCCTCATCCAGGCTGGCCAGGCACCCCAGTGGGGACCCCCACCCTGATCCAGGACACCCTTCAGGGCTAACCAGCCGGCCCCCACATGTGCACCAGGCCTCTATCCTATATAGTAAAAGGGTAATATGCCTCCCAGCACCGGGATCAGCGGAGCCGAGAGGCCTCCCAGCACCAGGATCAGCGTGACAGGGGGCAGCGCCCAAACCCCCTGATCGCCCTGCGGCTCTTTGTGTGACAGGGGGTGGCGCCGCAACCTCCCCATTGACCCTGCCTTGAGTGTGACAGGGGGCGGTGCCCCAACCCCCCAATCAGCCCTACCCTCAGTGTGACTGAGGGTGGCATCGCAACCTCCCGATTCGCCCTGCTCTGTGCATGACAGGGGCGGCGCCCCAACTCCCCAATCGGCCCTGCTCTGAGCCCGATCAGAGGCTGCACCTAGGGATTGGGCCTGCCCTGTGCCACCCAGGAGCAGGCCTAAGCCAGCAGGTCGTTATCTCCCGAGGGGTACCAGACTGGGAGAGGGCACAGGCCAGGCTAAGGGACTCCCCCTTCCCCCCGAGTGCACAAATTTTTGTGCACCCGGCCACTAGTAAAATATATTTAAAAATAAAAAAATTCAGGTTTCTTACCCTTGCAGTAGCCACGTCTATTCTGGCCATTAATTTGTTCACAGATATGACCAGCAAATAAGCACCTTCTCACTCACTTATACCTCTTCTACCTCTCTGATTTTCCAAATAAATGTAACTCAGACCTTATTGGGCATGTGTCCAAACTGCCTTTGTCCAGTCCCACCCCCCATTGATCAGCAGGGAACATTCTTGGAGAGTGTTAAATTAGCAAAGCTGTATAAATGGCATGTGTATATTATCTAGTCTTCCCTTTATTCCTTTCCTGTTAAATAATGACCAGGTTATTATAATGGTATCACTTAGAGACAGGTTCAGGGGATTAGCCTGGGACAAGCTGCCACTCCCATTGCTCCCCTGGTGGTAAGTCTTTTGGTGTCCCTTAGAGGAAAACAGGGAGAAGGGAATGGCTTGGGTATGCTCCCAGGGGCAGAGCACTCTCTGGATCCTTTATCTTGAGCATATTTATCTCTCTCTTGCAGGTGGAAATCTTAAGGGAGGTCTCAGGGACGGGTCTCCATAGAATATCCATCAGCTTTCCAGGCATGCTCTTTTATGGTCATGGTTTCCACTATTGGTCAGTGCCAGGGCAGAGGTCATTAGTCAATGCAGCTGGTCCTGAGGCAACCATGCGTCACTGAACTGCTTTTGCTGCTTTTCTGGGCCTGAAATACCACTGAGGCTCAGCTAGATCTTATCTTTTTTTTTTTTTTTAATTAAATCTTTATTGTTCAGATTATTACATTTGTTCCTCTTTTTTCCCCCCCATAACTCCCCTCCTCCCAGTTCCCGCCCCACCCTCCGCCCTCACTCCCCACCCACTGTCCTCATCCATAGGTGCACGATTTTTGTCCAGTCTCTTCCCGCATCTCCCACACCCCTTTCCCCCCCAAGAATAGTCAGTCCATTCCCTTTCTATGTCCCTGATTCTATTATAATCACCAGTTCATTCTGTTCATCAGATTATTTATTCACTTGATTCTTAGATTCACTTGTTGATAGATGCATATTTGTTGTTCATAATTTGTATCTTTACCTTTTTCTTCCTCTTCCTCTTCTTAAAGGATACCTTTCAGCATTTCATATAATCCTGGTTTGGTGGTGATGAACTCCTTTAGCTTTTCCTTATCTGTGAAGCTCTTTATCTGACCTTCAATTCTGAATGATAGCTTTGCTGGATAAAGTAATCTTGGTTGTAGGTTCTTGGTATTCATCACTTTGAATATTTCTTGCCACTCCCTTCTGGCCTGCAAGGTTTCTGTTGAGAAATCAGCTGACAGTCGTATGGGTATTCCCTTGTAGGTAACTGAGTTTCTTTCTCTTGCTGTTTTTAAGATTCTCTCTTTATCTTTTGCTCTTGGCATTTTAATTATGATGTGTCTTGGTGTGGTCCTCTTTGGATTCCTTTTGTTTGGGGTTCTCCGCGCTTCTTGGACCTGTAAGTCCATTTCTTTCACCAGGTGGGGGAAGTTTTCTGTCATTATTTCTTCAAATAGGTTTTCAATATCTTGCTCTCTCTCATCTTCTGGCACCCCTATAATTCTGATGTTGGTACGCTTGAAGCTGTCCCAGAGGCTCCTTACACTATCCTCGCATTTTTGGATTCTTTTTTCATTTTGCTTTTCCGGTTGGGTGTTTTTTGCTTCCTCGCATTTCAAATCATTGACTTGATTCTTGCGCTCCTCTGGTCTGCTGTCGGGAGTCTGTATAATATTCGTTATTTCAGTCCGTGTACGCTTAATTTCTAGTTGGTTCCCCAATATAACATCGAGAGTCTCATTAGTTTTCTTGTAGATCTCATTAAGTTTATCGGCGGCTTCTAAACAGTTCTTGAGAGACCTTAAAAGTGTGGTTCTGAACTCTATATCTTCCATTGACAATTTTGTCCTGTTTCTTTGTCTCCGCATTTTGTTATGCTTCCTTGGTGCACCCCCTAGTGGTCTTTGTGCGCAGTCTTATAGTTAAACCTTGATTGTTGGAGCTAATACCAGGGAGGGTTTGACCTCCAGGCCAAGTGGCTATGAGAATCAGCTGTGTCAGCAGTGAGAACTTCTGTCCTTTAGGGAGGTGCTAATCTAGCCTTTGCCTGAGGCTATCCAGCAAATGCCTGTGTGCAGGGCTTGGGCGGGGCGGGTCGCACAGGATCAACAGGGTGGGCCGGAGAGAGCAGTTATGGCGGCTCTCTGTCCTGTCCCCAGGGGCTCTGCCTCTCTGAGTCCCAGCACCTGCTGCAAACCTCAGAGAGAAAGCTGCACTCGCTCTGACCGAAGCCAGACAGTCCCACTTCTCCCGTTTGAGTCTGGGTCCCTAAAGACTCGCCTGTATCTGGAGCTCAGAGTCTGCGACTCCCTCCCGATTGAAAACGCCAACCGCGCCCTCCGCTGCCAGCCCGCTCCGTGCACTCCGCACCTCAGAATTTGACTTCAGCACTGCGCCTCCTCTGAGTGTCCGTATGCGTTTCTCTTTCCTCCTAGTTGTAGGACTTCCACTCAGCCAGCGTTCCTGTGGTTCTGGGTGATGTCCGTTCTGTCTTTTAGTTTCACTTTTGAAGTAGTTGTTCAAGGCAGCAAACTCCGGCGTTAACCTATGCCGCCATCTTGGTTCTCCCTAGATCTTATCTTTAGGGAAGAAAAGGTCAGGGGGTCTAAACCACATGACCAGCGATATGAAAGATCAGGGGTTCAAATCGCATGACAAAAACAACAAAAACAACCTCCCCTCCCCCCATAACCATTTCTCTGCTAGGGGAACAGGAGCAGTGATCTGCTAGGGCAGTGGTTGGAAAACTGTGGCTCGTGAGCCACATGCAGCTCTTTGGCCCCTTGAGTGTGGCTCTTCCACAAAATATCACGTGCAGGCGTGCATGTACAGTGCGATTGAAACTTCCTGGCCCATGCACAGAAGTCAGTATTTTGTGGAAGAGCCACACTCAAGGGGCCAAAGAGCCGCAGTTTGCCGGCCACCGTGTTAGGGGAGGAAAGGTCACCCTGGGGGTGAGGTCCCACCCTACAACTGTCCTTTGCTAGACAACTGGGGATTTCCACCCTGGTGACCTGTATCTGGCCCATCGTCCTTGCTCTGCTCATGTCTGTCTAACTATATGATGAAAGTTTAATAGAATATGGCATAAAAATCATCTCAGCCTGTTGGTATTATTTTTTTGTAGGGGATATTTGACATACCTTGTGTTTTTTTTGGTGTGTGTTTTTTTAAAGATATTTTCATTGCTTTTTTACAGAGAGGAAGGGAGAGGGATTGAGAGTCAGAAACACTGATGAGAGAGAAACATTGATGAGGTGCCCCCCATTGGGGACCGAGTCCACAACCAAGGTACATGCCCTTGACCAGAATCAAACCTGGGACCCTTCAGTCTGAGGGCCGACGCTCTGTCCACTGAACCACACTGGTCAGGGCGACATATCTTGTTTTTTAAAAAAATTTATCTTTTTGTTTTTTATTGCTTAAAGTATTACAAAGGGTATTACATATGTGTCCTTTTTCTTTTTTTTTTTTTTAATCCCCTGTCCTTGACAATCCCCAGGCCTCCCCTACCCCCCAGTGTCTTATGTCCATTGGTTATGCTTATATGCATGCATACAAGGCCTTCGGTTGATCTCTTACCCCCCTACCTCCTGCCCCCCAGCCCTCCCCGGCCTTCCCGCTGCAGTTTGACAATCTGTTTGAGGCAGCTCTGCCGCTGTATCTATTATTGTTCAAAAGTTTATAATGGTCTCTATTATCCATGAATGAGTGAGATCATGTGGTATTTTTCCTTCATTGACTGGCTTATTTCACTTAGCATAATGCTCTCCAGTTCCGTCCATGCCATTGCAAATGGTAAGAGTTCCTTCTTTTTTATAGCAGCATAGTATTCCATCGTGTAGATGTACCACAGTTTTCTAATCCATTCATCTACTGATGGGCACTTAGGCTGTTTACAGATCTTAGTTATGGTGAATTATGCTGCTATGAACATATGGGTGCATATATCTTTTCTGATTGGTGTTTCTGGTTTCTTGGGAAAAAATTTATCTTTATTTTTGAAAGTATTAGATGTCACCTTCTCCCCTCCCACCACTGAACCCTTCCATCCTGTTCCCATCCCCTCCTCAGGCCTTCCCTGCACTATTGTCTGTGCATATAAGTTCATTGGTTAATTAATCTCTTCCAACCCCTGACCCCCTTCCCTCTGAAATAGTCTGTTGAAGCTCTTGTTTTTTATTTTATTTATTTTATTGTTAATCCTCACTTGATGGGGAATTGAACTGTGACCTCCTAGTTCATAGGTTGGTACTCAACTACTGAGCCATGCTGGCTGGGCTCTAAAAGGATATTTAAAAAATTCTTCTGGAGAAAGGTCAAGTCTCATAGCACTCTGTTCATAGATCTGCCCTAGAACTTATCAAATTATGATAATTGCCCCGGCTGGTGTTGCTCAGTTGGTTGAGGGTTGTCCCATGCACCAAAGGGTCACCAGTTCAATTCATGGTCAGGGCACATGCCTGGGTTGTAGGCTCGATCCCCAGTGTGGGGTGTGCAGGAGGCAACCAATCAATGATTCTCTCTCACATCAGTGTTTCTCTTTCTCTCTCCCTTTCCCTTCCTCTCTAAAATCAATAAAAACATATTTAAAAATTCTATATAATAAAGAGGTAATATGCAAATTGACCATCATGTCCTCGCACAAGATGGCCACCCCCATGTGGGCACAAGGTGGCGGCAGGGGAGGGCAGTTGTGGGCGATCAGACCATCAGGGGAGAGCAGTTAGAGGTGACCAGGCCAGCAGAGGAGGGCAGTTGGGGGCAACTGGGCTGTCAGGGGAGGGCAGTTGGGGGCGACCAGGCTGGCAGGGGAGGGCAGTTGGGGGAGACTGGGTCTACAGGGGAGGGAGGGCAGTTGGGAGTGACCAGGCCAGCCGGGGAGGGTAGTTGGGGGCGACTGGGCCTGCAGGGGAGGACAGTTGGGGGGGACCAGGCCTGCAGGGGAGGGCAGTTGGGGGCAATCAGCCCTGCAGGGGAGGGCAGTTGGGGGCGATCGGGCTGGCAGGGGAGCAGTTAGTCATCAATCGGGCTGGCAGGGGAGTGGTTAGGGGGTGATCAGGCTGGCAGGCAGAAGTGGTTAGGGGCAATCAGGCAGGCAGGCAAGCGGTTGGGAGCCAGCAGTCCTGGATTGTGAGAGGAATGTTCGACTGCCGGCCCTATGGGATCCAGCCTAAACCATCCCTCTAGGGGTCCCAGATTGGAGAGGGTGCAGCTGGGCTGAGGGACACCCCTCACCAGTGCACAAATTTCATGCACCAGGCCTCTAGTTATATGATAATGACCTATTAATACATATCTCCAGTTTTAAATGACTGTCAACTGTTCAGAATAGAGTATCTCTCTAAATTGTATCTCCTCAGTAGCTACCAAGTAGGCCCTCAAACAGATACTTGTGAATGCTTGACTGACAACATGACTGGATACCTGAAAGAGCTCTACTGTTCTGTTGTCTTGAAGGGGAATACTGATGCTGCTAGGCAAGGAAAGTTGCCAGATAGGAAATGATTCTCTGAATGAGAACAATATATACTTGAAAGTTGTCTTTTTCTCCCCTCCCTCTCCCAATATTTTTTTTTTTTTTTGGTGGAAGTGGTTGGGGGGACATATACTTAGAAAATTATATATTTACTAGAGGCCTGGTGCACAAAAATTAGTGCACTGGCGGGGGGGGCGGGGGTTGTCCCTCAGCCCCACTTGTGCCCTCTCACAGTCTGGGACCCCTTGGGAGATAACGACCTGCTGGCTTAGACCCGCTCCCAGGTGGCAGAGGGCAGGCCCAATCCCTAGGTGTCTGCCCCGCAGCTTCTGGTTGGGCTCAGAGCAGGGCCGATTGGGGAGTTGGGGCGCCGCTCCCTGTCATGCACAGAGCAGGGTGGATCAGGAGGTTGCGATGCCACCTTCAGTCACGCTCAGGGTAGGGCCGATTGGGGGGTTGGGATGCTGCCCCCTGTCACACTCAAGGCAGGATCAATGGGGAGGTTGGGGCGCCGCCCCCTGTCACCTACAGAGCAGGGCCAATCAGGGGGTTGGGATGCTGCCCCCTGTCACATTCAAGGCAGGATCAATGGGGAGGTTGGGGTGCCGCCCCCTGTCACCTACAGAGCAGGGCCAATCAGGGGGTTGGGGCACTCCCCCCGTCACACTCAGGGCAGGGCCGATGGGGAGGTTGCGGCTCCACCCCGTCACACACAGAGCAGGGCCCATGGGGGGGTTGGGGCGCTGCACCCTGTCACACACAGAGCAGGGCTGATCAGGGGGTTGGGGCGCCTTCCCCTTTCACGAGCAGAGCAGAGCGGATAGGGAGGTTGTGGCTCCGCCCCCTGTCACACACACAGCCACAGGGCAATCAGGGGGTTTGGGCGCTGCCCCCTGTCACGCTGCTCCAAGGGCCAGGAGGCCTCATGGCTCCGCTGATCCCAGTGCTAGGAGGCCTCGCTGCTCCGCTGATCCCGGTGCTGGGAGGCCTCGCAGCTCTGCTTGACACAGGGGCAGTGAGGCCTGGCTGCTCCGCTGATCCTGGTGCTAGGAGGCCTCGCAGCTCCGCTGATCCCGGGTTCGGGAGACCTTGTGGCTCCGCTGATCCCAGGCCGGGAGGCCTCACGGCTCCACTGATCCCGGGTTCGGGAGACCTTGTGGCTCCACTGATCCCAGGTTGGGAGGCCTCGCCGCTCCCCTGATCCCGGTGCTGGGAGGCCTCGTGGCTCCGCTGATCCTGGTGCTGGGAGGCATATTACCATTTTACTATATAGGATAGAGGCCTGGTGCACGGGTGGGGGCCGGCTGGTTTGCCCTAAAGGGTTTCCTGGATCAGGGTGGGGGTCCCGCTTGGGTGCCTGGCCAGCCTGGGTGAGGGGATGATGGCTGTTTGCAGCTGGTCACACCCCCTTCAGGGTGGGGGTCCCCACTGAGGTGCCTGGCCAGCCTGGATGAGGGGATGATGGCTGTTTGCAGCTGTTCACACCCCCTTCAGTGTGGGGGTCCCTACTGGGGTGCCTGGCCAGTCTGGGTGAGGGGCTTAGGGCCGTTTTCAGGCTGGCGGGTGACTGAAGCTCCCAGCCTCTCCTTTTTTCCTTTTTTTTTTAATTCTGGGATTTATTTACCTTCTATGGCTGTCACTGGAGCTGAGAGCCAGCTTTAGCTCAGACCTCGGCTGCTGAAAGCAGGTTTCTGGACTTTGTTTACCTTGTGTATTTGAAACTTTGTTGCGACTCCAGCTCTAAGATCCTGGCTGACTGAAAGCAGGTTTCTGGGGTTTTGTTTAGCTTCTATATTTCTAACAATGTTTCTTAGAGAGCAGCTCAGAGCCCACCAGTGGCAGGCGGGGAACATTGGCTTCCTCCGTCACTGGAGCAAGCAAGCCTCCTGTTCGCGTCAGTTGCCTGGCTGCCGGCCGCCATCTTGGTTGGCAGTTAATTTGCATATCTCCCTGATTAGCCAATGGGAAGGGTAGCAAAGTTACAGCTAATTACCATGGTTCTCTTTTATTAGATAGGATTAGTATTTTAATTTTAATTTTAAAGTTATTAAAAACATGAAAACAGGTGTGTGGAATTATGGGTAACCTTTTTTTGCAAATTTCCTTTATTACATTGTTTCATAACATGATAAAATTAGAAATTTCTCTTAAAAGTTTTTCCTTTCCAGATCCTATAAAACCCTAGCTTAGAAAACATTAGCTCTTTTATTTTATTTTATTGATTTCAAAGAGGAAGGGAGAGGGACAGAGAGATAGAAACATCAGTGATGAGAGACAATCATTGATCGGCTGCCTCCTGCATGCCCCTTACTGGGAATGGAGCCTGCAACCCGGGCATGTGCCCTTGACTGGAATCAAACCCAAACTCAGTCCTCAGGCTGAGACTCTATCCACTGAGTCAAACTGGCTCGGGCTGCATTAGCTCTTTTAGGGTCACATCTTTAGAAAAGACAGAATTTTTCTGATAAAATGAAAATATTAGTGATAAACAATAAACCAGTAAATGGTAATTTAAAGTGACTAGGTTTATTTCCATACTAGAGGCCCAGTGCATGAAATTCATGCATGGATAGGGTCCCTAGTCCTGGCCGATGATCAGGGCAGATCAGGTTCCCTACCTCCCCACCTCCTCCTTCCCTCGCTCCCTCAGCACTCCACTGCCCCAGCTGGTCACCCGCCATGTTCTGCGCCGACCCTTGGTGGTCAGCACATGTCATAGCGAGCAGTTGAACTCCTGAGGGGACAATTTGCATATTGGCCTTTTATTATATAGGATTTGGCACAATAACAAAAGGCTAATGCAGGGGTCCTCAAACTATGGCCCACGGGCCACATGCAAATACAAATACTGTATTTGTTCCCGTTTTGTTTTTTTACTTCAAAATAAGATATGTGCATTGTGCATAGGAATTTGTTCATAGTTTTTTTTTTTAAACTATAGTCTGGCCCTCCAACGGTCTGAGGGACAGTGAACTGGCCCCCTGTTTTAAAAGTTTGAGGACCCCTGGGCTAATGGAATGATTGTAGTTTTTAGTTAGAAAATTCAACAAATCTCATCTTGCCCCTTATAGCAAGCTAAAGGTTAGCTTTTGTTTTCTAGCATACAGTGGGGCATTGACTTACGAGTGTCCCGACTAACGAGTTTTTCGAGATACGAGCTGTCTCTCAGCTGATGTTTTGCTTTGAGTTGCGAGCTAAAATTCGTGTTACGAGCCAGCTTCAGATACCCCACCGCTAATTGGCACAGCGACCGTCACAGTGAACGCCACAACAACAGCCCAACATCATGTGTCTCACTCGTTCACTTTTTGATTTGACATACGAGTAATTTGAGTTACGAGCTCCGTCACGGAATGAATTAAACTCATAAGTCAAGGCCCCACTGTACTGATAAGGACTAAGGGGTTAATAGACAACAAGGCAACAATTCACAAAAGAAAGATGGGAAAATAGGCATAAGAAGAAGATAGTTTACTAATGCATTTCCCCCTGAAATCAATGGGGAAATGGCATATTTGCTGAAACACAGAGGTTACCGCAAATTTGGTAAAAGGCAGCCACTAAGCTCCCTCCCCCAACCCTCCATTAAGTCTTATATTGAATCACTTTATTTAGGTATTCAGTGCAGGTGACTGCATTTTTTGCATGGTTTGTCCTGTACAGAGTTGTTTATTATAATGAAATATAGTCTCTAGTCAGTTTGGTTTGTTAAAAAACACTTGTGGTCCAGCCGGCATGGCTCAGTGGTTGAGCACTGACCTATGAACCAGGAGATCACTGTTCGATTCCTGGTCAAAGCATATGTCCTGGTTGTGGGCTCGATCCCCACTGTGGGGTGTGCAGTAGGCAGCTGAACAATGATTCTCTCTCATCATTGATGTTTCTATCTCTCGTTCCCTCTCTCTCTGAAATAAATAAAAATATATTTTTTAAAAAACAGCAACGAAAAACACTAGTGCTCAGGGCGGCAGTGTTAATCCCTAGAGCTGCCAGTGTAGTCTGAAAGTAGGGACAAAGGACTTAGAGACAGGAGCAGGGGAATATATACTTCTAGAGCTAGCTTATTCTGTATTACCCCAGAACCCTGACTGAGGAGGTGTTGTTTCTTTAGACACCTTTATTTTGGAGTTTAACACATATTGGAAGTTTCTAATTTAAATCTATGCTTTTGGATAAAATGGATTGGAGAGATTGAATTGCTATAGGCTAACGAGTAGCAACAGAGGTCACTTGATTCTGAGGAACTCTATCTCTGTTGAAAGAAGTTTTAGTGTGAAAGAATGAAGTAAAGAAAAAAAAATCATTCAGGGACTACCTCCACATGCTAGGTACTGTGGGGATGCTTTATACAAGGGGCCTATAATCAGATTCTGATGCATATTTTCCAGCCTTCTGTGATCTCAGCAGAAACCTGATTCACACTTTAACAAACCATGACTTTTAGAGGATGCTAATGTATTACAGACCCTGATGTTTTCCTATATCATGGGATCTCGGCAGATGGCCTGGCTCCAGTAGATCTATATATCTATTTTCTCTCTCTCTCTCTCTCTCTCTCTCTCTCTCTCTCTCTCTCTCTATATATATATATATATATATATATGTATTATTGATCTCAGAGAAGAAGGGAGAGGGGGAGACATAGAAACATCAGTGAGGATTGAGCCTGCATGTGCCCTTGGTTGCAATCGAATCCAGGACCCTTCAGTCCACAGGCTGATGCTCTATCCACTGAGACAAACTGGCTAGGGCTATCTTTTGTCTCTTCAAGCCTTGTCTTTTCAGATGAGGAAATTGAGGTTCAGAGAAGTTAAATGACTAGCCCAAATATCACACAGCAGTGAGTGGATGGTTTTTGCTGAGCACCAAAGCAGTTAGTCTACTACACTTGTTCCTTGGTGGTTAGGGGGCTGATACACAGGAGTTTATGTCAAGAACAGGATTCTTATAAGCCTGGCTCTTCCACTCTCTCCTCCCACATTAGTTGGGAATACAGGATTTAAGGTACTAATTGTGGAACTGAGTGTGCCAGCACGTTTTTCTTGACCTTTTTGGGACTTTGATATAACATGAAGACTATTGTGTTGTTGGTTTTACTTCTCCTACATCATATTCAACACCAGTGGATAGTGTCCAGGGTATAATCCATTCAATTGACAGATTTCTCAGCCATTTTAGAGCAGGTTCTCTATTAGTTTCTTCCTTATGTCCATAGTTAAGAAATTTGTTTTATCTATTTAAACATGATTGTGAGAGAAGTATATAATTACAGTAAGCTTTTGACTAAGCTAAAACAAATCTTACCTGTACCTGAAAAACTGGTTGAGGAGGATTGTAAGTGGTAATGTTATTTTTTCTGTACATCAGTTCAGACCTTTTCCCAAAGGAAGACCAAAGCTGATTGAACTGTGACCACTACTTAGCTGCCAGGTATTAACCACTATGGCTACTCAGAAGCCTAGATCGATTCAAACCATTGACGTTGAGTTGAAGTATTTTGTAAGCTAAATATTCTAAATTCCTAAACCTTTTCCTAGGGGGGGAAGATAAGATCTAGCTGGGCCTAAACCTTTTTCGAGGGACCCCCACCGGGCCTCTAGTAGCTAAATAAATACATATTTTGGCTCATTCTTTCTTTCACCAGGAAATGCACTGAATATTGATTTCAGGAATTTCAATTATCCCTTCTGAAGAGTTTGTTGCTCACTCAAATATCTGGGACTTCTTTTCTGGTAATCTACAGGACCACAACTTGATCTATACTCACTGGTTGTACCAAATCCAGGTGTAAACAGAAGGAGAGATCTGAATAATTGTCTAGAAAAAGGCTGTTGAAATTGAGACCATCTTTTCTGACTTCTTTCAGAGGGATTGGGATGTATAGGATGGTGAATCTGAGGCTGAGGATAGCAGGCGGGGTGTGTGTGTGTGTGTGTGTATTTGTATCTGTAAATATCACGTCGCTATTTACTGTACACTGGATTCTCTTCATGCAAGACCTAGTCAGGCCAAATCAGGAGGAATTGTTCCCTTGTTTAAAGCCAAGAATAACATTCTAACCAGCAGGGAACAGAGGTCAGTTCAAGGCAAAAGCTCTTGGGATCTGCAAGACATTAAGAACCTTGAAAGAACTGAGTTTAATAGAAGGAAGCCAATATGTACGTCAAAGAAAGTGTTTGAAACCTGTATGTCTCTTATTGGAGCATGGCTTATTTGTGAAAAATTAATAATTGTCATAACAGTTGGCTATGTGATGAGTTCATATCACCTCCTGGTCACTTAACTATGTATTTATTTACCTCCTGCCTGCATATTGATTTGTCTATTGTTTTTATTAGAAAAAGAGGAAAATAATATTCTACCAATATTCTGGTGTCTTATTCTACAAGCAGCTTCAGAAATACTCAGGAGAGGGCTGGAGTTGAAAGATGATAGGTTAATTTAAAAACACACACCCTTTACAAAATCTGAGGAACTTCAGAGCTGGCTGAAGTTTTGTTTCTGGGATATTTCTGTGCCTACCTCTCTTCTTTTTCCATTCAGTGTTTCCTCATTCTGATGCTGGCCACTCACCCCACCAAGGCTACTCAAACTATTTTCTGGGGGTGGTTCTAAGTTTGTCCTATTTTCTTCTCTGGGACTCATTTCTCTGGTCTAACTTGAACTGGTTCTGGGCCAAAGTGATCATGTGAAAGCTTTTCTTCATGGCCTTTATTTCCTGGCTCATTTTGTGCACTTTGCCTGATTCATTTTACTTCTCTCATTTTTCAGTATTGTAAGTTATGTTGCCTCACTTGGAAGATTCTAAAGCTCAGATGCAGCCTCAGTCCTCTTAAATTTCACTCTGGTTTATAAAGTGCCTTTTTTCTTTCCTAGAAATTAGGGGATGAATAAATCAGGTGCTCTGTAGCGAGGGATTGCTAACTCTCCTGGGACTCTAGTTTGCTACTTGTTTAAACACATATGTAGCAATTTGGATTGTATTTGCTTGCTAGGACTTATTGCCAAGACTCTCAAAATAGGTCATTGTTGTTACCTTTTCTCCTCCTGTGTTTTCAACAGAAAATTTAGAGGTAAAGAGAACTACCTTGTCCAAGATCACATAGTATGTTGGTCTTACACCTTTTGAAGCACACCTCATTTTTGTATTCCTTGTACTTCTTAGCATAACTATTAGCAAGTAATTAATAAATAACATAATCCTATGTAATAAAAACCTAATATACTAAGTGTCCAACTGTTCTTTCGACCAGTCGCTATGACATGCACTAACCACCAGGGGGAAGATGCTCCAACGGGTAGTTTAGCTTGCTGCTGTGGTCCAGCCAATCAGAACTGGGCAAGATGATCAGGACTGGGTTAGAAGGGCTGGATACGTGCTGGAGCCCTCCTGCAATCCGTCCCCAGCCCCTATTGTGCACCGGTGGGGTCCCTCTGCCTGGCTGCACCCTCTCGCAATCTGGGACCCCTCGCGGGATGTCCACAGGCTAGGCCGAGGTACCCCCACCAGGCCTCTAGTAGCTAAACAAATACATTTTAACTGTGGATTGATTGGTTGATCAACTAAATTTCAAAATTCTCATCAGGTTGATCACCTTTTAGACAAATATGTGAGAAAAGTTTTTGGATGGAAGGGACTGAATAGCTATGTAGAAAAGGTTTAGGAATTTAGAATATTTGTGAAAAAATCCCCATGTAAATCCTGTTCTTAATAAAGAAACAGAAAGTTAGCACCGCAAAGAAAAGTCTTCAGAGAAACCAAGATGGCAGCATAGGTAAACACCGGAAATTGCTGCCTCCCACAATAAATTCAAAAATACAACTAAAAGACAAAACGGACATCATCCAGAACCACAGGAAGGCTGGCTGAGTGGAAACTCTACAACTAGAAGGAAAGAGAAAAGCACACTGAGTCTCAGAGGAGCTGCAGAGGTGGAGTGCAGAGGTACGGAGACTTGAGCGCACGCGGCAAGGGCTGGCGACTGAGGATGGGGCTGTCTTTTCGAATCGGGAGGGAGCCACAAGCCCCCGACTGCTCTGAACTCCAGTTCCGGGTGAGTCTCTGGGAATCTAGACTCATACGGGAAGAAACTGGACTGTCTGGCAGTGGGTAGAACTCGGAACTTGAGAGTGGCTTTCTCTCAAAGGTGCTTGCAGCAATTACCAGGACACTGAGAAGTGGGGCCTCTTAGGGCAGGGCTGAGAATCAGCCATAGCTGTTTGCTTTGCCCTGTTGTTCCCTTGAGACCCCGCCCCACCCAAGCTGCAGCAGAGGCTTTTGCATATGAATGCCCTGGCCCTTTGCAATGTGAAAATTATCTAACAAACTGCAGCTGGGCCAGACAGACCCAGAACTTCCAAGAGAAGGCCCAAGGCCCCACAGCAGCTTGCATTGCTTCACAGCTGGGCCTCATTTGGACACCTCCAAACCCCAAACAAGGAAGGGGAATCTACAGATCTCTTTGTAGCTCCTGCTGGGTAGCCTCAGGCAGAAGCTAAATTAGCACCTCCTTAGATCCAAGAGCCAGTGTACCCAGTGGTCAGAGTGGGACCATCCAGACTACAACTCCTCAGATCCATAAGTGTCACACTAAGGGGGCAGACTCAGTGAGCACCAAAGCCCCACTGAAGCAAGTCTTGCCCCAGAAGGGTGTCTTCAGCACAGAAATTCTCCCACTGTAGACACAGCTGATTCTCACAGCCAATAGGCCTGGAGGTCAATTCCACTCAGTGATACCTACAACAATCAAGACTTAACCACAACAAGACTGCACAAAGCTCACAAAGGGGTGCACCAAGAGTGTCCACCTCAGGTAATTGGGGAGGCTGAGCCACTGGGCCCTATAGGACACCTAGCACACAAAGCCACCCCACCAACACAGGGAAGCATAAAAAATGCGGAGACAAAGAAACAGGTCACAAATGACAGAAATGGAGGAAAGCAAACTACTGGATATAGTGTTCAAAACCACACTTTTAAGGTTTTTCAAGAACTTTCCAGAAACCACCAATAAATGTAGTGAGACCCTCAAAAAATCTAGTGATACCCTCGAGGTTATGAAAAAGGACCAATTAGAAATTAAGCATACACTGCCTGAAATAAAGGATTTATGCAGAGTTCCAATAGCAGACTAGAGGATCGCAAGAATCAAGTCAAAGATTTGAAATACAAAGAAGCAAAAAACACCCAACCAGAAAAACAAAATGAAAAAAGAATCCAAAAATACGAAGATAGTGTAAGGAGCCTCTGGGACAACTTCAAGCACACCAACATCCAAATTATAGGGGTGCCAGAAGAAGAGAGAGAGCAAGATATCAAAAACCTATTTGAAGAAATAATGACAGGAAACTTCTCCTACCTGGTGAAAGAAATAGACTTACAAGTCCAGGAAGCGCAGAGAACCCCAAACAAAAGGAATCCAAAGAGGACCACACCAAGACACATCATAATTAAAATGCCAAGAGCAAAAGACAGAGAAAATCTTAAAAGCAGCAAGAGAAAGACAGTCAGTTACCTACAAGGGAGTACCCATATGACTGTCAGCTGATTTCTCAACAGAAACTATGCAGGCCAAAAGGGAGTGGCAAGAAATATTCAAAGTGATGAATGCCAAGAACCTACAACCAAGATTACTTTATCCAGCAAAGCTATATTTAGAATTGAAGGTCAGATAAAGAGCTTCACAGATAAGGAAAGGCTAAAGGAGTTCATCACCACCAAACCAGTATTATATGAAATGCTGAAAGGTATTCTTTAAGAAGAGGAAGAAGAAAAAGGTAAAGATACAAATTATGAACAACCAATACACATCTATCAACAAGTGAATCTAAAAATCAAGTGAATAAATAATCTGATGAACAGAATAAACTGGTGATTATAATAGAATCAGGGGCATAGAAAGGGAGTGGACTGACTATTCTTGGGGGGGAAAAGGGTGTGGGGGATGCGGGAAGAGACTGGACAAAAATCGGCACCTATGGATGAGGACAGTGGGGGGTGGGGGGTGAGGGCGGAGGGTGGAGTGGGAACCGGGTGGAAGGGAGCTATGGGGGGAAAAAAGAGGAACAACTGTAATAATCTGAACAATAAAGATTTAATTAAAAAAAAAGAAAAAGAAAGTTAGCACCGCTAGAATGGAAACTGGTTAAAAATGTAAGGAGAACCCTAGCTGGTTTGGCTTAATGGATAGAGCGTCAGCCTGCGGACTGAAGGGTCCCAGCTTCTATTCCTGCCAAGGGCGCACTCCTGGTTTGTGGGCTCAATTCCCAGTAGGGGGCATGCAGGAGGCAGCCAATCAATGATTCTTTTTCATCATTGATGTTTCTATCTCTCTCTCCCTCTTCCTTTCTCTCTATAAATCAATAAAATATATATTTTTTAAAAAATGTAAGGAGAAACAGGGTGAAAGAGGATAAAAGGACATGGTTTAATGAAGAGATTGGAAAAACAGGCATCTTCCCAGCTTGTTATCATACAGTGAAAATGAAAAATTTTCATTCTTCCCCCAATATTAGGCTCTCCACCACTTCCCCTCCCCCAAACCAGTATCCAGAGCAGCTGTTAATGACTCTTTGGGCACTAGTGTCTGGTTTTGGGCTGTCATGTGAAGCATGAAGAGGTCTTGTGGGGTCAGTCAGCTGCAAAGAACAGTTGTCCTTTTGATTTGTTAAATTCTTCCTAACAGTTTTGTTGTTCTCAGATAGTACTGCTAATTCCAGTGTATTGTACTCCCCATTGTGCAGTAACCCTTCAGAAGGCCCATCTAACTTTTTTTTTTTTAAACATATTTGTATTTATTTCAGAGAGAAAGGGAGAGGGGAAAGAGAGATGGAAACATCAATGATGAGAGAGAATCATTGGCTGCCTCCTGAATGCCCCCCACTGGGGATTAAGCCAGCAACCCAGGAATGTGCCCTTGACTGGAATTGAACCTGGGACCCTTCAGTTCACAGGCCGACGCTCTGTCCACTGAGCCAAACCAGCTAGGGCCCATCGAATTTTTTTAACCTTAAAAAAACAACGAAAAACGAACTGTTGTTTTTTTGTTTTGGGGCCAATAGTTTGAATCTCATTTGGGATCCTTGTCTCCTTATCTGGCCTCATTGAATTGTAGTAATGAATTTTCACTATTTCTGGTTTCAAATATTTGTCTTCACTAGCTCCCTGTAGTAAACTTTGGTTTCAGACCTGCTTGGGGGAAAGATTGATTGGGTTTTTTCTTGTTTGTTTTTTGTTTCAGTAAATATGTTCTCTACTTACTCATTATTCTTTATCTTCTTTGTTAAACAGGCCACCAAAGAGTTTCTTGAAGAGATTAACAAGTGGACAGTTCAGTACAACGTTTCCCCTCTTTCTTGGAATGTGGCTGTAAAGTTCCTCATGGCTCGGAAGTTTGATGTGCTCCGCGCCATAGAGTTGTTCCACTCCTACAGGGTATGTAGCTCAGGGTGGACCAGATCTGCTGCAGCTTGGCTCTCTTTGTTGCTGTTTTCTTTGCCACGCCTTACAGACAGTGGTTCTGAGTGTCTTCCCCACTCTCATAAAAAAAAAAAAAAGTGGGTCAGTATTCAAGAGCCCTACCTTGGGGTCAGAAAATCCTTCTGAAGAGATATCTTTCTAAATTTAAAAAAAAAGGAGGGAGAGCGGTAAGAAGCACTAGGATTGGTTTAATTCTAAAGCTCAAGTAGGCCTATTAATGTCATTTCGTTCAATATTCATTCATTTATTCAACAGAAATTTACTGTATACCTGCTATGTTCCAGGTGTAGAGATTACTATTTAGGAAGACAGTAAACAAACAATTATAGAAGTGTTATGATAGGGCAGCACTAGGTTCTGTGGAAGCCTTCCTGAAGGAAATGACTCCTAAATTATGATCTAGCTCTGACTGGTTTGGCTCAGTGGATAGAGCGTCAGCCTGTGGACTGAAGGGTCCCAGGTTTGATTCTGGTCAAGGGCATGTACCTTGGTTGCGGGCACATCCCCAGTGGGGGGTGTGCGGGAGGCAGCTCATCGATGTTTCTCTCTCATTGATGTTTCTAACTCTCTGTCCTTCTCCCTTCCTTTCTGTAAAAAATCAATAAAATACATATTTTTTTAAAAATTATGATCTAAAGAATGAATAGGGCCTTGGCTGGTTTTCTCAGTGGTTAGAGTGTTGGCCCACAGACCAAAGGGTCACTGGTTTGATTCCCAGCCTAGGGTACGTATCTCAGTTGCTGGTTTGGTCCCTGGCCCGAGTCGGGGAGCAAACAGGAGGTAAGCAATCAATGCGTCTCTCTCCCATCAATGTTTCTCTTTCTTCCCCTCCTCTCTCTCCCGTCCACTCTCTCTAAAAAAATAAGTCAATGAAAAAAACATCCTCAAGTGAGGGGAAGAAGAAGGAGAAGGAGAAGGAGAAGGAGAAGGAGAAGGAGAAGGAGAAGGAGAAGGAGAAGGAGAAGGAGAAGGAGAAGGATGAGTAGGAATCAGACAGGGAGATAAAGCTTACAAAAGTATGGCAGAGAGAACAGCAAGTTTCAGATACCTAGAGAGAAATTGAGCTGAGCAGAAACACTAAGTGGGGGTAGGGGTATGGCAAGAGTTTGAGCAGCAGAGGTAAACAAGGCCAGTTAAGGGAGTATCTACCTGCTTTTTCTTAAGGGCAGAGAAATTCATTGAAGGTATAAACAGCAGAATGATTTGATCAGATTTGCATTCTGGAAAGACTTTTCTCACTGTATTTTAGAGAATGGATCATAATGGCTATACTGAAGACAGACCAAATTAAAAGGCTCTTGTACTTGTAGGAAAAGAGATTATTGTGGTGTCTTTAGGCGTAGTGTCAAGTGGGTAGATTCTAGAAGTAAGATTGGTAGGACAGCGTTGCTTAAACTGGTATGTGAGGCAAGAGGAGACTAGGGTTCTAGGTATCTGCCTTGGATGATGGGGCACATGGTGGGGGCATTCACTAATATAGAAGACACTGAACAGTGCAGGTATATGGACAGAGAAGGTCATGAGTTTAGTTTGGCCATGTTAAGTTTGAAGTGCCATTGGGATATCTAAATAGAAATGTCCTCTAAGCAGTTGGAATATGCATTTAGAGTTCAGAAAAGAAATCTGGATACAAGTAGAGCTTTTGGAGTGACCAAAGTAGAGCTGAATATTGGAGCCATGAGAATGGGTGAGGTCATTCTGGAGAGTGTGAGGAATAGGAAGACATGTAGGGCAGAATCTCACCTCAGACTTTTTGCTTTTCTTGGTTGAAAAGTTGTTTTATAGGTTGAATTTGAATGCTTTATGTAGGGCATGCACTCTCCTGTGATCCCACCACTCTCCTGTGATCCCAAATCTTCATTTGCTACTGAAGGCATTTGAATTTGCTTTTAGAGAAGGATTAGGAAGACCTGGTTTGTTTTATTTTATTTGATTTGTTTTCAGAGCTTAGAACTTTTAATTTGTCCCAAAGCTGCTGAAGCAAAATCATGATAAGACATTCTGTTTTCCATTATACCCCCAACACACACACACACACACACACACACACACACACACACACACACACACAAAACAACAAAACAAAACTATTTGTCGGGAAAAAATGGTTTTGTACATGAGAAGAAACAACATAAATTCAACACTGACAGATAAGGGTTAGCTCTATCACTCATCTCTTCAAAATGTTTATACGAATGAATATCCAGTCAAAACAACAGGGTATCTCCTTTGAAATGTAATCTAAATGGATTTCCAAGTAGACCACAGGACTGTATACTGTCTTGGAATATTCTTAGAAGGCTCTGTCATTGATCAGGTAACAGTAAAAACACCAGAGTCCTTCTTTCAAATGGAAGAGGGAAAGAGAGGGATAGAAGAAACTATTCAAACTTCGTCTTCTTTCCTTGTGACTTGTGATCACCTCCTCCTCCTCTGCCTCTTAGGAATCCTCCTCGACTTCCAAAACCTCCCCAGCTTCTGCCACCAAATCCACCTTGGCCTCTTCTGCCACCACTCTGCCTCTGCTGTGATCCCCAAAGCCACCATCACCCTTGGGTTTGGCCGAGTCCAAACTAACTTTGTTTCAATCAATTTCACTGCCTTCCATGGCCTCCTTGGCTTTGGCGTCTTCCTCACTGTTGAAGTCTACAAAGCCAAGCCCTTTGGAAGAGGCTGTCTCCCGGTTGGTGTCTATGCTTGCCTGGGCAGAGCCATCAGATGACTTCTTCAATGTCTCCTCTGTAGTCTCCTCAGATAGACCTTTAACAAACAGAGTTTTGGATGGATGGCTTTTTGCATTAGGCGATCCCTTGGGTCCTTGCCATTCCAGCCTGATTGCTCTGCCCTCTATTTCTCTTTTACTACAGGAATTTAAAGCTTCTTTAGCATCTTCAAATGAAGCAAATTCTATAAATGTATACCCTTTAGATTTGCCAGTTTGGTTCTGGGGCTCTTTGATAAAAGCTGCCTTCTCAAATACTTCCTGAAGAGTTTCTTCTTTTGCACTGTAGGAAAGGTTGCTTAAAACCAGTGTTTTTTGATTCACCACTCCAGGTGCTATTCTTTCCACCTCTATGGTCTTAATTTTGACCTTTCTCTCCCATATAGCACAGGGAAGTGGATCGGCCATCCATTAATGTTCTCTGCTTTTCTTCCAAAGTTTTCTCTGCATTAGCTTCTGTCTTAAATTCAATATAAGTAATCCCTTTAGTCTTTCCATCCTTGCTGACTAATATGATCTCCATAGCATCTTCAAACACTTCTTTTAATTCGTACTGAGTAACTTTATAAGGCAAATTGTTCTTGTATCTCGATCTTTTTTACTGTCTTTTCCCTTTGGTTTATCTACTTCAATTTTATTGCCAAAGACTTTTATTTTTTTACTAGAGGCCCGGTGCACAAAAATTTGTGCACTCGGGGCCGGGGGGATCCCTCAGCCCGGCCTATGCCCTCCCGCAGTCTGGGACTCCTCGGGGGATGACCACCTGCTGGCTTAGGCCTGCTCCCCGGGGGATTGGGCCTAAGATAGCAATCAGACATCCCTCTGGCAGCCCGGGAACCTTCGGGGGATGTCCACTTGCCAGCAGGGAGCAGACCTAAGCTGCAGTCGGACATCCTTAGCGCTGCTGAGGAGGCAGGAGAGGCTCCCACCACCACCGCTGTATTGGCAGCCATCAGCCTGGCTTGTGGCTGAGCAGAGCTCCCCCATGTGGGAGCGCACTGACCACCAGAGGGCAGCTCCTGCATGGAGTGTTTGCCCCCTGGTGGTCAGTGTGTGTCATAGTGAACAGTCATTCCCAGTCTTTCTGCTGTTAGGGTCAGTTTGCATATTACCCTTTTACTGTATAGGATAGAGGCCTGGTGCACAGGTGGGGACCGGCTGGTTTGCCTTGAAGGGTGTCCTGGATCAGGGTGGGGGTCCCACTTGGGTGCCTGGCCAGCCTGGGTGAGGGCTGATGGCTGTTTGCAGCTGGTCACACCCCCTTCAGGGTGGGGCTCCCCACTGGGTTGCCTGGCCAGTCTGGGTGAGGGGCTGAGGGCTGTTTTCAGGCTGGCCAGCGACTGAAGCTCCCAGCCTCTCCTTTTTTTCTTTTTTTTATTCTGGGATTTATTTACCTTCTATAATTGAAACATTGTTGCCGTCACTGGCGCTCCCAGCTCTGAGGCCACGGCCGGCTGAAAGCAGGTATCTGGGGTTTGTTTAGCTTCTATAATTGAAACATTGTTGCTTTCGGGCTCAGAGCCTGGCTGCGGCAGGCAGGGAACCTTGGCTTCCTCCATCACTGGAGCAAGCAAACCTCATGTTCGCTTCAGCTGCGTGGCTGCCGGACGCCATCTTTGTTGGCAGTTAATTTGCATATCGCCCTGATTAGCCAATGGGAAGCGTAGTGGAGGTATGGTTAATTACCGTTTTTGTCTTTTATTAGATAGGATTGTTATTTGTAAAATATATTTATATTGATTTCAGAGAGAGGAAGGGATAGGGAGAGATAGAAACATCAGTGATGAAAGAGAATCATTGATTGCCTACCTCCTGCAGGCTCCACACGGGTGACGAAGCCTGCAACCCAGGCATGTGCCCTGACCAGAATTGAACTGTGACCTCCTGGTTCATAGGTTGACGCTCAACCACTGAGCTAGGCCGGCTTTTTCCAGCATTTCCAGCTGCTTCAGCAGATTCAAAATCCACATAGCCAAACTTCCTAGATACACTAATTCTGATATCCATAATAGCAAGATCATTAAAAGAAAAAAATTATGTGTATATATATATATATATATATATATTCATTTATTTCAGAGAGGAAGAGATAGAAACATCAGTGATGAGAGCGAACCATTGATTGGCTGCCTGCCATACTCCCCCCACTGTGGATTGAGCCTGCAACCCGGGCATATGCCCTTGACTAGAATCAAACCCAAGACCCTTCAGTCCGCAGGCCGACACTCTGTCCACTGAGCCAAACCACCTAGGGCGCAAGATCATTTTTAGCAAAAACATCACTGATACTTGTTTTTAATTCAGGAGCAGATTTGCGGAAGTTCAGGTTTCCAACAAAGAGATTGAAAGCCGTAGTTGGTTTTGTGGTTTCTGCTTTCTGTTTTGCCATTTCCTTCTTTTGTTTCCCAGGTGCTTCTTTGACAGGCTCTTCCTCCTCCTTTTCATCCTCCTCCTCATCATCTTTATCGTCCTCCTTTCATCACCGTCCTCTTTGTCTTCATCCTCAGCTGTGTTTTTGGCCTTCACGGGCACAACTTTTATAGGAGATTTCTTGCCTTTGGCTGGTGCAATCTCCATCGGTTCTTCTTCAAAGTCATCTTCTTTGTCATTATCATCTTCATCCTCCTTCTCCTCCTCTTCACTGTCATCATCATCTTCCTCATCACTGTATTCCTTCTTGGCATTCTTGTCATTCTTTGCTCCCTTCTTACCAGGGTTGCTACAAATGCTTTGCCTGCTGTACCTTTCTTCTTGCCAGGTTTGGCTAATGTTTTGGCTGGTGTAACTGCTGCCTTTTTGCCAGGGGTGACAACTGCTTTTTTCCCCTGGTGTGGCAATTACAATCTTTTTTGTTTGGGAAACCATCACTTTCTTTCCTGGAGTTGTGGTAGCCTTCTTGCCTTTTTTTCTGTTTTCATCTTCTTCATCTTCACTATTTTCTACTTCCTTTGGAGGAGGAACCATTTTGGGGGGGTCACCTTGATTTTAATCAGCCTTTGGGAGCTTCACCATGATGATGGCTTATGATGGTGGAGTGTGTGGCGGTGAGTGCCACAGATGTGCCCAGAGGAAGCAAACAACGTTATGGTAGTGAAGAACCGGAGCGCGTATGTTTCTCTACCAGCTAGAGCTCGAGACTGAGTGGAAAGCTGGTTTGTTGTATTCACCATTGTATTCCTGGCACTTTGTTCAGTGCCTGGCACATAGTAGTTGCTCTACAAATATTTGCAGAGTAAATGAATGAGTGAGCAAGTGAATGGGAGGGGGGGATCCCACAAAGAGATTTAGAAGAAATAATTGAAGAAATAACAAAACCCAGAAAGTATTCTCTATGAACGATAGAGAATGCCTCAGGAAGGAGGGAATGTGAGTGGTTAACCTGGTTACATAAAGGAGGACTGAAAATGCCTACTGGATTCAGTGACAGGAAGGTCCTTCTGTAATTAGAGGACATGGTAATGCAGTAGACAGGGCATGAGGGACCTGAAGGTGAGCTTAAATAATCTGGCCATGGCTCTTCCCAAAAGCAGCCCGAGGTGACCTCTGAGAATGGTTTGCTGTTCACTTGACCCAGAAAACCTCACAAATCCTTGCAAATCAAGAGGTTCAGTTCAAGTCTTTGCATTCACTTTAAGAACACTTATAAAGACCATTTTGAAGACCTCCAGTGAAAGCTGAACCAGAAATAGCTTGGCAAAAGAACCAAGATGGCAGCATAGGTAACCGCCGGTACTTGCTGCCTCCCATAACCACATCAACATTACAACTAAAATACAGAACAAACATCATTCAGAAACACCTGAAAGCTGGCTGAATGGAAGTCCTACAACTAGAGAAGTAAAGAAGAAAGCACAATGAGACTGGTAGGAGGGGTGGAGGCCCGGAATGAGCTGGTCCAACACCCGCATGTGCTACTTTTTTAATCCGGAGGGAGATTTTCTCTGTGGAGGCTGCCTGTGAGGAGCAAGGGGTCCCAGCCCCGCACCAGACTCCCAGCCCAGGGTTCCAGAGCTGGGAAGAGAAGTCCCCACAACTATGGACTGTAAAAACCAGTGGGGATTGTGGCTGAGTAACAAGGAGGCTGCTAGAGTCCCAGATGTTCCATTGAAAGGGTTGGTGCATGAACTTACTTGCCAGGAGCCGGTCCATCCTTGCTGTTTCAAGGGACCTGGCATATATGGCATACTGTTCTTAATATGTTTGCTCACCTTCTTGGCACTATGTGTTTTAACCAAGGTCACCTCTCTGAGAAAGGTTGTTTCCCCAGGTAGGCATTTTCCCCTGAAGTTAGGGAGGGAATAAAACCCCTTAACTAAGTGCCAGGCGGGTAATTAATCACTTTAACTACGAACAATCATGCTTAAGCTACATAATCTTTACTCCCTGGAATGGAGATAAGAAACGCCCTAACCTTTGGAATAGAGATTGATAGGATTGGAATCAACTGGTATAAATACAGATGTAACAAGACAACAGGACACAGAACCTAGACACAGAACCTACACAGAACCTAGAGACAGAAGAACCTCTCTAGAGACAGAACATGGCAAAAGATCCTGGACAGAAACTGGCCACAGAACCTAGAGACAGAACCTATCGAGAGAACCTGGCTGAAGAAGCTAGAGACAGAACCTGGCTACAGAACCTGGATAGAACATGGCAAGAGAACCTGACTAGAACCTGGTGACTGAACCTGGCAAAAGATCCTGGACAGGACCTGGCTACAGAACTTGGTTGGAGAACCTAGCCAGAACCTGGCTGAAGAACCTGGCTACAGAATCTGGTGACTGAACCTGGCTGGAGAACCTGGAGAACCTGGCTGGAGAACCTAGCAAGAGAACATGGACACAGAACCTGGCTGGAGATCCTGACCAGAACTTCGCTGGAGATCCTAACCAGAACTGGGCTAGAGATCCTGGTTAGGCTCCTGATCAACTGAACGCTGTCTCCGTGTCATTCCTTCTTCGCTGACTCCGTCCACACCTTTGGGGACCCCTGGATCTACTGGGGTTGGACCCCAGCACTTACTCAGGGATCCAGACACCTATGGGGAGGAACAGGATTGTCTGGCATCAGGGCAGGAACTCAGGGATGGCTTTCTCCTAGACAGAGTTGCTCACAAAGGTCTTTATTCCTGTGCTGGGATCTCCCCTGTCACAGGGCTGACTGGCAGCCATATCTGAGTCTCCATCAGCCTGGAGTACAGTGTTTCCTCCACCATCAGGATTCCTCGGGATTCCCCCAGACTATGCCCCATCCAATTTGCAGCCCCACCCAAGCTGTTTGTAGCACCTTTTATATATGAATGGTCTGTCCTGGCTCAGGTTTCAGACTTTTCTAAAATCTCTCAAACAAGCTTCAGCTGGTGACAGCTTGCCCCAAACCTATCAATAAAAGGCCCAAGACCCAGCACTAGCACCAGGCTGCCTTACTTCACAGCTGGGCCTCGCCTAGCACCTCTGAGCCCAATACAAATAGCAAATAGCTATCTGCAGATCCGTCTGTAGCTCCTGCTGGGTGGCCCCAGGCAGTGGCTGACTTTGCACCTCCCTGGAGGCCACAGAGGAAGTGAACCCAGTGGACAGCTTCAAACCATAGCAGTTTACAACTCTACACAACCACAAGTGAGACACTCAAGAGGCAGACTCATTGAGCACCAAAGCTCCACATAAGCAAATCCTGTTCCATAGGGGTGTTTCCTGCACAGCAGCTCAGCTGTTCCTCACAGCCAGTTGTCCTGGGGGTCAATTCCTCCCAGTGACACTTACAGCAATCAAGGCTCAACTATAACAAGACTGTGCACACAGCCCACACAGGGCTGCACCTACAGTGCCCAGGTCAGGTGACTGGGGAGGCAGAGCCACTGGGCCCTAGAGGATGCCTATTACACAAGGCCACTCTACCAATTCCAGGAGATATAGCAGCTCTACCTAATACATAAAAACAAACACAGGAAGCAGACAAAATGCAGAGACAAAGAAACATGTCACAAATGAGAAACGGAAGCAAGTAAACTACTGGATACAGAGTTCAAAACTGTGGTTATAAGGTTACTTAAGGATCTTCATGAGACTTTCAAGAATCTTAGTAAGAATTTCAAAGACATGAAAAAGGACCAGTCAGGAATTAAGCGTAAACTAACTGAAATAAAGAATCATTTACAGCCTGGCCGGCATGGCTCAGCAGTTGACCCAGGAACCAAGAGGTTGCAGTTTGATTCCTGGTCAGGGCACATGCTTGAGGTTGTGGGTTCGATCCCCAGTAGGGGGCGTGCAGGAGGCAGCCAAACAATGATTCTCTTTCATCATTGATGTTTCTATCTCTCTCTCCCTCTCCCTTCTTCTCTGAAATAAATAAAAATATATTTTAAAAAAGGATCATTTACAGGGATTCAACAGTAGAGGATTCTGAGAGTCATATCAATGATTTGGAATATGAGAAGGCAAGAAACACCTAATTGGAAGAGCAAAAAGAAAAAAGAATCCAAAAATATGAAGTTAGTGTAAGGAGCCTCTGGGACAACTTCAAGCATACCAACATTCGCAATATGTGGATGCCAGAAGGAGAAGGGGGAGAGCAAGATATTGAAAATCTATTTGAAGAAATAATGATAGGAAACTTCCTCTACCTGGTGAAAGAAATAGACTTACAAGCACAGGAAGCACAGAGTCCCAAAGAAGAGGAACCCAGCCCTAGCTGGTTTGGCTCAGGGGATAGAGCATTGGCCTGCGGACTGAAGGGTCCCAGGTTCAATTTCAGTCAAGGGAACATACTGTGATTGTGGGCTCAATCTACAGTAGGGGGCGGTCAGGAGGTAAGTGGTTAGTGATTCTCTCTCATCATTGAGGTTTCTATCTCTCCCTCTCCCTTACTCTCTCAGAAATCAATAAAAATATATATACAAAAAACCAAAAAACAGAAGAGGAACCCAATGAGGCCCACACCAAGACACATCATAATTAAAATGCCAAGGGTTAAAGACAAAAGTATCTTTCTTTCTTTTCTTTTCTTTTCTTTTTTTTTTTTTTAGTGCTGTGCATTTAGATGGTTTTTTTGTTGTATTTTTATTGATTTCAGACAGGAAGGGAGAGGGAGAAAGAGAGAAACATCAATAATGAGAGAGAATCATTGATTGGCTGCCTCCTGCACGCCCCCTACTGGGGATCAAGCCCACAGATCGGGCATGTGCCCTTGACTGGACTCAAACCTGGAATCCTTCAGTCAGCAGACCGATGCTCTAGCCACTGAACCAAACCAGTTAGGGCCAAACAGAGTATTTTGAAAGTAGCGAGAGAAAAACTGTCAGTTGCCTACAAGGGAGCACCCATAAGACTGTCAGCTGATCTCTCAACAGAAACTTTGGAGGCCAGAAGCGGGTGGCAAGAAATATTTAAAGTGATGAATGGTAAGATCCTACTACCAAGGTTACTCTACCCAGCAAAGCTCTCATTTAGAATTGAAGGTCAGATAAAGAGCTTCACAAACAAGAAAAAGCTAAAGGAGTTCATCACCACCAAACCAGTATTACATGAAATGGTGAAGGGGAAAAAGAAGAAGGAGAAGAAAGTGAAGAGATTAAAAATATGAACAGCCCTGACTGGTTTGGCTCAGTGGATAGAGCGTCGGCCTGCAGACTGAAGGGTCCCAGGTTTGATTCCAGTCAAGGGCATGTTCCTTGGTTGCGGGCACATCCCCAGTAGGGGGTGTGCAGGAGGCAGCTGATCGATGTTTCT
Source organism: Myotis myotis (assembly GCF_014108235.1). Classification (NCBI taxonomy): domain Eukaryota; kingdom Metazoa; phylum Chordata; class Mammalia; order Chiroptera; family Vespertilionidae; genus Myotis; species Myotis myotis. The sequence goes on along the minus strand of NW_023416313.1, from coordinate 117,838,776 downwards.
CTCTCATCGATGTTTGTAACTCTCTATCCCTCTCCCTTCCTCTCTGTAAAAAATCAATAAAATATATTTTAAAAAATATGAACAATTAAATGGCAACAAATACAAATATCTATCAATAACTGAATATAAAAATTAAAATCAACAAACAGAAATCTAATGAACAAAATAAACTGGTGAATAAAATAGAACCAGAGGTATGAAAGCATGGAAATGACTGATGAATCTCAGAAGGAAGTTGGGTGGTGGGGACGGGAACAGATTAACCAAAGATCTTACCTATGGACACACAGAGTAGGGTGGTGAAGGGCTGGAGTGAGAACCGTGTGGAGGGGGTCAATGGTGGGGAAAGGGGGCATGTGAAATACTCTCAACAATAAAGATTTTTTTTGAGGAGAGAACCAAGATGGCGGCATAGGTTAACGCTGGAGTTTGCTGCTTTGAACAACTACTTCAAAAGTGAAACCAAAAAACGGAAGGGACATCACCCAGAACCACAGGAACGCTGCCTGAGTGGAAGTCCTACAACTAGGAGGAAAGAGAAACGCATACGGACACTCAGAGGAGGCGCAGTGCTGAAGTCAAATTCTGAGGTGCGGAGTGCGCGAGCGGGCTGGCGGCGGAGGGCGCGGTTGGCGTTTTCAATCGGGAGGGAGTCGCAGAATCTGAGCTCCAGATCCGAGCGAGTCTTTAGGGACCCAGACTCAAACGGGAGAAGCGGGACTGTCTGGCTTCGGTCAGAGCGAGTGCAGCTTTCTCTCTGAGCTTTGCAGCGGGTGCTGGGACTCAGAGAGGCAGAGCCCCTGGGGACAGGACTGAGAGCCGCCATAACTGCTCTCTCCGGCCCACCCTGTTGATCCTGTGCGACCCGCCCCGCCCAAGCCCTGCACACAGGCATTTGCCGGATAGCCTCAGGCAAAGGCTAGATTAGCACCTCCCTAGAGGACAGAAGTTCTCTCACTGCTGACACAGCTGATTCTCATAGCCACTTGGCCTGGAGGTCAAACCCTCCCTGGAATTAGCTACAACAATCAAGATTTAACTATAAGACTGTGAACAAAGACCACTAGGGGGTGCACCAAGGAAGCATAACAAAATGCGGAGACAAAGAAACAGGACAAAATTGTCAATGGAAGATATAGAGTTCAGAACCACACTTTTAAGGTCTCTCAAGAACTGTTTAGAAGCCGTCGATAAACTTAATGAGATCTACAAGAAAACTAATAAGACCCTCGATCTTATATTGGGGAACCAACTAGAAATTAAGCATACACGGACTGAAATAACGAATATTATACAGACTCCCGACAGCAGACCAGAGGAGCGCAAGAATCAAGTCAATGATTTGAAATGCGAGGAAGCAAAAAACACCCAACCGGAAAAGCAAAATGAAAAAAGAATCCAAAAATGCGAGGATAGTGTAAGGAGCCTCTGGGACAGCTTCAAGCGTACCAACATCAGAATTATAGGGGTGCCAGAAGATGAGAGAGAGCAAGATATTGAAAACCTATTTGAAGAAATAATGACAGAAAACTTCCCCCACCTGGTGAAAGAAATGGACTTACAGGTCCAAGAAGCGCGGAGAACCCCAAACAAAAGGAATCCAAAGAGGACCACACCAAGACACATCATAATTAAAATGCCAAGAGCAAAAGATAAAGAGAGAATCTTAAAAACAGCAAGAGAAAGAAACTCAGTTACCTACAAGGGAATACCCATACGACTGTCAGCTGATTTCTCAACAGAAACTTTGCAGGCCAGAAGGGAGTGGCAAGAAATATTCAAAGTGATGAATACCAAGAACCTACAACCAAGATTACTTTATCCAGCAAAGCTATCATTCAGAATTGAAGGTCAGATAAAGAGCTTCACAGATAAGGAAAAGCTAAAGGAGTTCATCACCACCAAACCAGGATTATATGAAATGCTGAAAGGTATCCTTTAAGAAGGGGAAGAGGAAGAAAAAGGTAAAGATACAAATTATGAACAACAAATATGCATCTATCAACAAGTGAATCTAAGAATCAAGTGAATAAATAATCTGATGAACAGAATGAACTGTTGATTATAATAGAATCAGGGACATAGAAAGGGAATGGACTGACTATTCCTGGGGAGGAAAGGGGTGTGGGAGATGCGGGAAGAGACTGGACAAAAATCGTGCACCTATGGATGAGGACAGTGGGTGGGGAGTGAGGGCGGAGGGTGGGGCGGGAACTGGGAGGAGGGGAGTTATGGGGGGAAAAAAAAGAGGAACAAATGTAATAATCTGAACAATAAAGATTTAATTAAAAAAAAATAAAAAAAAAAAAGATTTTTTTAAAAAAACAACACCACTAAAAAAGAACACACACTTCTGAAACATTGCAAGCAATCAAGGCTTTGTGTTTTTGAAAAGCCACTAAGTATCTGAACGATGTCACTTTACAGAAGCAATGTGTGCCATTTCGTTGTTACAGTGGTGCAGTTGGCAGGTGTGCCTAGGCCACTTGGGGCTGGACACAGGGTGAGTGGCCCAAATAGAGTGCTGAATTTCTGCTGCACAAGCTTAAAAATGCAGAGACTGATGCTGAACTTCAGGGTTTAGATGTCCATTCTCCGGTCATTGAGCACATCCAGGTGAACAAAGCTCCCCGAACTTATGGAGCTCACGGGCAGATGAACCCATACATGAGCTCTCCCTGCCACATTGACCTGATCCTCACTACAAAGGAGAAGACTGTTCCTAAACCAGAGCAGGAGGTTGCACAAAAGAAAAAGATATCCCAGAAGAACCTGAAGAAAGAAAAACGTATGGCCCTGGAGTAAATTCAGCATAAAGTAAATATTAATAAAAGTTAAAAAAAAATATAAAGAATCTGGCCGTGGAAAATGATGTCATGGTACCTGTTGTTGACAGAGGATATCAAAGGGAGGGGCGACTTTTGTTTTTAAATTGATGAGAGAGAGAGAGAGAGAGAGAGAGAGAGAGAGAGAGAGAAACATCGATTTGTTGTTCCACTTATTTAACTTGCAATCTTGGCATATCCAGATGATGCTCTAAACAACTGAGCTATCCGGCCAGGGTGAGGGGTGACTCTTATTTACAACAGGATAAGCCTGTGCCTGGAAGATATATGAAGATGTCTGCTTCCAGACCCTTTGGGGGGACCTCTATACTAATAATAGAAAAATATGTAAATTGACTATACCTCCACAATGCCCACAGCCAATCAGGAGTGAGTATGCAAATTAACCTGACAAAGATGGCGGGCCTGTGGGTAGTGCGTACGCGCTCAGGCGCCAAGTGGCTGGTGGCAGGGTAGGACGCTTGCATCGTTGCCATGGCAACAGCGCAGGCGTTCCACCCCGCCCCGGGCCTCTGGGCAGAGCGGGAAGGCGGAAGGGTGATCCAGCCAGAGCAAAGGCAGTGCCGGAAGCCAGGGGAAGGAAGGCCTATTCTTGCTCAAATCTTTGTGCATTGGGCCTCTAGTATTTTAATATCCTGGTGCAATATCTCTGCTGCTACATATTCAAGAATTTTGGAACAAGACAGGGATGCCCCCTCTCACCATTCCTGTTCAACATAGTACTGGAAGTGTTAGCCATTGCAATTAGGCAAGAAGAAGAAATAAAAGGTATCCAAATTGGAAAAGAGGAAGTAAAACTGTCCTTATTTGCAGACGACATGATATTATACATACAAAACCCTAGAGACTCCATCAAAAAGCTACTGGACTTAATACATGAATTTGGCAATGTAGCAGGATACAAAATTAACCCCAAGAAATCTGAGGCGTTTCTATACACCAATAGTGAACTTTCAGAAAGAGAGATTATAAAAACAATCCCGTTTACCATCGCACCCAAAAAATTAAGCTACCTAGGAATAAACTTAACTAAAGAGGTAAAAGACCTCTACTCAGGAAACTACAGGACGTTGAAAAAAGATATAGAGGAAGACATAAACAGATGGAAGAACATACCATGTTCATGGATTGGTAGAATCAACATCATTAAAATGTCGATACTACCCAAAGCAATCTATAAATTCAACGCACTTCCCATTAAAATACCAACGGCATACTTCATAGATCTAGAACGAACTCTCCAAAATTTCATCTGCAATAAAAAAAGACCCCGAATAGCTGCAGCAATCCTGAAAAAGAACAAAGTAGGTGGGATCTCAATACCAGATATCAAGATGTATTACAAAGCCACTGTTCTCAAAACTGCCTGGTACTGGCACAAGAATAGGCATATAGATCAATGGAATAGAATAGAGAGCCCAGAAATCGGCCTGAACCAATATGCTCAATTAATGTTTGACAAAGGAGGCAAGAACATACAATGGAGCCAAGATAGTCTCTTCAATAAATGGTGTTGGGAAAATTGGACAGATATATGCAAGAAAATGAAACTAGACCACCAACTTACACCATACACAAAAATAAACTCAAAATGGATAAAGGACTTAAATGTACGACAGGAAACCATAAAAATTCTAGAAGAATCCAAAGGCAACAAAATCTCAGACATATGCCAAAGCAATTTCTTCACTGATACAGCTCCTAGGGCACTTGAAACTAAAGAGAAAATGAACAAATGGGACTGCATCAAAATAAAAAGCTTCTGCACAGCAAAAGAAACCATCAACAAAACAACGAGAAAACCCACTGTGTGGGAAAACATATTTACCAATGTCATATCTGATAAGGGCCTAATCTCCAAAATTCATAGGGAACTCATACAACTTAACAAAAGGAAGATAAACAATCCAATCAAAAAATGGGCAAAGGACCTAAATAGACACCTTTCAAAAGAGGACATTCAGAAAGCCAAGAGACATATGAAAACATGCTCAAAGTCACTAATCATCCGAGACATGCAAATCAAAACAACAATGATGTACCATCTCACACCTGTCAGAATGGCTATCATCAACAAATCAACAAACGACAAGTGCTGGAGAGGATGTGAGAAAAAGGAACACTTGTGCACTGCTGGTGGGAATGCAGACTGGTGCAGCCACTATGGAAGACAGTATGGAGTTTCCTCAAAAAACTGAAAATGGAACTCCCATTTGACCCTGTGATCCTTCTTCTAGGAATATATCCCAAGAAACCAGAAACACCAATCAGAAAGGATATATACACCCCTATGTTCATAGCAGCATAATTCACCATAGGTAAGATCTGGAAACAGCCTAAGTGCCCATCAGTAGATGAATGGATTAGAAAACTGTGGTACATCTACACGATGGAATACTATGCTGCTCTAAAAAGGAAGGAACTCTTACCATTTGCAACGGCATGGATGGAACTGGAGAGCATTATACTAAGTGAAATAAGCCAGTCAATGAAGGAAAAATACCACATGATCTCACTCATTCATTGATAATAGTGACCATTATAAACTTTTGAACAATAATATATACAGAGGCAGAGCTGCCTCAAACAGATTGTCAAACTGCAGCGGGAAGGCCGGGGAGGGTTGGGGGACAGGAGGTAGGGGGGTAAGAGATCAACCGAAGGACTTGTATGCATGCATATAAGCATAACCAATGGACATAAGACACTGGGGGATAGGGGAGGCTAGGGGACTGTCTAGGGCGGGGGGGGGGGGGAAATGGACTCATATGTAATACCCTTTGTATTACTTTAAGCAATAAAAAAAAATAAAATAAATAATTATAATTAAAAAAAAAATACAGAATCTGGCTACACAGAACTTGGCTGGAGATCCTGGCTAGAGAGCCTGGCTAGGCTGCTGATCAACTGAACTCTGTCTCCGTGTCAGTCCTTCGCTCACTTTGTCCACACCTTGAATTTTGACTCTGACACTAATGATACATACTGATTGGTCTTAAGAATCAGGATTCCCAGTGAGTCAAAGAAAACTCTTCTACCTAAGGGACTAACAGGTGTCATTGGACAGGAATTCTGATAAAACTCAGTTGGCCTGGAAGGGGGTTTGGTTAGTTGACTGGTAAAGTCCCTTATCTCTGAAATTTGGTGATTACAGAAAGCTGTCCTTGATATACAGTATTTTTTTTTAATCTTTAATATTAAAAGTATTACATATATCCCCTTATTTCCCCGATTAACCCCCTCCAGCCCACCCCCATTCCCCACACCAGACCCCCACCACCCAACTGTCTGTGTCCATGGGCCATGCATATATGCATACAAGGTCTTTGGTTGATTACCTCCCACCCACTCACCCTCCCTGCCTTCACTCCGAGATTTTGCACTCTGTTCCATGCTTCCCTGTCTCTGGATCCACTCTGTTCATGAGTTTATTTTGTTACTTAGATTCCATATATGAGTGAGATCATGTGATACTTGTCTTTCTCTGGCTGGCTTATTTCACTTAGCACGATACTCTTCAGGTCCCTCCATGCTGTCTCAAAGAGTAAGAGATTCTTCTTTTTTATTGCTACATAGTATCCATGATATAAATGCACCACAGCTTTTTTATCCACTCATCTACTGATGGACACTTGGGCTGTTTCTAGATTTTAGCTATTGTAAATTGTGCTCCTATGAACGTAGCAGTGCATATATTCTTTCTGATTGGTGTTTCGGGTTTCTTAGGATATATTCCTAGAAGTGGGATCATATTTAATTTTTTGAGGAAACTCTATACTGTTTTTCATAATGGCTGCATCAGTCTGCATTCCCACCAGCAGTGTACTAGGATTCTCTTTTCTCCACATCATTGACAGCACTTGTCATTTGTTGATTTAAAAAACAAACAAATATATATATATATATATATACACACACACACACACACACACACACACACACACACTCTAGAGGAAATATATATATATATATATATATATATATATATATATATATACACACACACACACACACACACACACACACACTCTAGAGGCCCGGTGCACAAAAATTTGTGCACTCGGGGGGGGGGTCCCCTCAGCCCGACCTATGCCCTCTTGCAGTCTGGGACCCCTCGGAGGATGTCCACCTGCTGGCTTAGGCATGCTCCCTCTGGCAGCCCGGCAGCCCTCGGGGGATGTTCACTTGCCAGCAGGGAGCAGACCTAAGCTGCAGTTGGACATCCTTAGTGCTGCTGAGGAGGCGGGAGAGGCTCCCGCCACCACCACTGTGCTGGCAGCCATCAGCCTGGCTTGTGGCTGAGCAGAGCTCCACCTGTGGGAGTGAACTGGCCACCAGGGGGCTGTTCCTGCATTGAGCATCTGCCCCCTGGTGGTCAGTGTGTGTCAGTGACCAGTCATTCCCAGTCGTTCTGCTGTTAGGGTCAATTTGCATATTACCCTTTTATTATATAGAATAGAGGCCTGGTGCACAGGTGGGGGCCGACTGGTTTGCCCTGAAGGGTGTCCTGGATCAGGGTGGGGGTCCTGCTGGGGTGCCTGGCCAGCCTGGGTGAGGGGCTGATGGGTATTTGCAGGCTGGTCAAGCCCCCCAGTGGGGACCCTCACCCCATGGGAGTTTGGCCAGCCTGGGTGAGGGGCCGATGGCCTTTTTCAGCCTGCCCACACCCCCTTCAGGGTGGGGGTCCCCACTGGGGTGCCTGTCCAGCCTGGGTGAGGGGCTGATGGCTGTTTTCAGACTGACCAAGCCCCCAGTGACCAAAGCTCCCAGCCTTTCCTTTTTCTGTTTTTTTTTTTATTCACTCAAGCTCCATGGCCATGGCGACTGGAAGCAGGTATCTGGGGTTTATTTACCTTCTATAATTGAAACTTTGTTGCCTTGCGAGGAGGCAGCAGCCAGCTGGGAAGCTTGGCTTCTTCTATCATTGGGGCAACCAAGCCTTCTGCTTGCTCCAGCTCCGTGGCTGCCGGCCGCTATCTTGGTTGGGTTAATTTGCATATAGTCACTCTGATTGGTTGGTGGGCGTGGCTTGGGCATAGCAAAGGTACAGTCAATTTGCATGTTTGTCTATTATTAGGTAAGATTTTATTGATTCAATGAGGAAGAGAGAGATAGAAACATCAATGATGAGAGAGAATCATAGATCAGATGCCTCCTACTGGGGATGGAGCCCACAACCCAGGCATGTGCCCTTGACCGGAATTGAGCCCGGGATCTTTCAGGCCACTTGCCATCGCTCTGTCCACTGAGCCAAACCGGCTAGGGCTTTTTAAAAAAAAAAAAAATATATATATATATATATATATATATATATATAGCGTTTTCAGAGAGGAAGGAAGAGGGAGAGAGAGTTGAAATCATCAAGGATGAAAGAGAATCATCGATCAGCTGCCTCCTGCACACCCCCTACTGGGTATTGAGTTCACAACCTGGGCATGTGCCCTTGACCTGAATTGAACCTGGGACCCTTCAGTCCACAGGCCGAAGCTCTAGCCACTTAGCCAAACCAGCTAGGGCTGTTGATAGTAGCCATTCTGACAGGTGTGAAGTGATAACCTCATTGTCATTTTAATTTGCATCTTTCTGATGATCAGTGATTTTGAGCATTTTTTTCTCTTGGCCATCTGTATGTCCTCTTTGGAGAAGTGTCTATTTACTTTCTTTGCCCAGTTTTTAGTTGGATTGTTTGTCTTCCTTTTGTTAAGTTGTATGAGTTCCTTAAATATTTTGGATATTAACCCTTTATCAGATGTATCATTGCCAAATATAGTCACCCATATAGTGGGCTCCCTTTTTTTCATTTTGTTGCTGGCTTCTTTTGTTGTGCAGAAACTTTTTATTTTAATGTAGCCCCATTTGTTTATTTTCTCCTTAGTTTCCTTTGTTCTAGGGCCTAGGAGATTATCTGTAAACATTTTGCTAGGAGAGATGTCTGAGATTTTGCTGCCTATGGTTTCTTCTAGCATTTTTATGGCTTCCTGACTTACATTGAAGTCTTTTATCCATTTTGAGTTTATTCTTGTGTATGGTGTAAGTTGGTGGTCCAGTTTCATTTATTTGCATGTATCTGTCCAATTTTCCCAGCACCATTTGTTGAAGAGACTGTCTTGAGTCCATTGTATGATCTTGCTTCCTTTGTCAAATATTAATTGAGTATAATGGCGTGGGTCAATTTCTGGGGTCTCTGTTATGTTCCATTGATCTATATGCCTGTTCTTGTGCCAGTACCGGCTGTTTTGATTATGGTGGCATTGTAGTATAACCTGAAATTGGTACTGTGATTCCTCCAACTTTGTTCTTCTTTCTCAAGATTGCTGCGGTTATTCGGGGTCTTCTTTTGTTCCATATAAATTTTTGGAGTATTTGTTCTAGGTCTGTGAAATACGCTGTTGGTATTTTAATAGAGATTGGATTGAATCTGTAGATTGCCTTGGGGTCTTATGGACATTTTAATGATAGTGATTTTACCAGTCCATGAATACAATATATTCTTCCACTTGTTTACAGCTTTTTCTATCTTTTTTTTTTTCAGGTTTTAAAACTTTTTATTTGCATATTAAAGAATTGTGCATTCCAATAATTAAAATAATTTGAACAACAAAAAAATGGCAATCTGATTAAACTGCATTTTATAGCCCGCAGGACACCTTGGACCAGCTTGGTTTTTACTCTAGATTTCACCATCGTCCCACCCAGCTCGTTCCTTCACCAACATGCAAGTTCTTTCTCTTCCCTGCCAGCCAGCCAGGCAGATGGGAGCGGCAGGTGCGGCCTTAGTTGTGAGTAGTTCTGATGTGAAAAGGGTCAGCACAGTCACTTAAACTGATCCAACCTCATTGCATTTTACAAAGTTAGACAGCTAAAAGAAGTAAAATAAGTAAGCAATGTTTGTGGAATGTACAGTGCATATTGGCGGCGTGTGCCTCATTACCATTTGCCTACTTGTTTCTCCTGAATCGTTTCTTTTGAAAACAATGGGGTTTTCTCTTGCGTTTCTGTCTTCTTCAATTTTGAATTTCTTAATCTCAGCCATATGGTAGAGGAAGCTGAGTGAGGTGTGTGAACGAGAGGAGTCCAAACTGCTCAGTGACCACCTCTGAGTCTTCTATCTCTTTTCAACGTCCTGTAGTTTTACGAATACAGATCTTTTGACTCCTTGGTTAAGATTGTTCCTAAGTGTTTTAATTGCAATGGTAAATGGGATTGCTTGTTTATTTTCTCTTTCTGAGAATCCATTATTGGTGTATAAAAAGGCCATCGATTTTTGGGTATTGATTTTGTATCCTGCCAAATTCATTTATTACCTCTAGTAGTTTTTTTCTGGAGTCTTTAGGGTTTTCTACATACAATATCATATCATCGGCTAATATTTATTTTTACTTCCTCCTTTCCAATTTGGATGCCTTTTATTTCTTCTTCTTATCTGATCCCTGTGGCTAGGACTTCCAGTACTATGCAGAATAAGAGTGGTGAAAGCGAACATCCCTGTCTTGTTTCTGTTCTTAGGGGAAATGGTTTTAGTTTTTGCCCTTTGAGTATGATGTTGGCTGTAGGTTTGTCATATATGGCCTTTATCATGTTGAGATACTCCTGGTATTCCCATTTTGCTGAGAGTTTTTATCAAAAATGGGTGTTGGATTTTGTCTAATGCTTTTTCTTTGTTTGTTGATATGATAATGTGATTTTTGTCTTTCAATTTGTTTATGTGATGTATCATGTTTATTGATTTGTGAATATTGTACCAGCCTTGCATCCCTGGAATAAATCCCACTTGGTCGTGGTGTATGATCTTTTTAATATATTGCTGGATTTGATTTGCTAATATTTTAATGAGGATTTTAGCATCTATGTTCATCAGGAATATTGGCCTGTAATTCTCTTTCTTTATAGTGTCTTTATCTGGTTTTGGAATTAGGGTAATGCTGTCCTCATAAAAAGAACTTGGAAGTGTTCCTTCCTTTTGGACTTTTTGGAATAGTTTGAGTAATATAGGTGTTAGTTCTCCTTTGAATGTTTGGTAAAACTCCCCTGTGAAGCCATCCAGATTTGGGTTTTTGTTTTTTTGATTACTGCTTCTATTTCATCAGTTGTTATTGGTCTATTCAGGTTTTCTGATTATTCCTAACCAAGTTTTGGGAGATTGTAGTTTTCCAGGAATTTGTCCATTTCATCCACATTGTCCAGCTTGTTGGCATATAATTGTTCATAGTATTTGCTTAAAATCCTTTGTATTTCTGTGGTCTCAGTGGTTACTTCACTCTCTTTCAGATTTCATTTATTTAGGTCCTCTCTCTTTGTTTCTTGATGAGTCTGGCTCAGTTCATCAATTTTGTTTATCCTTTCAAAGAACCAGTTCTTGGTTTCATTGATTTTTTTGTGTTGATTTTTAATTTTTGTTATCTATTTCTGCTCTAATCTTAATTATTTCCTTCCTTCTGCTTACTCTAGGCTTTTCTTGTTCTCTTTCTAGTTCTTTTAGTTTTAGGGTTAAATAGTTTATGTTTATCTTGTTTTTTGAAGTAGGCCTATAGTGCTATGAACTTCCCTCTCAGGACTGCTTTTTCTGTGTCCCAGAGATTTGGGGTTGTTGTGTGTTCATTTTCATTTGTTTCCAGGAATGTTTTGATTTTCTTATTGATCTCGTTTAATGATATGCTATTTAGCCTCCATGTGTTTGAATGTTTTGGGGTGTTTTGACTGTAGTTGATTTCTAATTTCATTCCACTGTGATCGGATAAGATGCTTGATATGATTTGAATCTTCTTAAACTTGTAAAGACTTGTTATGTGTCCTAACATATGGTCTATCTTTGTGAGTGATCCATGTGCAGTTGAGAAGAATGTATATACTGCAGCTTTGGGGTGAAATGTTCTATAAATGTCAGTTAACTCCATCTGATCCAGTGTGTTCTTTAGAGTCACTATTTCCTTGTTAATTTTTTGTGTGGAAGATATATCCAGTGAAGTCAACAGGGCGTTAAAATCCCCTACTATGACTGTATTGTTGTTGATCTCTCCCTTAAAGTCCTCTAGAAGTTTATATATATATACATATTTAGGTGCTCCTATATTTGGGAGCATATTTGTTTACCAGGATTATATCCTCTTGTTGTATTGATCCTTTTAGTATTATGTAGTGACCTTTGTTGTCTCTTGTGGTGGCCTTCATTTCGAAGTCTATTTTGTCAGATACGAGTATTGCTACTCCAGCTTTTATTTCTTTTCCATTTGCATGGAAACATTTTTTCCATCCCTTCACTCTCATCCTGTGTGTGTCTTGTCCTAAGGTGGGTCTCTTGTAGATAGCATATACATTCGTCAGCGGTTCTCAACCTGTTGGTCGGGACCCCTTTGGTGGTCGAACGACCCTTTCACAGGGGTTGCCTAAGGCCATCTGGAAATCAGATATTTACATTATGATTCATAACAGTAGCAACATTACAGTTATGAAGTAGCAACGAAAATAATTTTATGGTTGGGTCACAACATGAGGAACTGTATTTAAAGGGCCAGAAGGTTGAGAACCACTGCATTAGGTCCTCGGGTTACGTCGGAGATTGGTTCCTACAGCGTAACTTAATGTGGTTTTCGCCGCAAGTTGGAACCCACCTACATAAGCACCTGCGTCACTCACGTGGAGCACATACACAGTAGTAATGAAGTGAAACAGTAAAAAAAAAAAATTTAAAAGAAAGATATCAATTCCTGACCTTTACTTGTGGTAAATAAATGATAAAAAACATAAAGCACCTATGTACATACATCGAAATGACAGAACTTTTTCTTAATAAATAGATGGGAGATGGCGATGTAACCACGAAACGACCTGCGTCGAGTCCAACATAACCTGAGGACTGTCTGTATTTGGGTCATGTTTTTGTAACCATTCAGCTACCCTATTTCGTTTGGAGCATTTAATATATTTAAATTTAAGGTTATTATTAATAGGTTCTTATTTATTGCCATTTTAATTCTGTATGCCTAGATTTCTCCCTCTATTTCTTTTCCTCATTACAGCAGTCTCTTTTGTATTTTTTGTAATGCTGGCTTGGTTGTGATGTACTCCTTTAACCTTTATTTGTTTGGGAAGCTCTTTATCTCACTATCCACTTTGACTGATAGTCTTGTTGAATATAGTAATCTTGGTTTCAGATACAGTGGGGCCTTGACTTACATGTGTCCCGACTAACGAGTTTTTCAAGATACGAGCCGTCTCTCGGCCGATTTTTTGCTTTGAGTTGCGAGCTAAAATTCGGGTTACGAGCCAGCTTCAGATACCCCACTGCTAGTTGGCGCAGTGAACATCACAGTGAATGCCCAGCATGACGTGTCTCACTTGTTCACTTTTTGATTTGACATACGAGTAATTTGAGTTACAAGCTCCGTCACAGAACGAATTAAACTTGTAAGTCAAGGCCCCACTGTACTTGCTTTCCATTACCTTGAGTACTTTATGCCATTCCCTTCTAGCCTATAGAGTGTCTAATGAGACATCAGGTGTCAGCCTTATGGGAGCTCCTTTATAGGTAACAGTTTGCTTTTCTCTTGCTGCCTTGAAGATTCTCTCTTTGCCTTTAATTTTTTGCATTTTAATTAGGATGTGTCTGGCCATGGAACTGTTTCAGTTCTTCTTCCTTGAGACTATCTCTGACTCCTGAATTTCTGTGACTTTTTCCTTTTGCCATTATTTTTCAAACATGTTCTTTATCTCTTTCTCCCTTTCTGTCTTGGCACAGCTACTATTTAAATATTGTTATATTTCATGTTGTCCCACAGATCTCTTAAGCTGTCCTCCTGTTTTTTGTGGGGTGTTTTTTGTTCTCTGATTGAATGATTTTTTCAACTCTGTCTTCTAATTCACTGATTTGATCCTCCGCTTCCCCTAATCTGCTGTGTATTCCTTCTAATATGTCGTTTATTTTTGCCATGTCACTCTTTATTTCCATCTTTATAGTTACTACATGTTTTCTCATGCTGTTGAGCATGTTTAACATCATTATACTGAACTCTATATCAGATAATTTTTTTTTTTCCTCCATTTCATTTATATCTTTGTCTGGAAAATTCTCTTGTTCTTTCATTTGGGGGTTGTTTCTTTGTATCCTCATTTCGGCTGCCTGTTTGGGTTTATTACTATGTATTAGGTAGGTCTGCTACACTAACTTCTAGTGCAGGATAGTGTCAAATGCTGTTTCTGATTAATTAGATCAGGCAAAGACTCAACTCCTCCAGAGACCTCCAATTCCTACAGACTGATAGGATTCTATCTTGAATAGTCCTTAAGTAATCATTTACAGATGTGGCAAGAGTTTTTCAACAGGTTGGGGCAATTGCTTCTGCCTGGAGACTAACTCTCATACTCTGTCTCCTATTGAACCTCAGAACTTTGCACCTTGGGGCAAGGTGTTTCCCAATATGGTGGGTCAGCTTTCTTCCCCCCAGGCAAAGCCTCCTGTATAGCAAATGTCTGTGTGAGAAAGATGACTCAGCACAGGAAACCAGGGTGTCTGACTTCTGAGCTCTAACTCCAGAGCCCCCAATCCTGGCTTCTGCCCACACAGCTCCAGTGCACTCTGCCCTCCCTCTGCCAGAGCACAAGGTGAGTGGCTACATACTAAATTTTATGATTTGGCCCCCTTTTTTAAAAAAATATATATTTTATTGATTTTTTTACAGAGAGGAAGGGAGAGAGATAGAGAGTTAGGAACATCGATGAGAGAGAAACATCGATCAGCTACCTCCTGCACACCCCCTACTGGGGATGTGCCCGCAACCAAGGTACATGCCCTTGACCGGAATCGAATCTGGGACCCTTCAATCCACATGCTGATGCTCTATCCACTGAGCCAAACCGGTTAGGGCTGTGCTTTGGCCTTTTAAGAGGTTGCCTGCATTTCTAGCTGTCTATTCCTGGCAGACAGCAACCCTTGTCTTCCATTGATTATTCTGGAAGTTTTTTTGTATTTTAGTTGTAATTCCTGGGAGTGTGTCCATGCAGCATTCATTTACTCTGCTGCCATTTTTAATCTCTTTAAAATATATATATATATATATATATATATATATATATATATATATATTAAAAATTTATTATTTTAAAATATTTTTTATTGATTTTCATTTTTTCAATTTTTTTTAGAGAGAGAGTAGAAGGGAGCTGGAGAGAGAAACATTGATGTGAGAGTGAAACATTGATAGACTGCCTCCTGCACGACCCCTACCGGGAACCTTTTGGTGCATGGGATGACACACAACCCAACTGAGCCACACTGGCTAGGGTGCATAGTATTTTTATATTAATTTATCTTGTGTGCTTTATTTTTAGGAAACACGAAGGAAGGAAGGCATTGTGAATCTGAAACCTCATGAAGAACCTCTCCGTTCTGAGATTCTTAGTGGAAAATTCACCATCTTAGTGAGTCTTCATGGACCCCTCTTGTAATGTCTCATTATTTCTTTTTGTAGCTGTTGTCCTCTTTGGTTTGTTGCTGCATACCTTATGCCGAATCTAGAGAGTTTCCACAGTCAGGAGCAGATGTAAAGCAGCAGTGCAATTTGGCATAAAATTATTCTAGTAATAATTGAAATTATTGAGAATCAGTTGTACTGTAGATTTAGAAAATTTTTTTCATTGGCCCATAACAGTCAAGGCCTTTGGAATGGGTATATAATGTGTCAGAGGCCCGTCCTATGTTATTGAATGCAAGTTTCAATTAGAATCATAGCCTTGCAGGTAAGTATACAATGGGTGGATTTTATAAGTTTTCCTCTGCTGTTTGTTTCTTTTGGCATTCTGCCTGGGAAATTAGCTAATCAGCCAGTGTATACCATATTTTAATTTCTGCAATTGAAGATTTTAGATAATGTGTTTTTTCCCTATCACTGAAATATAGTTTGTTTAGTTATAGTTTCTGAGAATCATTCATGGGATGACATAAACTTTCTTCCCTTCCCTTTCTGAAGCAATTGATGCAAGTGAGAGAAGTATTGCCAGTATCTGTTATCTTCATATTGGAAAGCTGTGTCCAGGATATAATAATCCTTAGAGGTTATTGGGATTTTCTGTTTGATTTCTAATGTCTTTTGTTTTATTTGCTCTAGGATGTTCGGGACCCAACAGGAGCCTCCATTGCCCTCTTCACTGCCAGATTGCATCATCCCCACAAGTCAGTGCAACATGTGGTACTTCAGGCTCTGTTTTACTTGTTAGACAGAGCTGTGGATAGGTGAGATTATCTTTTAGGTGGTCAACATTCAGATGGGAAAGTGACAGTTCTTGATTTGATAAAACTTAGCAGTGCCTTCCATATGTTTCTCGGATATGTCCTGAGCAGTGAGTGCTACGTATGGAAAATGTCCCATGTCCTTCAAGGCTTGGCATGTTTCCAGATACTATCAAGCTGGTGGGTTTTCTGTATCTTTACCTGCTATCTCTTTTCAGAATAACAGAAACTGAGAAAGCAAATAGCAATTTAAAAATATTTCTTTTATTTATTTATTTTTTTTTGAAAACATCTTTATTTTACTTGATGGTTGAAGGATAATTTGGCTGCAGTGGTGTTGTGTACTGTCAGAGTCTGGGCAGTGCGTCCAAAGTCTCCCTGCTTGTGTGTCGGATGACAACCTCCTCCCCCCTACTGGGGCTCCTTTTCTTCTTGTGCTGCTGGGCCACCTCCCTGAACCTCCCAGACCAGCCTCTGCTGTCCCTTTAAAAAAAATTTTTTTTTGAATTGATTTCAGAGAGAAAGGGAAAGAGAGTGAGAGACAGAAACATTAATGATGACAGAGAATCATGATCAGCTGCCCACAACCCGGGCATGTGCCCTGACCTGGAATCGAACTGTGAACTCCTGATTCATAGGTCAATGCTCAACCACTTGAGGCACCATCCTGGGCCCTTCCCCACCCCCGCCCCCCCTTTTTTGATTAATTCTCAGAGAATATTTTTTCCATTGATTTTAGAGAGAGTGGGAGGGAGGGGAAGAGGGAGAGAGGAAAAAGAGAGAGAAACATTACTTTGAGAGAGCCACATCAATTGGTTGCCTCCCCCATCAGTCCCAAGCAGGGTGGGGAATCTGCAACCAGGTATGTGCCCTTGACTGGAATTGATCCCACGACCCTTCAGTTCCAGGCTGACCCTCTAACCATTGGGAAACACCAGCCAGGGCAATATTTATTGATTGATTTTAGAGAGAGAGAAAGAAACATCAATTTGTTGTTCCACTTACAATTCACTGGTTGCTTCTTGTATATGCCCTGAACCTGCAGGTTAACACTCTAACCAACTGGGCTACCTGGTCAGGGCCTGTGTTGGTTCTTTTTGTTTACTCGTTCCTGATTGTTGACTTTTAAAAACCCTCTGGGGCCTCAGTATCTTTGTAAAATAGGAAAAATGGTATTTAACTCAGAGGATTTTGACAATCAGGAGTGAAGAGTCCAAAAGTATAAAGTTAAGTAAAATCTTGTTTATCAATAGGCACATAAACAAAAAAAACCAGTTCAGGTTATATCTCTCCCCCTCTAAGGTAAATAATATTATTAATATTCTTTGGAAAAGGAAACTGAAGTCCCAAGAAGTTATATGACTCTTTTACAGTCATCACATATTGGTCCAAGCAGTTCTAAGATCCTGTATTTTTTCCTCTTGGCTAGAGCATTTGTACCCTGCTGTGTTGTTTTTCTGCTGTACTTTTTACCTTCGTGCTTGCCTTTACAGCTTGTTACTGCTCTGGATGTTATGGGCTGGTCCTCTGGGTTAGGAGTGATATATTTAGGACTGATACCTGATACAGTAACAGAGCTCTGCACAGCTTTAGTCATACTGTGGATTTAAGGGATGGGAATAGCCAAAGGATTGTCTCAGTTGAAGCTCTCTGTCTAGTTTACTTGTTACTGCCTTGTTAATATTATTTTCATAGTATTTAGCTTCTGCTTTTGATGCTTAGCAGGAGATAGATCTAAACTACACACAACATTGTTCTGAAAAGGAGAAGTTACTAAGGAGAGAGGATCAGTGGTCTCAGGGGCCCAGTACTGCACAATTAGAAGTGTGGAATGTCTCAGTTCTTTTTGGTGATTGGTCTTCAGGCATGATTTCCAGAATATAGGTTCCTTTGAAATTCTACTTTAACTCAGGGAAATGAATGAAAGACCCCTTTACCAGAAAATTCAGTATTGGCCTTCCTCCTTGGGCAGCTTAGAGAGTCAAAGCTCTCATATAGGCATGGCAGTAACCAAAGCTTGCTCTTTCCAGTGTGAGTATTTGATCCCACAGGAGCACCATAAAGGTAAAATCATAACATTTTTCATGATGTCCATTTCTTTCTTAAAAACCCTAGTGACCCCCTCATTATCCAGAAGGTGCATAAATGTCTTTTTCCAAGGAAAATCTTCTCAATAGTGAGAAGAAATTCTTGTTTTCCCATGTTACCTTGAACCAGGATGGAAGAGGAGGAAAGCTCTCCTCTTTATTATCTAATGCCCTTTTTTAAGGTCTAACCTCTATGACTGGCCCTGTCACCACTCCAACCTGTCACAAATAAAATTCTTTTTATTCTGACTTTAATAGCAGTTGTTACTAATACTGATCATTTTGTGTTTAATTGTACATGGCTTTATGATGTTATTTATTTTATATTATTTTTTTTAAAAAATCTATTACTAGATTGTAAGCTTCATAAGGGTAGAGTACCTTCTTTTTTTAACATTACATAAGGGAAAATTCCCAAATCTCCCTAGGTGGAGAAGAAATGCTACCATGAATTTCCACATGCCCATCATCAAAGTGATCTGTAACCAATCTTGTTTCATTGATAGTTCCTCATCCACCCCTCCCCTCGATTTTTTTGAAGCATGTGAAGGACTGTGTTTTAAACTTCTTGGTGTTCCCAGTAGCATCCAGCTCAGGAATCAAATTCAGGAGGGAAGCAATTATTCTTAGTAGGGAATTAGCTATTATTGTAAACTTCATATTCTATACCCAGAAAAGTGAAAATCCTATCCCATTTTTATTTATTTCATGTGCCTTCAGAGGATGAACAGTTTTTGGAAATATAGAACCTGCATCATTTTGTAAGATTGCTTTTTAAAAATTAAATTCTAGCCCTAGCCAGTTTGACTCAGTGCCCTTTGGTCCATGCCAGCCTGGGGACCAAAGGGTACCAGGTTGGATTCCGGTCAAGGGCATGTACCTTGGTTGCATGCTCCTCCCTGGCCTGGGCCCTGGCCAATGCTCTATCGATATTTCTGTCTGTCTTTCCCTCTCTCTTCCACTCTCTCTAAAAATCAATGGAAAAAATATCCTCGGGTAAGGATTTAAAAAAAAAAAAATTGCCCTAGCCAGTTTGGCTCGGTGGCTAGAGATTTGGCCTGTGAACTGAAGGGTCTTGGGTTCGATTCTAGTCAAGGGCACATGTCCAGGTTGCAGGCTCGATCCCCTTTGGGGGGAGGGGGGGGCGTGCAGGAAGCAGCCAATCAATGATTCTCTCTCATCATTGATGTTTCTATCTCTCTCTCTCCCTCTCCTTTCCTCTCTGAAATCAATAAAAAAATACTTTTAAAAAATTAAATTCTATTTCTTCTGGCACTGTCTTCTCTCTGTTTCAGTCTCCTACCTCAAGCTGGAGCTGTGAGGGGAAATTCTATAATTCTTTGAATTTGGTCTTTGATGAGTTTGTGAAGAAATGAGAAGTCTCTAGACCTGGATAGTAATGGTGCCATTCGATTAATAGCATCTTTGCTCTTGATGAATCATAATCTCTCTGGGGTCATAAAAAGAGTCAAGATTTAGCATATTAGGGGTCATTTGAAGGTGCTGCTAGAGAATCTTGGGTGTACCTCACAATTAGATATTTTTAAAATACTACTTTGTGAATTGGTGCTTCTGTCTTAGATTTTATTGAAAGGATAAAGGTATAGAGGCTTCCAGGAGGTCATACAAAAAATTAGTGTACAAAATAACATGAGACCCTGATTTCAGGATTGTGTTTTGAGCCAAAAATTTTTCTCAATTTTAAATAAATGTGAAAACTCTTGCAATTACCTGTGAATAGTCCAGTCAAGTAATAATTTATTCTGTGTATAGACTAAAACAAGTAAGGATCTGGCTTGGTAGAAGAGGCAACTTTGGAAAGTACTTAGCCATTAAGGTTGCACTGAGGAATACTTTTCGTATCTTCATGTGTTCCCAACTTCAATCTTGGAATAGGCTCACCACCTTTCATTTTACCTTTTTTTATGTAAGAAAATATTTCTTGAGTAAATTACAGAGGTAGATTCCATTGATTTTTAGAGAGAGTGGAAGGGACAGGGAGAGACAGAGAGAGAGAAACATCGATGTGAGAGAGACACATTGATTGGTTGCCTCCTTGCACGTGCCCTGACCTGCAACCAAGGTATGTACCCTTGGCAGGAAATCAAACCCGGGACCCTTCAGTCCACAGACTGATGCTCTATCCACTGAGCCAAACTGGCTTGGGCCAATTTACTTTTGAGGATGTTTTCCAAAGACTATTTGTGGGTTCTCTTCCTACAAGACAAAAGATACAAATTCACAGTCATTAAGCTTAAAGTTTGTTCGTGATAGCTTCCAGTCCATTGGATTACAATTCAGCAACCAATCATTATGGGCCTGTGTTGCAAGGACTGTGCTAGGGACTGTTGGGGATAATGAGTGAACAAAACCCATTTCCACTGTAGGAGAGAATCAGATAACTATACAAAGTTGGTATATTTTAAGAGCTGTAATAAAGATCCACAGGAAGATTTGTGGGGCTTCAAGAAGGAGAAGTATGGCAGGCAGTACATTTGATTATAGTTATCAGGGAGACAGATCTTCATGGAAGAGGAAACTTTTGAGCTGAACATGGAATGTTATAGAATTTGGATAGGCAGATTCAGATACATACAAGAAAACAGTTCAAATTTCAATAACCTAGATACTCTGGAACATTCTCAACTTAGGAGATTTGTACTTGATAAATCTGGACAAATATGCATCAGTAAGTATGATTCCAATCCCAATTCTAACATGTGAGGCTTTTCCCAACACTATCAAGCAGTTCTTTCACACCAGCTCAGGGGCCCACAATTCACCTCAGTTCTGACACTGTCTACCTGGAGATAGCCTCAGGTCCCACAGGTTAAGGATTTTCAGTCCTAAACACTGTCTCCTTCTACCCCCTTCAGATACCAATGGCAAGTCCAGGTTGTCACCTCTGCTCCTGACCAATAGGCTGTGTAGATCAGAGGTTTCAACCACCCATTCCTTGAATTTGATGAATTTGCTAGAATGGCTCACAGAACTCAGAGCAATATTTTACTTACTAGATTACCGATTTATGATAAAAGGATATAAACCAGGAACAGCCAGATGGAAGGGATGCATAGAGCAAGATATGAGGAAGGAGCACGGAGTTTCCATACCCTCTCTGAGAGAGCCATTCTCCCAATACCTCAACATGTTCATCAACTTGGAAGCTCTTTGAACCCCATCCTTCTGAATTTTTATGGAGGCCTCATTACTTAGGTGTGACAGAATAAATCATTATCCATTAGTGATTGAACTTAGTCTCTAGCCCCTCCCTCACACTTCCTTCCCAGGTGGGGATGGAGCTGAAAGTGTTTGGTTTCCCTGGCAACCAGCACCCATCCTTAGTAACTTAGTGACATTCCAGCAGTCACCTCAATGACAACAGACACCTTTATTGAGCTCTTCACTTAGGAAATTCCAAGTTTTCAGAATAATGCCAGGAGCAGGGTCAAAGACCAAATATATAGTTCTTATTACAAATCACACTATCACAATAAGCATAGCAGATACCAAAGGTAAATCATCTTTTTGTAAGGCTAGTGTTCAGGGAGGTGGTTATTTTGGTCCCAAATGTGTCCCATGCTTTTGTTTTTGCCCCAGGCTTTCAATCTGCCTCATTCATCTGATTACTTAAATGTTTTTGTTCAATGGTTGCTTTACAGCTTTGAAACTCAGAGAAATGGACTGGTGTTTATCTATGACATGTGTGGTTCTAATTATACCAACTTTGAGCTGGATCTTGGCAAGAAAGTCCTAAACCTGCTGAAGGTAAGGCTGTGACAGGACCCTTTTAACTCCTTTAAAGGTTAGGATACTTTTTTTTCTATTCTTTGAATTTAGGAATGATGTAAATTTTAGACATTGTGTTCCATTTAAAGGCCACCTATAAAAGATGGCTGATTACTGCTTCCTCAGAACAAGAAATGGTCTTAAAAGTAAAATGGGAAGAATTTAAATAAGAAATGCACAAGAACATTCTGAATCATAAAGGTGTGGCATGTCTCTTTCCTGGAGTTTTGTAGAATAAGAATGAATGAAGTGGCCAGTGTCCATGAAAACTGTCATTAGCCAGTGACTTTCAGACTTTAACTCAACCTAGTCAGAAATATGTGTGGGGGTTTTTTTAATTACAATTTTTTTTAATCCTCACTCGAGGATATGTTTTTATTAATTTGAGAGAGAGAGAGAGAGAGAGAGAGAGAGAGAGAGAGAGAGAGAGAGAAATATCTATCGATTGCCTCCCTTTGTACTTGCCCTGACCAGAGATTACACCCACATTCTAGGTGTATGCCTTGAACAGGAATCAACCCACAACCTTTAGGTATATGGGTCAACGTTCTAAGCAACTGAGCCACCTGCCAGGGCCAGAAATATGTTTTACATTATGACTTAGTGCACAAATATGTAGAGTTACATACATAGATAAGGTTCTTAATCACTTATCACAAACTCTTCTGTCCAGAAGGCTTTTGTAATATCTTGAACTTTAAAAGATAATATGGCCCTAGCTGGTTTGTCTCAGTGGATAGAGCATCGGCCTGTGGACTGAAGGGTCCCAGGTTCAATTCCGGTCAAGGGCACATGCCCCGGTTGTGGGCTTGATCCTCAGTAGGGAGTATGCAGGAGGCAGCCAATCAATGACTCTCTCATTATTGATGTTTCTATCTCTCTATCCCTCTCCCTTCATCTCTGAAATCAATAAAAATACATTTTAAAAAAAGAAGATAACATGTATACCATGCTATAACCAAACATTAATATTTCTGCAATGGAATGTATTATAAGGAGTGTAAAAGAATAAAGGCTGCCCTAGTTGGTTTGCCTTAGTGGATAGACCGTTGGACTTCGGACTGAAGGGTCCCAGGTTCAATTCCAGTCAAGGGCTTATGCCCTGGTTGTGGTCTTGATCCCCAGTTGTGCAGGAGGCAGCCGATCAATGGTTCTCTCTCATCGTTGATGTTTCTATCTCTCTCTCCCTCTCCCTTCCTCTCTGAAATCAATAAAAATATATTTTAATAAAAAAGAAAAAGAATAAAGGCTATGAATAGCCTAGGGCATTTCAGATTAGTTTTCGCTAACTTTTAAAAATATATATTTTATTGATTTTTACAGAGAGGGGAGGGATAGAGAGTTAGAAACATCAATGAGAGAGAAACATCAATCAGCTGCCTCCAGCACACCTCCAACTGGGAATATGCCTGCAACAAAGGAACATGTCCTTGACTGGAATCGAACCTGGGACCTTTCAGTCTGCAGGCCGATGCTCTATCCACTGAGCCAAACTGGTTAGGGCTGCCCTGTGAATTAAAAAAAAAAAAAAAATATATATATATATATATATATATATATATATATATATATATATATATTATTGATTTCAGAGAGAAAGGGAGAGGGAGAGAGAGATAGAAACATCAAGGATAAGAATCATTGGTCGGCTGCCTCCTGCACATCCCTTACTGGGGACCGCAACATGGGCATGTGCCTGATCGGGAATTGAACTGTGACCTCCTGGCTCATATGTCAATGCTCAACCATTGAGCCACACTGGCCAGGCTGCCCTGTGAATTTTTGCACCAAACTTATGAAAGAAATTTAAGGTTTTCAGAATTATTTAGATTTTAGAATCTGTGGGTAGGGATGTGTGTATCTGTGTATACATATTTATAAAACAAAACAAGCTTTACCCTTACTGTGAGCAGTCATTTTGATTATTCTCTTCTATTTCATATTTTTAAAATGTTAGTTATGACCTATTAAATTAAATTCAGGACCCACTGAGTGACAAACATTCATCTAAGAGTCTATGGAGTCTTTGTTCCAGGACCTCACTTGGGAGTACTGAGGAACTAGATTTCTAGAGGTGTTGATTTACTATTACAGTTGTTTTCTGGGACTTGAATTTTTCACTCATTATTTTACTGAAATTCCTCTTGTGGTTTGTAGCTGTGATTTACTCTTTTTTATTGATAGCTGAAGGATTGTTACTTTTTAATTCGTCATCCGTTGGTGCATATATATCACTACTAATGGCTCCTTGAATTGTTTCCTGATTTTTGCTATGAATAGTGCTGCTATGAATACTTTTATACTTTTCTTCTTGTGCATGTGTGCAGGTGTATCTCTAGGTCATGGTTTCTCAAATGTTTTTTCATTATTGCCTCACTTAGGAGCCTTTCATAGAAATCATCCTTCCCCTCAAGTTAGTCCTCTTCTAATAAAATTCTAATACCACAGATGTACTGACTGCATATCAGTGCTTTATGCATAAAAAAGAGTATGATTTTTTTGCCTGTACCCTACTCTCCTCAAAACTATTTTATCCCCTTGAGGGTAGTATCACCCCTGTTGAGAATGTTATGTTCTAGAGCAATGGTAGGGAACCTTGTTTCTTCCAAGGGCCATTTGGATATTTATAACATCATTCATGGGCCAAACATTTTATTAACTTATCCCTAATGCCTTGGCAGGGCTAGACCAAATGATTTTGTGCACCTCATATAGCCTGCGGGCCAGACATTCCCCACCCCTGCTCTAGAGTATATACCTAGGAGTAAAATTGGGTCTTTGAAGGTTCAACTTCATAAAATAGTGTCAAATTGTTTTCCTAAATGGTTGTACCCACCTGCCATGTGTAAAATTTCCATTGGTCCACATCCTCTCCTGTGCCACGCCAGCACGGCCAAGGGTGAACCTGAGGAGGGGCAGTGAAGGGTTGAAGAAAAGACAAATAAATACAGCTGGGGCTCAGTGAATCTCCCGTGCCTGAGTGAGGACACAAAAGACCCAGCCTGCAAGCTGATGCTTTATTTTATAGTCTGATTAAAAGAAGGGTAGATTAACATGTATACAAATGTTCTTGTTTTGGCAACACTATCTGCACC
The DNA here is from genome assembly GCF_014108235.1 of Myotis myotis. Classification (NCBI taxonomy): domain Eukaryota; kingdom Metazoa; phylum Chordata; class Mammalia; order Chiroptera; family Vespertilionidae; genus Myotis; species Myotis myotis. Next base: position 117,813,737 of record NW_023416313.1, on the reverse strand, counting down.
TTCCACAGCCCATTAGCTACTTAGGAAGGAATTAGGGAGGACTACAAGGTCAGGCTTTTTTTTTTTTTTTTTAATATATTTTTTATTGATTAAGATATTACATATGTGTCCTTGTCCCCACGTTACCCTCTACCCCCCACCCCCCCCCCCCCCCGCTCATGCCCTCACCCCCCCGTTGTCCGTGTCCATTGGTTAGGCCTATATGCTTGCATGTAAGTCCTTTGGTTGATCTTTCCCCCTTACCCCCACCCTCCCCTACCTTCCCTCCAAGGCCCGACAGTCCAATCAATGCCTCTCCGTCTCTGGATCAGTCCTTGTTCATCAGTTTATGTTGTTAATTATATTCCACAAATGAGTGAGATCATGTGGTATTTATCCGCTCTCCAGTTCCATCCATGCTGTGGCAAATGGTAAGAGTTCCTTTTTCTTCTTCCTCTTCTTAAAGAATACCTTTCAGCATTTCATATAATGCTGGTTTGGTGGTGATGAACTCCTTTAGCTTTTTCTTATCCGTGAAGCTCTTTATCTGACCTTCTATTCTGAATGATAGCTTTGCTGGATAAAGTAATCTTGGTTGCAGGTTCTTGCTATTCATCACTTTGAATATTTCTTGCCACTCTCTTCTGGCCTGCATGGTTTCTGTTGAGAAATCAGCTGACAGTTGTATGGGTGCTCCCTTGTAGGTAACTGACTGTCTTTCTCTTGCTACTTTTAAGATTCTCTCTTTGTCTTTTGCTCTTGGCATTTTAATTCTGATGTGTCTTGGTGTGGTCCTCTTTGGATTCCTTTTGTTTGGGGTTCTCTGCGCTTCCTGGACTTGTAAGTCTATTTCTTTCACCAGGTAGGGGAAGTTTTCTGTCATTATTTCTTCAAATATGTTTTCAATATCTTGCCCTCTCTCTTTTTCTGGTACCCCTATAATTCTGATGTTGGTACGCTTGAAGTTGTCCCAGAGGCTCCTTACACTATCTTCATATTTTTGGAATCTCTTTTCTTTTTTCTTTTTCGGTTGGGTATTTTTTGTGTCTTTGTATTTCAAATCTTTGACTTGATTCTTGGGATCCTCTTGTCTGCTGTTGGATCTCTGTAAATTATTCTTTATTTCAGTCAGTGTATGCTTAATTTCTAGTTGGTCCTTTTTCATGTCCTCCAGGGTCTCACCATACTTATTGAGGGACTCACTAAATTTATCAGCGGTTTCCATAAAATTCTTGAAAAACCTTATAAACGTGGCCTTGAACTTTATATCCAGTCGTTTGCTTTCCTCCATTCCTGCCATTTGTGACCTGTTTCTTTGTCTCCACATTTTGGCTCCTTCCCTGTGTTGATAGAGTGGCTTTGTGTGCTAGGTGTCCTGTAGGGCCCAGTGTCTCAGCCTCCCCAGTTACCTGAGGTGGACACTCTTGGTGCACCCCCTTGTGGGCTTTGTGCACAGTCTTGTTGTAGTTATGCCTTGGTTGTTGTAGGATCACTGGGAGGAATTGACCTCCAGGCCAATTGGCAGTGAGAATCAGCTGTGTCTGCAGTGGGAGAACTTCTGTGCTGAAGACACCCTTCTGGGGCAAGACTTGCTTCAGTGGGGCTTTGGTGCTCACTGAGTCTGCTCCCTGAGTGTGTCCCTTATGGATCTGAGGAGTTGTGATCTGGATGGTCCCCCTCTGACCACTGGGTACAGTGGCTCTTGGATCTAAGGAGGTGCTAATTTAGCCTCTGCCTGAGGCTACCCAGCAGGAGCTATGGAGAGAACTGCAGATTCCCCTTTCTTTTTTGGAGTTTGGAGGTGCCCTGATGAGGCTCAGCAGTGAAGCAATGCAAGCCGCTGTGGAGTCTTGGGCCTTCTCTTGGAAGTTCTGGGTCTGTCTGGCCCAGCTGCAGTTAGGTAATTATCAGGTTGCAAAGGGCCGGGGCATTCATATGCAAAAGCCTCTGCCGCAGTCTGGGTGGGGGCGGGGTCTCAAGGAATCAAATGGCGGAGCAAGCAGCTATGGCGGATCCTTAGCCCCGCCCTAAGGAGTCACACGTCTCAGTGTCCTGGTAATGGCTGCAAGCACCTCTGAGGGAAAGCCACCCTCAAGTTCACCCGCTGCCAGACAGTCCAGTTTCTCCCCGTATGAGTCCTGGGTCCCCAGAGACTTCCCGGAACTGGAGTTCAGAGCCGTCGGGAGCTTGTGACTCCCTCCGGATTCAAAAAGACAGCCGCGTCCTCAGGTGCCAGCCCCTTTCCGCACGCGCGAGCCCCCGTACCTCTGCACTTTACTTCTGCAGCTCCTCTGGCTCTCAGTGTGCTTTTCTTTCCTTCTAGTTGTAGAATTTACACTCAGCCAGCCTTCCTGTAGTTCTGGATGATGTCCGTTTTGTGTTTTTGTTACATTTTTTCAATTGTTGTGGGAGGCAGCAATTTCCGGTGTTTATCTATGCCGCCATCTTAGTTTCTCCTTTAAGGTCAGGCTTAATTATGCTAGGAGAGATCTGCCTTCCAGGCTGGGACTTGTTTGTGGTCCTACCACAGGTCAGCCCAAGGCTTGACCCTAGAGCCGCTCCCTACACTCTCCAACACTTGGTGATGTCACACTTCTTTTTTTTTAATTTAAATATTTTGTTGTTGACACGATTGTAGATGTCCCCCATTTCCCCCCTTTTACCACCTCCACCCAGGCCCCATCCCCTCCCTTAGTCCTCGCCACACTATTATCTGTGTCCATGGGCTATACATATATGTTCTTTAGCTAATTCCTTCACTTTCCTTTATCCAGTCCCTCTCACCCTCTTCCCTTCTGACATTTGTCAGTCTGTTCCATGTATCCATGCCTCTGGTTCTATTTTGTCAGTTTATTTTGTTCATTAGACTGGAAATATTAGTGTGATCATATGGTATTTGTCTCTCTGTGACTGGTTTATTTTGTTTAACATAATAATCTCCAAGTCCATCCATGCTATTTCAAAGGTTAAGATCTCATTTTTTACAGCCTCATAGTATTCAATTGTGTAAATATACCACAGCCTTTATATCCACTCTTTCTCTTGGTGCCCTTAAAATTCTCTCTCTGTCTTCAGTGTTTGCCATTTTAATTATGATGTGTCTTGGTGTGAGTCTCCTTGTGTTCATCTTGATTGGGATTCTGCTTCCTGAACATGTGTGATTTTTTTCTTTCACCAGGTTAGGTACATTTTCTGTCTTTTTTGTTGTTTTTCTTCACCCAAGGATATTTTTTCCATTGATTATTAGAAAGAGTGGAAGGGAGGGGGAGAGGCAGAGAGAGAGAGAAACATCAATGTGAGAGACACATTGATTGGTTGTCTCCTGGACTCACCCCAACTGGGGATTGAACCTGCAACCAAGGTATGTGTCCTTGATTGGAATCGAACCCAAGATCCTTCAGTCCAAGGGCCAATGCTCTAATCACTGTGGTTGGGCTATACTTAGGACACCTCAATTGGTTGCCTGCGCATATACTTTGACCAGGTCAGGGATCAAGCCTGCAGTTGAGGTACGTGCCCTTGACCAAATGCATGACCCTTCAGTCTGTGGGCCAACACTCTAAACGCTGAGCCAAACTGGCTAGGATTTTGTCATTGTTTCTTGAAACAGGCTTTCTATCCTTTGCTCACTCTCTTCTTCTGGCACCCCTATGATGTAAATATTGTTGTTCCATGTTGTCCCAAAGTTCCATAAACTATTCTAATTTTTTTAAAATTTTGTTGTTGTTGTTGATTGGCTTTTTTTTTTTTCAAATCACTGATTCTATCTTCTGCATCAGCCAGCCTACTTTTTTTTCCCCTCTGTACATGGCTTTTATTATTTACATAATACAATAGAGCATCAATGCTGGATAGCATGATTATGTATAATACATAAATATGAACTATCTCTATACATCTGCAAATCTAACTCAGAACTAAGGTACAAAGATTTGAAAGCAAAATTGAATGCTTTAAGAACAAAAGTAAAACTAAGACTGAGCACTGCAATAAATCAGAAGTAGTGCCTCATGTACATACTTGACTATTTACAGATGAAAACAGGCATTACCACAACACTAATCTAACTATACTTATTTATGTAGAAAAAACACAAGTTTCATACATCACAGAAAATCTTCCATTATAACACAGAAGTGATATTACCAGACAAGCATCAATGAAGTATACTGCCTCTTCTAGTTGTTATTATACAATGCTATAAATAATGCAGCCATGCAACACACCCAAGAACACTAGAGTCCTACACTCAAGTACAATTAAAATGATAAAGCAGCCCTCTGCAAGTGGTGCTGGATGCCACTAAGAAGTCTACTGCACCCATGTTGGTTATGATTTTTCATGCAGAAAAGTACAGTTACATTAAGAACTGAAGTCTTTAAAAAAGCTCTAAACATTCTTTCTTGAACCAAAACATTCAACAGAAGATGCACATGAAAAATTAACTGTTCAGATACCTTTGCAACTTAAAATTCAGATGCATGTTATTCAATAGAGCTGCTGTATGTGGAAACCAAATGCAGAGTTTTAATTTCTTCTTGTGAACAAATTAATCCTAGTGCAGTTCTGTGCTACACATTTTAGCAATGAGTAATGCAGACATCTTCTGGTGCAGGCCAGCACAATAAGCTTCAATGATAACTCCAAGACCCTATTGCTTGATGCTTTTACTCATAACCAATTGCGCTGTTTACCTTTCACAGAATGTCTTATTTGACAGCTTTTAGACCAATTAGCCAGGCATACATATGGCATCAAATACTGGTTTCACGGAAAGGTCTGACCCTCTTTATTATCTTCTTCCTGCTTCCAGTGAACATGTTGTAGAAATTAACATGGTGAAGCTTAACTATGATAGAAGTAGACTGCCACTCCTTTTCTGGTGTACTAATTTTAGAAAAATACTGGCACATAACACTAGCCAAAGATTATACCTTTTTTTTTTTTTTTTTTAAATATATTTTATTGATTTTTTACAGAGAGGAAGGGAGAGAGATAGAGAGTTAGAAATATCGATGAGAGAGAAACATCGATCAGCTGCCTCCTGCACATCTCCCACTGGGGATGTGCCCGCAACCCTGGTACATGCCCTTGACCGGAATCGAACCGGGACCTTTCAGTCCGCAGGCCGACGCTCTATCCACTGAGCCAAACCGGTTTTGGCCAAAGATTATACCTTGATACATTCCCAAAAGGCAGGTATGCTGCAAACATGCAGAGAGTTCATGTGTTTTGTTTGGCACGTAGGGACTAAATTTTGTCTGCGTTACCTGTGAAATTCATTTTGATATGCATATTTTCATCCAATTTTATTCAAGGGAGGGCATATACATTTTATGGGGCTGTATTTATCCAATTTTGCCTGTAACAAACACCCAAAGATTCTAAAATATCAATTATAAGACAGACAAGTAGTACAAAGTAAAACTCTGGAGAACATCAAAGGAAAATGACCAAGCATCTGCTCTTTAATATTTTCTTATGACATATTAAAACTAGAGGCCCGTTGCACAAAGAGATTTGTGCAATAGGCCTTCCTTCCCTGGCTGCCGGCACCGGTTTTCCTCTGGCACCCGGGACCCAGGCCTTCGCTCCAGCTGCAGTGGAGAAGCCAAGCCTCTTCAGTCTTCAGTCTTCAGTCGTCTTCAGTCTTCAGTCTTTGCTCTGTGCCTGCATATGCAAATTAACCAGCATCTTTGTTGGGTTAATTTGCATGCTCATCCTGATTGGCTGGTGGGTGTAGAGGAGTGAAGCAATTTTGCGTGTTTTTCTTGTATTAGTGTAGATAAAAACAAAGTTTCAGTCTCTTCACAAGTAGTAATTTATATTCTCTGGATTCTTTTTTCTGATTCTTGCTGCAGCTTCTGCTTTGTAATCATACGGACAGTTGTGCTTGTCAGAGTAACAGCGAAGTCCACAAAACAAATTTCCACATCAGCAGTCAAACCCTGTAAGGCCAACTTTCTTTCTGCACATGAAACATCTATTCTTCTTTGGTTTGGGTAACTCAGGAGCTTTTTCTTCACTTTGAGAAGTACTGGGTTGAGAAACTGATGAACTGGGCTGAGTGACAACTGGCTCTGACACCTCTGTTTTCAGGGTAGTTATTTTGTCCTCTCATTTCAAATGAGCATTTGAAATGCTCATTTCTATCCTTTGCTGAGTTACAGGCAAGGCACCCACAGGCACATTTCTTGATTTTTCAGACGTGCTGCCAGCAGCACCTTCATAGTTATTTAAACTAGCGTCTGCTCTTTGCACAGATGTAGAATCTGAGGTAGGACTGTTGGAACCACTAGCTGTCCCCATTGGGTTCATTCTGCCACTATTCTGCTGCCTCTAAAGATGTTCTTTGTAGCAAATAGAACACATTCCATTTGTCCTAGGATTCCCATAAATGCTACATCCTGTACTACACAGCATGGGCCCTGGGGTCTGGTTAGTCTCCTGAGCCATATTTTTCTGTAGTTGCATCACAATGCATGTGGGATATCGATGTGAGATAGTTCGATGTTTCTCTCTGTCTCTTCTCCTTTTGATGTTTCTCTCTGTCTCTTCTCCTTTTGATGTTTCTCTCTGTCTCTTTTCCCCCTTTCAATGTTTCTCTCTGTCCAGCCATCCTACTTTTAATTCCTCCCAGTGTATCCTTGATGGTATTCTTCACTTCCGACTAGTTCTTAGTCATGGTTTCTAACTTCTTTTTCATGTCAATGTTGCTCCCACTAAGTTCCTTTTGATTCCTATTAAGTTCCTTGTAGTTTTCACTAAGTTTCTTGAGCAGCTTTATAACCATTACTCTGAATTCTGTATCTTATCAATTGATTGCCTCCATTTCATTTTACTCTTTTTCTGGAGCTTCCTCTTTTTCTTTCATTTGGGGTTGTTTCTTTGTCTCCCCATTTTAGCTGTATTTTTGTGTTTGTTTCTTTTCTTTTCTTTTTCTTTTTTTGAATCATATATGAGGTTTATTCCAGTACTGCTGGCAGTATGGGAGAGCAGCAGGTCATCCACAAAAATCTGTTCTGCAGCCCCCATAAGCCAGCTGCTTATATAGGGTAAGACAAAGATTACAAGGGGAAGTAGGGATTGCAGGCATAGGGAAGTAGGAGGCTGGGGTGGGACTCCATTGTTTGGGCGATAAGATTGTTAATCTTTCCATGATAATAGGCAGTTCCTGAATAACAATGGTTCCAAGGTTGATTTCCAGGTACGAGGTTGACTACCAGGTCCTGGGGGTGTACAACTCCCAGCGAGCTCAGAATATCCTTTCTTTAACCAACCCAAGGCAATTATGGTTAACAGAGCATGATTAATATTTCCCATAAACATAGCTAGTCCCCAATATTTTTATTTTTGCTCCTAACATTTCCCCACTGATATTTCTATCATCTCATATCTATGAGATTAGTTTTAGATGAAAAAGTCTCATCTTGCCCTAGCTGGGTGGCTCAGTGGATAGAATGTCAGCCTGTGAATGGAAGGGTCCCAGGTTCGATTCCAGTCAAGGGCACATGCCCAAGTTGCAGGCTTGATCCCCAGAAGGGGGCATGCAGGAGGCCTCAATCAATGATTCTCTCTCATCATTAATGTTTCTATCTCTCTCTCCCTCTCCCTTCCTCTCTGAAATCAATAATAAAAATTTTAAAAAGTTTCGTCCTACTGGACTGCATTTGCTTCTGCCTTGAAAACAGTTTCCAGGGATGGGATACACTAAGTGCAGGATCTTGGATATGTGATCTATCAACTGAGAATTGTCAGAAAGATTAAAACAGCACATTCCTTTAAATTCCTTACAACCATGGTTATGCTGTAATAGCAAATAATCTATTGCTGCCAGATTTTCTAGAACTGCTTCCCTGACCTGGCTCAGCTCTTGATTTATCCCCTATATAGCCCTGGAGATGGCATTGAGGACTTTTACCATGTTACAAGCCAGCCGGGTCACTTTAAGGGAGCCTACCATTACCAGCATAACAAACGTGGTCAAAGCAATGTATTCAGCAGGGCTCCACAGGTGGAGATTGTCATTGCTATCCAGTGCCATGGCCTTGAGAAAGTCTCTTTTGGTTCAGACCCTGTAATGTTTCTGAGGCATAAAGACAGTCATCCTAAGGAACAGGGCCCCCCCAGTGCTGATGGCAGGAGTATATGAATAAGCAGTTATCCCACACATCAGAAACCAACCAGCCAGTGGCTTAATATGTCCATTACTATAAGGGAGGTGAAATTATCAGAACAATTCATACTGTAGTTATTAGCTAATTAAAGACAGTAGCTAGAACACCGGGTAAAAGTCAGACATTCGCCACAGGGAACGATTGCAGCAACTTTAGGGGAAACATCCCTGCATCCTTTTCCCAGACAGTGGTTTCCAACATATAAAGGTCCCTGTATATGACTTCCCAAAATGATTGGAATAATTTTATATATTACCAATAGGTGTCCCAACTCCTACTCAGCAAAATGTAAAGGTCAGTTCTACACAGGTTCCTCCATTGCCTGCATCAGAGCAGTTGGAGTGACTAGAAACATTCTTCAGGGTCTTGTCCATTTCTCCTCTGGTTGGCCCATCATCCTTGCTCTGTTCAGGTCTAACTGCCTACGTCATTCCCTCTAGGATCTTGGCTCTGAATTCTTTCAGAGATAGGAGGTGCAGGGTATCTTTTGTAACTGCTTCCTGCTGCGGAGGGATAAAGTTTTTCCTTCAGAGCCAAGAGATCCTTGCTCTCTGTCAGAGGGATGATGAGGTCTGGTCATAGAAGGAGGTGGCAATGTTGTCTAGAAGTGGTATTCCCTGAGTGTGAGCAGGGCTTGTAGCCTGGTGGAGACAAGCTGTGTTCTAAAATTTAGTATTGGGCAAAAGTTAGAACAGCAAGAATTATGACAAATGGTCTGGTGAAAGAAAAACAAAAACATTTCATTCCTAATATTTCCTATTGAAACAAAATTTTTCTCCCTAAAATCACCCTCATTTTTATTAAAGACAATTTGGCCTGATTCTTTGCATAAACACAATAAGAATAACAGTTGACCACGTAGGCTTTTTTGTTTTAAAAAAAAAAAATGCTTTGCTGGGAACTCATGATCAAGTTTTATTAGCCCTGCAGAGCAAAGAAGCTGAGTCACCTAGCTGCCATCAGGTTTGCCTGCAATACCTATGGATATGGGTGAAGTCCTCAAGTTGAGGTCCCCAATGATATCTTGAGGTTCCTTCTTTGCCATCTCTCAGGAAAGCAACATTTATTCCTTAGCTGAAAAGACTGCTGTGAACCATGTGACCAAGCAAGGTACCAGGCTTTCTCCAAGTTGCTTTTATTGGCTTCATTCTTAAAGCTTTCTGGTGACATCCAGAGTCCCAGCATGTCTCTCTCAGACATGACATTCCAGTCAAAGTCTTGGTTAACATAACCACAGTTGGAAATAGATCTTATTTAACTCATGCACAGAATTATATTGCCATTTATTAAGAACTGCCAAATTCTGGAGGGACAGGTAGGGAGAAAAATCTATACTTTATGAAATTGCTTTAAAGATACTTCCTTATATCTGACAAACAAAAAGTTTAAGAATCAGCAATACTTTCAACAAAAGTTACCGAAACTATATAATTATTTACAGTTCATTCAGGCCCAGAATTAAATTTTTTTCTTCTAATTTTTCCTTCTACTTTGTATAAGTATCTACAAATCCAGATACTTTATAGAGTTCTAATAATTTTCATCCAGTTCGAAGGGGATGATCTGAAAATGTCAGTCCTTTCCATGGATCCCTCAGAAGATGTATATTTTTTCAAATGCATTATAACACAACAGTGACTGTCTCTAAATTACAAGAAGAAATTTAAAATGAGACGGTTATGGACTTGATTATAATGGAATATTGTCTTTTCTGCAAAATGTAATATTCCACAATATTATAACTAACAATTAGTTATAAATGAAAACACATCAGAATCTATTTAGTATGCATATATAAATAGAATATAAGTATTTCTTTATTTGACAAAGCTTCCCATGTACCTTTGTTGTACCCCGAGAATCACACACAAGGATGCCTCAAGAAGTCAAATTAAAGAGTCACATTTATTGCAAATCCGAGACTAAGAGGGGGCATTTCGCTCTCCCAGATCTCATAATGTCCGCCCGAGCCCCAACACCAAATTTATATAGGCAAAGATCACAAAGGTATTGATTACATCTCAAGGTTTGGAATAAGGAACCTGGTTTGCAAAAAAGCAGTTTACAGAAGCAGAAGCAGTTTTACTTAAGCATGCATGTTAGTTTTGGGTCTCCGGATCACTGAATTGACAGAAACACATTATCTAGAGCCCTCGGGTCTGGAATGAGGAACCTGTTTTGCAAAAAAGCAGTTTACTTAAGCATGTTATCTAAATTACAGTTTTTGGGTCTCAGGATCACTGGGTCAACAGGGACACGTTAACTGGAGCCCTCTGACCTTGGGATAATTGTGCTGTTCTTCCCAGGTAAAGGAAAATGTGCTTTCTGAGACCAGTATGACCACAAGCAATGGGATATTCACATTACAATCAATAGGGTATTTAATCGAATGGGGTGGTTTACATAATTCAGAAAATTAAAATAACTTTTCTATTACTTTAGCAAGAAAATAAGTACTGAAACCAAACAGCAGGGTTAGAGTTAAACTACAGTTTCTACCTGAGATGATTGCTACCATACTTCACCTTAAGCAGAAAATTTTCCTTCATGAGAGAAAACAAATCCTAGAGACATTGCAGGGCCTATTGGAATGACCTAAAGCCAATTCGAGGTTAAGGAAAAGTATCTTGCCTAATAAATAATTATTGAATGAATGGATGTATCTTTTACCATCTCAATAAAAGGTACATAAAAAAAAAAAAAAAAGAAAAAGTATCTTAAAATTCAAACCCTGGAAAGGTTGTCAAACTTATTTTACCAAAAAATCAGGTATTATTATTATTATGCATTCAAGGTGACAAAAGGGTATTAAACACAAATATAGGATAGCAACCTTCACTTCCCATGATTAAGATGCCTTTTTTTTTTAATAATCAAGTACCTGATTAATATAACATATAACCATTTCAATTACTTATAGAATGTTTGTTCCCTGGGCAAAAACAGGAAAAACTTTTTCCCTTTTAAGACTAGAAAAGGACTAACCAAAATGAGGTTTATTCTCTGACTTCATTTGTCCTTGGGTATGGTCAGCACATGATACTAATTGGATTTCTGCTACCTGTCTCCCTGAGTAGGTTGATATAAGCTATTTACCTTCTGGTTTGGGAGGCAAAATGCAAATCATTTACTCTTAACTGTCCCTGGTTTAGGGAAGATAGGATTTACTAGATGGCTCCAAATTGCTGTTTAACCATCTCAATTTCCCTATTCTATTACTCGTAGCTCACTGGCCTGTATCATTTATACAACTTACTTTACAAACATTCTATAACTTTCACAAACCTTTATTCACAAACCTAACAACTTTCAGAAATAACCAGCTTTAGAATCCACTCTTTTTCCTTCAAAATGCATCTCTATGCCTCATGCCTTTTATTTCACCAAAACCATAATTTCTTTCCAGTTAGTTAGAATTCCTAACCCTTAGGAACCTTTTTTTTAGGTGACATATAGGTAACATTCCCCAGATTAGCAATATTCACATTTTAAGAGATTTCAAATAAAATACAAGACTTATTCATTCAAATCCATCCTCTAGATTTTCATATGAGGCAAACTCAGATTAATTAATATTTCAGTATCTTGTTATTTCAAACTACCTAGATAGTTAATAATTTTTACTATTTAACCCAGCAAATTCCTCCAAAGTTTTAAGTTACCAAAGTCTTTGGAAAACGATGTTTAGGCTTATATAACTATCACAGAAAAAAAGCTTTATTATATACCCTTCATTTTAGTTATATTATTTTGCCTTTACAACTTTGAGATTTTAAAACCAATTATTATTACCCAAGGCATTTTCTTGGCAAGTTTTGTAACAGGAATAACTCACCGGCCTCCAGCAGCTTTAATGTGAAAGTACTATTTTATTTTATTTTTATTTGCCATTTTGGAGTGGCCCCCACTGCTATTTCTGCAGCCTGCTGGAGGGCACTTCTGCAGGTCTGTTCCTCCTAGGAAAAAGACTTGGTGTGTTTAGAAGATTTTTTCCCCCATATCTTTTCTTTCTGAATAGACTAACAATATGAAATCTTATATATAAGAAGAGATCCTAAAAACAAACAAAAGCCCTGTAAATAAATGAGTACTCTCAAAAGGGTGGACTGGGACATAAGCCTTAGAATTTTTTTTTTATTTTTATTTTTTAATATATTTTATTGATTTTTTACAGAGAGGAAGGGAGAGAGACAGAGAGCCAGAAACATCGATGAGAGAGAAACATCGATCAGCTGCCTCCTGCACATCTCCCACTGGGGATATGCCCGCAACCCAGGCACATGCCCTTGACCGGAATCGAACCTGGGACCCCCCACTCCGCAGGCCGATGCTCTATCCACTGAGCCAAACCGGCCTCGGCAGCCTTAGAATCTTATCTCACACTAACCCAGCACAGCAAATGCGTTCTGAGTGGCACAAAGCCCAAACAACAGAGTGAGGATTCCTTATGTTTATAAAATGGTGAAGAGCAAACTATGTCCCCCAAGATAAGAAAGCAAGCAAAGAACACCAGTGACCAAGTTACATCATAGACAGACAAGAACTTTCACTAAGAGTTTCCAGTGGTTGATGTCTTTAGAGGGAGGACAGGGAGGGTCCCCAAGATTAAGAATTCTTGGCAGCTGGTAGGAAGTTCCTGCAATCCCTGCCACAGGTCCAGCCTGCCACAAGTAGCTGGGGTCCCTAGCAAAGTGGGATGTGCCCCATCTTTAAACAAATTAAAGCAAACAACAAACACAAAACGACAATCAACAGAGACATGTTATGTACAATATTTATAGGCACGCACAACCCACAGATAAGAACTTCACACCATGCTCCTTCCTAATGCCGTGACCCTTTAATACAGTTCCTCATGTTGTGGTGACCCCCAACCATAAAATTATTTTTCGTTGCTACTTCATAACTGTAACTTTGCTACTGTTATGAACCGTAATGTAAATATCTGATATGCAGGATGTATTTTCATTGTTACAAATTGAACATAATTAAAGCATAGTGATTAATCACAAAAACAATATGTAATTATATATGTGTTTTCTTTCTTTTTTGTTTTTTAATATATTTTATTGATTTTTTACAGAGAGGAGGGGAGAGGGATAGAGAGTTAGAAACATCGATGAGAGAGAAACATGGATCAGCTGCCTCTTGCACGCCCCCAACTGGGGATGCCCGCAACCAAGGTACATGCCCTTGACCAGAATCGAACCTGGGACTCTTGAGTCCGCAGGCCGACGCTCTATCTGCTGAGCCAAACCAGTTAGGGCTATATATGTGTTTTCTGATGGTCTTAGGTGACCCCTGTAAAAGGGTCATTCGACCCCCAAAGGGGTCGTGACCCACAGGTTGAGAACCTCTGCCTTACAAGGAAGCCCGGATGAGAGGCAGCAAGTGCTTCTAGGCAGGGGTGGGCAAACTTTCTGACTTGAGGGCCACAGTGGGTTCTTAAACTGGACTGGAGGGCTAGAACAAAAGCATGGATGGAGTGTTTGTGTGAACTAATATAAGTTCAAAGTAAACATCATTACATAAAAGGGTACGGTCTTTTTTTTTTTTTTTAGTTTTATTCATTTCAAACGGGCCAGATCTGGCCCGCGGGCCGTAGTTTGCCCACGGCTGAAAGTGCCATACAAACATGCTTGATTCCTCCTACAGAAACGCTTGATTCAACTTAGGTCTCAGGTGAGACAATGGGGATTGCTGAGGCTGCAGCTGCAACTCAAAACAGGAAAATACCTGGCAGCGCTACAAATAAAGAATTCAGGCAGCAAGCGGGATTCCCAATACTTTCCTCAGAGGAGTCTCTTGCTTACATACCTTCATGGTCACTAGAATATGTAACCAGACAATCAGTGAGTCCATGCTGCCTGTCACTACTTGAGCCAATTAAGCAGAGACAGGGTTGAATCATATATGAGTGTTTATTCCAATACTGCCGGCAGTATGGGAGAGCAGCAGGTCATCCACAGAAATCTGCTCTCTGTGTTTATTTCTGTTTTAGAAAGAACTGCTATGACTACCAGTCTTTGCTGTTAGTCTTATGTAGTAAGTGTCCTGTGGGACCCAGTGGTATACTTTCCTTGGTCTCCTAAACTGGATGCTCTAAAAATGTCCATTGTGTGTGTTATTTGGGCTTTATTGTTGTAATTGGGTCTTGATTGTTGTTGTCCCATTCGTGGGTGGGACCTTCCCTCAGGCTGGCTGACTGTAAGGCTCAATCCTGACCATGTTGTGTGAGCTGTTATACAGATGCTGACAGAACAAAACAAGACAAGAAAAAGAACAAAAACATACAAAAGAACCCAATAACAACAGAAAAAACAACCATAAGAGTAAAGGTAATTAGGAAAGAGAAAAGAGAACAAGAATAATAAAATAAAGTATATGAGATGGATAAAGGGGAAGACAGGGTATGAGAAGATGGCAGTGTAGGTAACCTCCGTATTCACTGCCTCCCACAACCACATCAAAATTACAGTTACAGTAAAGCACAACCATCATTTAGAACCATCTAAAATCTGGCTGAATGGAAGTCCTACAAGTAGAGAATTAAAGAAGAAACTACATTGAGCCGTAGCCGGTTTGGCTCAGTGGATAGAGCGTTGGTCTGCGGACTGAAGGGCCCCGGGTTCAACTCCGGCCAAGGGCACATGCCCAGGTTGCAGGCTCAGTCCCCTATAGGGGGCGTATAGGAGGCAGCCAGTCAATGATTCCCTCTCATCATTGATGTTTCTATCTCTCTCCCCCTCTACCTTCTTCTCCGAAATCAATAAAAATACATTACCAAAAAAAAATTTTTAAAAAGAAACTACATTGAAATTAGTAAGCGGGGCAGATGCACAGAATGGCTGGTCTGACACCCACATTGGGCATGTTTTTAATCTGGAGGGATGTCTTTGCTGAAGAGGCCTCCTCTGTGGAGCAAGGAGTCCCAGCTCCACACCAGAACCTTCAGTCCAGTGTTTCAGGACTGGGAAGCGATGTCCCTGAAACTTTGGGATCTGGGAACCAGTGGGTTTTGTGGCTGTGACATGGAGGCACCGAATACATAGGCAGTCCTCTTAAAGGGCCCAAGGAAGGATTTGGCCCACTTCTTCTGAGTTCCAGTGCCAGCACAGCAGTTAGAAATAATCCAGGAATTAAAGGAAGGAACTAAATTATCTGGCATTAGGGCAATTACTAGCGGGGAACCTTCTCTAACAATAATGCTGGCAGAGGTCATTGTTCCTATGCTGAGATATCCCACCAGCCCCCCAGAACTGACTGGCAGTGCCATATCTGAGTCTCAATCAACCTGGCCCACACTGTTTGCCCCACCATGGTGATTACTGAGAGTCCACCCCACCAATATTGGAGCCCCACCCAAGCTGTTTGCAGTAGCTTTTCCATATGAATGGCCTGTCTGGCTCAGGCTTCAGAACTTCCTAAAATCTTTTAAACAAATATCTGCTGGACTCAGTGTACTCCACACCTCTTGATAAGTAGCCTTATGTCTGGCACTAGCAGAAATTTACCAAGGTTCACATCTTGGCCTCTTTTGGGCGCCTTCAAACCCAGCACAAATAGCACCTGCAGATCGCTCTGTAGCTCATGCTTCAGAGCTTCCCAGACCAAAAAAAAAAAAAAAACAGGCTAGAGGAGTACATCATCACCAAGCCAGCATTACAAGAAATGCTAAAGGGACTGCTGTAATGAGAAGAAGTAGAGAGAGAAACCTAGGCATACAGAATTAAAATGGCAATAATAAGAAACTATCAACAATAACCTTAAATGTAAATAGATTAAATGCTCCAATCAAATGACATAGAGTAGCTGAAAGGATACAAAAACATGACCCAACTATATGCTGTCTACAAGACACCCACCTCTGCACAAAAGACTCATGCAGGGTGAGAGTGAAGGGATGGAAAAGAATTTTCCATGCAAATGAAAAAGAAACAAAAACTGGAGTAGCAATTCCTGGAAACAAATGAAAATGAACACACAACAACCCAAAATCTTTTCTGGACACCTTCAAACTTCCTAAGAGGGAAGTTCATAGCACTAGAGGCCTACCTCAAAAAACAAGAAAAATTAACAATAAAGTATTTAACCCTAAAACTTAAAGAATCAGAAAGAGAACAACAAGAAAATCCAAGAGTAAGTAGAAGGAACAAAATAGTAAAGATTAGAGCAGAAGTAAATGACATAGAGACTAAAAAACAAACAAACAAAAGACAAAACAAAAATACAAGAAAAAAAATAATCCAAGAGAGGTTCTTTGAAAGAATAAACAAGATTGATGAACCATTAGCCAGACTAATCAAGAAACAAAGAGAGAGGACCCAAATATGTAAAATCAGACACAAAAGCAGAGAAGTAACCACTAACCCCACAGGAATACAAAGGACTGTAAAAATATACAACAAGCCGAAACCGGTTTGGCTCAGTGGATAGAGCGTCGGCCTGCGGACTGAAAGGTCCCAGGTTCGATTCCGGTCAAGGGCATGTACCTGGGTTGCGGGCACATCCCCGGTGGGGGATGTGCAGGAGGCGGCTGTCGATGTTTCTCTCTCATCGATGTTTCTGACTCTCTATCTCTCTCCCTTCCTCTCTGTAAAAAATCAATAAAATATATTAAAAAAAAAAAAAAGAATATACAACAAGCTGGGCGATGTGGATGAAATCGACCAATTACTAGGAAGATACAATCTCCCAAAACTGAATCAGGAAGACCAGAAAACCTGAATAGGCCAATAACAACTGATGAAATAGAAGCAGTAATCAAAAAAACTCCCAAAAAAACAAAATCCTGGGTCTAGATGGCTTCACAAGAGAGTTTTACGAAACATTCAAAGAAGAACTAACACCTATACTCCTCAAACTCTTCCAAGAAATCCAAGAGGAAGGAACACTTCCAAGCTCTTTTTATGAGGCCAGCTTTATCCTAATTCCAAAACCAGATAAAGACACTACAAAGAAAGAGAACTACAGGCCAATATTCCTGATGAGCATAAATGCTAAAATCCTCATCAAAATATTAACAAACTGGATCCAGCAATATATGAAAAAGATCAGACATTATGACCAAGTGGGACTTATTCCAGGGATGAAAGGCTGGTACAATATTCACAAATCAATAAACATGATATATCACATAAACAAATTGAAAGACAAAAATCACATTATCATATCAACAAACAAAGAAAAAGCATTAGACAAAATCCAACACCCATTTTTGATAAAAACTCTCAGCAAAATGGGAATACCAGGAGTATCTCAACATGATAAAGGCCATATATGACAAACCTACAGCCAACATCATACTCAAAGAGCAAAACTAAAACCATTTCCCCTAAGAATAGGAAGAAGACATGGATGTCTGCTTTCACCACTCTTATTCAACATAATACTGAAAGTCCTAGCCACAGCAATCAGATAAGAAGAAGAAATAAAAGGCATCCAAATTGGAAACTCCCATTATTTGCAGATGATATGATACTGTACATAGAAAACTCTAGAGACTCCAACAAAAAAAAAATATCCTACTAGATTTAATAAGTGAATTTGGCAATGTAGCAGGATACAAAATCAACACCCAAAAATCAATGGCTTTTTTTGTATGCCAATAATGAATTATCAGAAAGAGAAACTAAACAAACAATCCCATTTACCATTGCAAAAATAAAATTAAGATACTTAGGAATAAACTTTTCCAAGGAGGTAAAAGACTTATACGCAGAAAACTACAGGAGGTAGAAGCAGATATAAATATGTGGAAGAATATTCCCTGTTCATGGATTGGTAGAATCAACATTATTAAAATGTATATACTACCCAAGGTACTGTACAAATTCAATCCAATACCTATTAAAATATCAACAGCATATTTCACAAATCTGGAACAAATACTCAAAAAATTTATATGGAAACAAAAAATTTCCCAAATAGCTTCAGCAATCTTGAGAAAGACAAAGTTGGAGGGATCACATTACCAGATATCAAATACTACAAAGCCACCGTAATCAAAACAGCCTGGTATTGGCACAAGAACAGGTATATCGATCAATAGAACAGAACAGAGACCTCAGAAATCAACACAAACCATTACACTCAAATATTTTTTGACAAAGAAGGCAAGACCATACAATGGAGTCAAGAGAATCTCTTCAATAAATGGTGTTGGGGAAACTGGACAGATCCATGCAAAAAAAATGAAACTAGATCACCAACTTACACCATACACAAGAACAAACTCAAAATGGATAGAAGACTTAAATTTTAGTCAGGAAACCATAAAAATGCTAGAAGAAACCATAGGCAGCAAAATCTCAGACATCTCGTAGCAAAATATTTACGGATACATCTCCTAGGGCAAAGGAAACTAAGGAGAAAATACATAAATGGAACTACATCGAAATAAATTTGTGCACAGCAAAAGAAACCAGCAACAATATTAAAAGGGAGCCCCATTGCATGAGAGAACATATTTGGCAATGATACATCTGATAAAGGGTTAATATCCAAAATATATAAGGAATTCATACAACTTAACAAAAGGAAGACAAAATATCCAATTAAAAAATGGGTAAAGGAGCCCTACATGGCTTGGCTCAGTGGATAGAGCATTGGCCTGTGGACTGAAGGATTCTGGGTTCAATTCTAGTCAAGGGCACATGCCCGGGTTGTGAGCTCAATCCCCAGTAGGGTGTGTGCAGGAGGCAGCCAATCAGTGATTCTCTCTCATCATTGATGTTTCTATCTCTCCTTCCTTCTTCTCTGAAATCAATAAAAATATATTTTAATAAAATGGGCAAAGGACCTAAATAGGCACTTCTCTAAAGGGTATATACAGATGATGAAGAGACATATGAAAAGCTCAAAGTCACTGATCATCAGAGAGATGCAAATTAAAATGACATGAGGTATCACTTCACACCTGTCAGAATCGCTACCATCAACAAATCAAATGAAAAGTTCTTGTGAGGATGTGGAGAAAAGAGAACCCTAGTACACTGCTGGTGGCAATGCAGATTGGTGCAGCAATTATGGAAAACTAGAGGCCCAGTGCATGAAAATTGTACACAGGTAGGGTCCCTAGGCCTGGCGGGTGATCAGGGCCAATCAGGTTCCCCGCCTCCCAGCCTCCCCGCTTCCTCCTTCCCTCACTCCCTCAGCACCCTGTTGCCACAACTGGTCACCCACCATGTTCTGTGCTGCCCCCTGTTGGTCAGTGCATGTCATAGCGAGCGATCAAACGCCAGGTTGAACTCCCAAGGAGACAATTTGCATCTTAGCCTTTTATTATATAGGATAGTATGGATTTTCCTCAAAAAATTAAGTCTGGAACTGCCTTTTGATCCAGTGATCCCACTTCTAGGGATATATCCTTAGAAACCCAAAGCAACAATCACAAACAATCTATGCACCCCTATGTTCATAGCAGCATAATTTATAGTAGCTAAGATCTGGAAACAGCCCAAGTGCCCATCAGTAAACGAGTGAATAAAAAAGCTGTGGTACATTTATACCATGGAATACTATGCAGCAGTAAAAAGGAAAATATCTTACCCTTTGAGACAGCATGGAGGGACCTGGAGAGTATCATGCTAAGTGAAATAAGTCAGTCAGAGAAAGAGAAATATCACATGATCGCACTCATATGTGGAATCTAAGTAACAAGACAGACTGATGAACGGAATGGATGCAGAGACATGGAAGCATGGAATAGAGTGTGGAATCTTGGAGAGAAGATGGTGGAGGGTGGGTGGGTGGGAGGTAATCATATATGCAGATCCCATGGACCTAGACAATAGGGTGGTGAAAGCCTGGGGCAGGGGCGGGACTGGGCTGGATGTGGTCCTTGGGAGAGAAAAAAAGGGGACATGTAATACTTTCAACTATAAAGATTTTTTTTTTAAATGCCAAAGGTTACAGACAAAGAGAGGATCTTAAAAGTAGCAAGAAAAAAGCCATCAGTTACCTACAAGGGAGCATTCATAAGACTGTTAGCTGATTTCTCAACAGAATCTTTGCTCGCCAGAGGGATTGGTAAGAAATATTCAAAGTGATGAGTAGTAAGGACCTACCACCAAAATTACTCTACCCAGCAAAGCTTTCATTTAGAATTGAGGGTTAGATAAAGAGCTTCACAAACAAGAAAAAGCTAATGGAGTTCATCACCACCAAACCAGTATTATATGAAATGATGAAGGGTATTCTTTAAGAAGAGGAAGGAGAAGAAGGAGAAGAAAAAGAAGAGATAAAAAATATTAATAATAAAATGGCAACAAATATGTATCTATCAATAACTGAATCTAATAATCAAAATGAACAAAGAATCTAATGAACACAATAAACTGGTTAAAAAAATAGAACCAAAGGCATAGTAACGGACCAGACTGACGAAACTCAGAGGGAAGGGGGGAGTGGACACAGGAAGAGGTTAACCAAGGGCGGGGGGGGGGGGGGAATATATATATATATATATATATATATATATATATATATATATATATATATATATTACTCATGGACACATCCAATAGGGTGGTAAAGGCCTGAGGCAGGGTGGGATCTGGTGGCAGAGAGCAATTGGGAGGGTAGGAGAGAATATGTGTAATACTCTCAACAATAAAGATTTTTTAAAATATATGAAAGGAACGAAGAGAGAGTAAAAAAGTAAGAATAGAAAAAAAGTCAATCTAGTGAGTCTCCGTGGTTGCTCATTGACCATGAACCATGAGATCCCCAGTTAGATTCCTTGTCTGGGCACATGCGCTGGTTGTGGACTCAATCCACAGTTGGGGTTGGTGGGGGGAAGGGGTGGGCAGAACAGGAGGCAGCCAATTGATGTCTCTCTCTTTCTCATCAATGTTCCTATGTCTCTATCCCTCTCATTTCCTCTTTCTCTAAAATCAATGAAAACATTTTTTTTTAAATATAGGAAAAGGAAAATGGTAATAGAGAAAAGAAGAAAGAAACAAATTATGCAAGGGGAAAAAGAGAAGAAAAAGGTTACAAAAAGGACAAAAAGAAAAAAGAGAAAGGGAAAAATAGAGTAAGAAAAGGAAAGAGAAAAATAAGAGATATGAAAAGGTAATAAAGCAAAAATAAGAGACAATATAAAGAAAATAATGAAAACAACAACAAAGTGGAGTTTGTCTCAGTAGTGTTGAGACTCAGCGCCTGTTGCAATTTTCCTTTGGGTCCTCTTACGTTGTCTGAAACTGTTCGGTATTCTAGTTTCAGGCCTCCTGGCAGGTATTATAATGCTAACCAATGTCAGAAGGTGTCCACAATTGGCTTTTGGCAACCTGATCAAAGCTTCTAGTCTTCCACAGTTTGTAGCTGCTTACGCTGGGTTTAGCTGTGCACGGAACAGGCCTAGTGTGCTCTGAGGTCAGCTTGTTAGCAACATGGGGTCCATAGGTGGGTCTTCCAATGTCTCAAGGAAGCTCAGGATCCATAGCCTCCGCCTGCTGTCCAGGTGACAGGCTTAGTCATTGAAAATGCAGTTTCTGAAAGGGCTTTTGGTGGAATCAGGAGGATGGGACCTCTTGTGAGGGTGAGTTCAGACTTAAGGAAAGATGATGAAGGTGCTCCCCTGCCCTAGAGCCACATGCCTAATTCTGTCCTGGAATATTCCCCCCAAAATTGGCAGGGTGGTTCCCCTTCTAGGCATGCCTATTGGGCCTGCCTGAAGCCAGGGATTTCCATCAGCCCTCCCATTTTGGGGAAGCACAAGTTAAGTTCCTAGTAAGTTGGGCAATGGCCCTGCCCTAAAACCAACCTCTGATGGACCCTTAGATTGCCCAGATCCCTCTGGTGCTGCCTCCGCAGCAGGGGCTGAGACGCAGGGTGGGGCAAGGGGGACTCCAGAGAATGGGGTAATTGCCTTTTTCCAGACTGCTGCTACTGCCAGGGACTTGCACCTCTGAGGACAAATGGCTACTGCAGTATGTGGGGGAGGTAGCAGGATGACTGAGTACATTGATCCCATTAGCCCCTCTCCCACATCACTCCCCAATGCCCCCCACCCTAGACTCTCCTCAAGTGACTCCAGTGTGCACCACTTTCCATCTACCAAAGTCCAGAGTGAGTAGTTGTGAATGAAAATCCTGTGCTTTGCCCCTTTAGGAAAAAAAGTGGCTTTGTCCCTGGCAGGCTCTGTTTCTTTCTGGCAGATGGAATCCCCACTGCCTATAACTGCTGAATGCTACCTGGCTGGATGTTCTAGGCTGCAGAGTCCCTCTGGCTTCTAGGCCTCACTCCTGTCAGGGGAAGTAACACCCCCACCCCCAACTCCAACCCCACAGCCAAAGTATCTCTCTGCACCCTTAGCCTTTTGCGAGTGGTGATAAGCCAGCCCCTCTCACAACCCCACTCTTGCTACCAATTGCAGGTGGTTTCTGTCCTTCTTTGTTTAAAAGTATGCTCTTCAGCTAGTCTTCAGTTGGTAATTCAGGTGGCTGCTCCCCAATTTAGTTTTATTTCCCGTTCCATTCTGGGAGGAGGTGAGAGAAAGATCCACCTACTTTGCTGCCATCTTGAAACCTGTGATATCTCACTTCTTAATGTTTTCCCAATCAAGTGGGATAAAATGGTATCTTGTGGTATAAGTTGCATTTCTCTTGTTAATGAGATTATCTCTTCATAGATTTATTTGCCACATGTTTTTTTTTTCTGAAAAATACTTTTTATGGTTTTTACCCATTTTCCTATTCATTTGTCCATTTATTAGTTTTTCATATTATTGATACTAAGCCATTAACATATATATATTAATATACTAGAGGCCCGGTGCACAGATTCGTGCATTGGTGGGGTCCCTCAGCCTTGCCTGCACCCTCTCACAATCCGGGACCCCTCGGGGGATGTCGGACTGCTTGTTTCGGCCAATCCCCGCAGGCTGACTGGAAGTCCAACATCCCCCGAGGGATGTAGTAGTGCACAAAGCGCCAGGAGGCCAGTGAGGAGCCTGAGCCCAGGCCAGGCGCCATGCTGCTTCTGCTCATCCTGGCCCCAACTGCACCTGCTGCCTCAGCTGCTCGATAAGCTCCGGGAGCTGTGAGAGTGCACTGACCACCACGGGGCAGCTCCTACATTGAGCGTCTGCCCCTGGTGGTCAGTGTGTGTCATAGCGACTGGTAGACCGGTCATTTGGTCATGTAGCCTTTTATATATATATACTAGAGGCCTGGTGCACAAAAATTTGTGCACTGGCGGGGGGGAGTCCCTCAGCCTGGTCTTCCCCCTCTCACAGTCCAGGAGCCCTCAGGAGATGTCCTACTGACGGCTTAGCCTCGCAGCTGCTGAGGCTCATGGCTGCCTGAGCCCACAGCTGCCTGAGCCCATGGCTGCCTGAGCTCCGGGCCTTGCAGCCTCTGTGGCTTTATCCGGATGGACGTCTGGATGGATGCCCGGAAGATGACCGCCCTAATTAGCATATTACCCTTTTATTAGTATAGATAGATACTGTCTTTGTTTATAGCTTTTTATCTCACTTTTTATAAAGTCCTTTTTTTGTTGTTAGAGAACATTTATTTGGGTAAATTATAGACGTAGACGAAGTAATTCCTAGAAGAAATGGGCTTAGGAAACGAGTTATGGAGGTAAAGGAAGGACCCCTGGAGCTTGGAAGTGAAGAAGCAAATGGTAACATGCCTGGAGGAGGGGGAGGGAGAGAGGAAAGGGAAAGAAGACACAGGTGTGCCCCCAGGAGGGAGAGCTAAGTCCTTTTATTCTTGTCGTTAATCCTCACTCGAGGATATTTTTTTCATTGATTTTATTTTTTAAATCTTTATTGTTGAGAGTATTACAAATGTCCCCCCTTTTTTGCTCCATTTCCCCCCTTGTCCTCGTTTCTGCCATGTCCCAGGCCTTTACCACTCTATTGTCTGTATCCATAGGTAATGCATACATGCATATGTCCAGGCTTTAAATTATGTATGTCTATATGTATGTATAAACATACAAGATGAGCAAAATTTATGATTTTTTTCTTTACAAATATGGAGTTGTATTATATCCAGTAGTTATAACTTGCCTTTGATTTGTTTTTTAAATTTTCATCCAAGGAGTGAGGATATTTTTTTCCATTGATTTTTAGAGAGAGTGGAAGATAGGAGGCAGGAAGAGAGAGAGAGAGAGAGAGAGAGAGGGAGAAACATTGATGTGAGAGATACACATGAACAAGCAGACTACGTGGGACGACCAGTCTGGTGGGGGGACTGTGAGGGGCGACCAGGCTGGCAGAGGGGGGCAGTTGGGGATGACCATGCTGGCACAGGGGGCAGTAAGGGGTGACCAGGCCTACGGGGGGGCAATTAGGAGCGACCAGGCCGGCAGGGAGTCAGTTAGGGGTGATCAGGCCAGCATGCAGAGACAGTGAGGGGTGATCAGGTCGGCAGGGGGGGGCAGTTAGGGGCGCCCAGGCAGGTGAGCGATTAGGAGCCAGTGGTCCAGGATTGTGAGAGGGACGTCCGACTGCCTGGGGATCGGGCCTAAATCAGCAGTTGGGCATCCCCCAAGGGGGCCCAGATTAGAGAGGGAGCAGGCTGGGCTGAGGGGATACCCCGGTGCATGAATTTCCTGCACCGGGCCTCTAGTATATATATATACTAGTATATATGTAAAATCAATCATACGTTCTTAAAATAAACTTTATAACTAGTTATCCTATATAATAAAGAGCGAATATGCAAATGGTGGTAATGCCCTCGCACCCTCTCGTGAGGCCACAGCCCCCGCCCTGGCGCCGGGCTGGGGAACCTGAGGCTGATCCCCCTGCCTGGCGGGGTTTGACAGGGGAGGACCTGAGGCTGTTCCCTTCACCCAGCAGGGCTTGACGGGGGACTTGAGGCTGCGCCCCCTCACCCTACAGGGCTTGACGGGGGTGGGGCTGGCCGGGTCTGGGTCTCACGCCATTTCAAGGCGCATGTGGGTGGGCGGGGACTTGATTCTGGGTCCCATGGCACGCCCCAGACTCTGACAGGAGGGAGATTTTTGTATTCAAATTACTAATTTTCTTTCATCTCTGACACTTCTATTATAGAGAAAGGGCAAATAGCAATATTAAAATATTCCCTCTAATTAATTCTCTTTTAATGTGCACGAATTTCGTGCACCGGGCCACTAGTTTTAATTATAAAAGCAATTCAAGGAAAAGTCTCTGATCCCCTCCCTCAGCCACTCCAGTGCCATTCCCTGCTGGGGTCCAACCCCAGCAGGTCCAGGGGTCCCCAAAGGTGTGGACGGAGTCGGCGAAGAAGGAATGACACAGAGACAGCGTTCAGTTGATCAGCAGCCTAGCCAGGATCTCTAGCCAGGATCTCCAGCGAAGTTCTGCTGTTTATTGTCTTGTTACATCTGTATTTATACTAGTTGATTTTAATCCTGTCAATTTCTATTGAAAAGGTTAGGGCGTTTCTTATCTCCATTCCAGGGAGTAAAGATTATGTAGCTTAAGCGTGATTGTTCGTAGTTAAAGTGATTAACTACCCGCCTGGCACTTAGTTAAGGAGTTTTATTCCCTCCCTAACTTCAGGGAAAAATCCTTACCTGGGGAAACAACCTTTCTCAGAGAGGTGACCTTGGTTAAAACACATAGCGCTAAGGGGAGCAAACATATTAAGAACAGTATGCTATATGCGCCAGGTCCCTTGAAACATATGCTGTGCAGATGTTTCTTTCCTGCAGCGACTGTGTCAAGCAGCAAGGATGGACCGGCTTCCGGCAATTCCCCAGAGGTAACTTTTTCAAAATTATAAATTTGATGAGAAAAAAATTTTTTAAGTGTCATCTTTTGATTAGAAGAACTTTAGAGTCATTCAGTCAAGTTTTGAGAAATAAGACACTTTGGGATTTTATTTGAATACTAGAGGCCTGATGCATGAAATTTGTGCACTTCATGGGGGGATCCCTCAGCCCAGCCTGTGCCCTCTCACAGTCTGGGAGCCCCGTGATCGATCACCCCAAAGAGGTAGGCCCTGCCCACCTGGCCGGGACTCCAATGGATCACCCCTGCAGAGGGAGGCCCTGCCCACCTGCCACAGCACCACCACTGGGTAGCCTGGGCCTCCCTCTTTGAGGCGATCATGGAGCCCCCCAATTGATCAATTACCCCGCTGGCCAGTATCCTGGGCCTCCCTCTTTGGGACAATCGTGGAGCCCTCCGATTGATCGATTGCCTTGCTGGCCGGTTGCCTGGGCCTCCCTCTGCAGGGCGATCATGGGGTGATGCCAGGCCCCCGACCAATCGCATTGCACCCACCTTGGCTGGCCTGGCACCAGTGGGTGTCATAGTATGGTCATCTGGAAGGTTGTCCGAGCGGTCGTTCTGTTCTTCGGTTGTTTGGTCTATTTGTATATTACGCTTTTATTATAGATAAATAATTAATAAATTAATTTAGAGAGGATTGACATCTTTTTTTAAAATATATTTTTATTGCTCTCAGAGAGGAAGGGAGAGAAAGATAGAAACATCAGTGATGAGAAACATTAATCGGCTGCCTCTGCATGCCCCCTACAGGAGATTGAGCCACAACCCGGGAATGTGCCCTGACTAGGAATCAAACCATGACATCCTGGTTCATATATTGACACTCAACCACTGACCCATGCCAGCCAGTCAGGATTGACAACTTTGCAGTGCCATCTTTTTCCATTCTGAAATGCTCTGCTTTGTGTGTGTGTGTTGGTTATTGACATTTTTTATTTTTTTTATTTTTAAAAAAAATTCTTTATTAGTTAAGGTATAACAAATGTGTCCTCATCCCCCCCCCATTAAACCCCCATCCTCTCCCCCCTCACCACTCATGCTCTCATCCCCCTGTTGTCCATGTCCATTGGTTTAGCTTATATGCATGCATACAAGTCCTTTGGTTGATCTCTTCCCCTTGCCCCCTCCCTCCCGTACTTTCCCTCTGGGGATTAATAGTCTGATAGCTGTTTCTCTGTCTTTGGATCTGTCCCTGTTCATCAGTCTATGTTGTTCTCTATATTCCACAAATGAGTGAAATCATGAGGTATTTATCTTTCTCTGACTGGCTTATTTCACTTAGCATAATGCTCTTCAGTTCCATCCATGCTGTTACAAAAGGCAAGAGTTCCTTCTTTTTTACCACAGCGTAGCATTCCATTGTGTAGATGTACCACAGTTTTTTAATCCACTCATCTGTTGATGGGCACTTAGGCTGTTTCCAAATCTTAGCTATGGTGAATTGTGCTGCTATGAACATAGGGGTGCATATATCCTTTCTGATTGGTGTTTCTGGCTTCTTGGGATATATTCCTAGAAGTGGGATCACTGGGTCGAATGGGAGTTCCATTTTTAGTTTTTTGAGGAAACTCCATACTGTTCTCCACAGTGGCTGCACCAGTCTGCATTCCCACCAGCAGTGCAGAAGGGTTCCTTTTTCTCCACATCCTCTCCCGCACTTGTTGTTTGTTGATTTGTTGATGATAGCCATTCTGACAGGTGTGAGATGATACCGCATTGTCATTTTGATTTGCATCTCTCATATAATTAGTGACTTTGAGCATGTTTTCATATGTCTTTCGGCCTTCTGTATGTCCTCTGTCGAAAAGTGTATCTAGGTCCATTGCCCTTTTTTTTTTTTTAAGTATTTTTTAATATATTTTATTGATTTTTTTTACAGAGAGTAAAGGAGAGAGATAGAGAGTTAGAAACATCGATGAGAGAGAAACATCGATCAGCTGCCTCCTGCACACACCCCACTGGGGATGTGCCCGCAACCAAGGTACATGCCCTTATATTGAGGTATGATCCTTCTATTCCTATCTTGCTGAGGGTTTTTATCAAGAAAGGGTGTTGGGCCGAAACCGGTTTGGCTCAGTGGATAGAGCGTCGGCCTGCGGACTGAAAGGTCCCAGGTTCGATTCCGGTCAAGGGCATGTACCTGGGTTGTGGGCACATCCCCAGTAGGAGATGTGCAGGAGGTAGCTGATCGATGTTTCTCTCTCATCGATGTTTCTAACTCTCTATCTCTCTCCCTTCCTCTCTGTAAAAAATCAATAAAATATATTTTTTTAAAAAAAAGAAAGGGTGTCGGATTTTGTCAAATGCTTTTTCTGCATCAATTGATATGATTATGTGATTTTTATCTCTCATTTTGTTTATGTGATGTTTATTGATTTACGGATATTGTACCATACTTGCATCCCTGGGATAAATCCAACTTGGTCATGGTGTATGATCTTTCTGATTTACTGCTGGATCCGATTTGCTAGGATTTTATTGAGGATTTTGGCATCTATGTTCATGAGGGATATTGGCCTGTAATTCTCTTTCATTGTGTTGTCTTTATCTTGTTTTGTTATTAGGGTGATGCTGGCTTCACAGAACCAGCTGGGAAGTGCTCCTTCCTCTTGAATTTTTTGGAATAGTCTGAGGAGGATAAGTTTTAGTTCTTCCTTGAATGTTTGGTAAAACTCCCCTGTGAAGCTGTCTGGCCCTGGGCTTTTGTTTGCTGGGAATTTTTTAATGACTGCTTCAATTTCTTCCATAGTTATTGGCCTATTGAGATTTTTAGATTCTTCCTGATTAAGTTTTGGAAGGTTGTATTTTTCTAAGAATATGTCCATTTCCTCCAGGTTGTCTAGTTTGTTGGAGTAGATTTGTTCATAGTATTTTCTAACAATCCTTTTTATTTCTGTGGGGTCCATTGTTATTTCTCCTCTTTCATTTCTGATTTTGTTTATTTGGGTCCTCTCTCTTTGTTTCTTGGTGAGCCTGGCTAGAGGTTCATCAATCTTGTTTATCCTTTCAAAGAACCAGCTCTTGGTTTTGTTGATCATTTTTTAAAAAATATATTTCATTAATTTTTTACATAGAGGAAGAGAGAGGAATAGAGAGTTAGAAACATCGATGAGAGAGAAACATCAATTAGCTGCCTCCTAAACACCCCCTACTGGGGATGTGCCCGCAACCAAGGTACATGCACTTGACCGGAATCGAACCTGGGACCCTTCGGTCCGCAGACCGGCACTCTGTCCACTGAGCCAAAGTGGTAAGGGCGGTTTTGTTGATCTTTTGTATTGTTTTTTTGGTCTCTATGGTCTTTATTATTTCCTTCCTTCTGCTTACACTGGGCTTTTCTTGTTGCTCTCTTTCTAACTCTTTTGAGTTGTAGGGTTAGGTAATTTATTCTCATTGTTTCTTGTTTCTTGCAGTAGGCTTATAGAAGTATGAACTTCCCTCTCAAGACTGCTTTCGCTGTGTCCCATAGGTTTTGGATTGTTGTGTTTTCATTGTCATTTGTTGCCACGATGTTTTATATTTTTTCTTTGATCTCTTTGGTAACCCAGTCATTGTTTAATTGCGTGCTATTTAGTCTCCGTGTGTTTGATTTTTTTGGATTGTTTTTATTGTAGTTGATTTCCAGTTTTATGCCATTGTGATCTGAGAAGATGTTTGATATGATTTAAATATTCTTTTTTAAAAAAAATATATTTTATTGATTTTTCATATAGAAGAAGGGAGGGAGATAGAGAGTTCGAAACATCGATGAGAGAGAAACATCGATCAGCTGCCTCCTGCACATCTCGTACTGGGGATGTGACTGCAACCCAGGTACATGCCCTTGACCAGAATCGAACCGGGGACCTTTCAGTCCGCAGGCTGACGCTCTATCCCCTGAGCCAAACTGGTTT
Organism: Myotis myotis; assembly: GCF_014108235.1. NCBI lineage: Eukaryota > Metazoa > Chordata > Mammalia > Chiroptera > Vespertilionidae > Myotis > Myotis myotis. Next base: position 117,783,927 of record NW_023416313.1, on the reverse strand, counting down.
CGGCAATATTCTTGAATTTGAAGAGACTTTGTCTGTGACCCAATATATGGTCTATCTTTGAAAATGACCCATGTGCACTTGAGAAGAATGTATATTCTGTGGCTTTGGGGTGAAATGTTCTGAAGAGGTCAATTAATTCCATCTGATCTAGTGAGTCATTTAGGATTGATGTTTCTTTGCTGATTTTTTGTTTAGAGGACTTGTCCAATGGTGATAATGGGGTGTTAAAGTCCCTTACTATGATTGTATTGCTGTCAATCTCTCCCTTGATCTCCTCCAGAAGATTTCTTATGTATTTGGGTACTCCTATATTGGGTGCGTATATGTTTACCAGAGTTATTTCTTCTTGTTGGATTGCTCCCTTTAGTATTATGAAATGGCCTTCTTTATCTCTTTTTATGTCCTTCAATTTGAGATCTAATTTGTCAGATATAAGTATTGCTACCCCGGCTTTTTTTTCATTTCCATTCGCCTGAAAAACCTTTTTCCATCCTTTCACCATCAGTCTGTGTGTGTCTTTTTTTCTGAGGTGGGTTTCCTGTAGACAGCAGATAGATGGGTCATGTTTTCTTATCCACTCAGTTACCCTATGTCTTTTGATTGGGGCATTTAATCCATTTACATTTAAAGTGATTATTGATGGATACTTGTTAGTCGCCATTTTTATTCTTTACCCTTGTGTTCCTTCTTTATTTCCTATTTTTTCTTTTTACAGCATACCCTTTAGCATTTCTTGCATTGCTGGTTTGGTGGTAATAAACTCCCGGAGTCCTTTTTTTTCTGTGAAGCACCTGATTTCACCCTCAATTTTGATTGATAACCTTGCTGGGTATAGTATTCTTGGATTCAGACCCTTCCTTTGCATGACTTTATATATTTCATTCCATTCCCTTCTTGCCTGATGTGTTTCTGTTGAGAAATCAGTCGCTAGTCTGATGGGGGCTCCTTTGTAGGTGACCTTCTGTCTCTCTCTGGCTGCTTTTAAGATTCTTGCTTTGTTGTTGGTGTTTGCCATTTAATTATAATGTGCCTTGGTGTTGGTCTTTTGGGGTTCATTTTGTTTGGGACTCTGTAAGCTTCTTGGATTTGTATGAGTTTTTTCTTCCCTATATCAGGGAAGTTTTCTGTCATTTTTTCAAGTAGTTTTTCTATTCCTTGCTCAGTTTCTTCTCCTTCTGGCACCCCTATTATGCGGATGTTGTTTGGTTTCATGTTGTCCCAGAGTTCTCTTAGGCTCCCCTCCTACTTTTTTTTTTTAATATATATTTTATTTTATTTTTTAAAATATATTTTATTGATTTTTCACAGAGAGGAAGGGAGAGAGGTAGAGAGTTAGAAACATCGATGAGAGAGAAACATCGATCAGCTGCCTCCTGCACATCTCCCACTGGGGATGTGCCCACAACCCAGGTACATGCCCTTGACCGGATCGAACCTGGGACCTTTCAGTCCGCAGGCCGACGCTCTATCCACTGAGCCAAACCGGTTTTGGCTCTCCTGCTTTTTAATTTTTTTTTCTAGAAGCTGCTCTGCTTCGGTATTTTTTCCTACCTTGTCTTCTAGCTCACTGATACTGTCCTCTGCTTGTAGTGTTGATGCTTTCTATTGTGTTCTTTATAGCAGTGATGTCATTTTTCATTTCTTCTTGGTTTTTCTTCATTTCCTCTTGGTTCTTACACATATTGTTGCATTTGTCTTCCATTCTTTTCATCCACCTTATGACCAATTCTCTGAATTCTTTCTCTGACAGGTTGCTTGCCTCTCTTGCCTCCATTTCGTTTACTTCCTTTCCTGGTATGCCTGTTTTTCTTTCTTATGCGGGCTGGTTCTTGGTCTCCCCACGATCTCTCTTCTCCAGGTGTTTGGTTATGTAGTTCTCTCTCTGCTGCGTTGATTTAAAGGCACAAAATACAACACAACAAGGCACAATGTACAAGGCACTGAACACAATTGTATTCATGATATTAATAACCCCAAATAAAGGTGACCACCTGAGCAAAGAGAATTAGAGGATAAGGAAGAAAGAAGAGAAAAAGGAAAAAATGGAGTGCAAAATGAAATTGGAAAAAGGGAGGGGGAAAAAAGTAAGAGAGAAAAGAGAGAGAATGAAATAGAAGAGGGGGCGAGACTATTTATATGGGGAGAAAACTCCGATAGACCCGCCACTAATCCCAACAAATTCCAGCAACAGATCCCTGGAGGTGAATACAAACTACAGACAACCACTAATATCAAGTGAGGTGAGGGAAAACAGAAGCACAAAAATAACCGGAAAAGAAAGAAAAAAGAAAAAAAAAACAACAGAAAACTAAAAAGAAAAAGCAAAACAACCTCACTAACAAGCATAAAAAAACCCAATATACTCAACAATCAAGCAAACGAAACAACAGAAAGAGAAAAAAAATTTGGATAGTGAAGATAGATAAGGGAGAGGTGTATATGGATTTAGAGCAGGGGATTGGAAATTGGATATATAAGTAGGGTAAAATTTTGATAGGGGGTAAAAAGAAGCAATAGGGGAAATCTAAAGCAGGAATAGGATAAGAGAAACAGGACAACAAAAGGGGAAAAGTGAGGAAGAGAGTTTTGGCATAAAGGTAAAATTGAGGTAGGGGAAAATGATGCTAAAGGAACAATGAAAATAGAATGTACAACACAATAAAGAGAAAATAAAATGACACTTTAAAAATGGTAGTAGTAATAATACTGGTTAAAAATAAAAATGTAGTAATTAAAAGGGTAAAATCAGGTGATGAAAAAAGAAAAAAATTGGTTTCTTAATTAAAAGGTGAAAAAAGAATAGAAAAAATAAAATAAAAATGTGCAGTAGTGAAGGTCCTTCAGTTCTTCTACTCTTCTGTCTGGCATGCCTTAGTCCTGCCAGGTATTCAGGAGGGTGTTGAATTTCCCTGCGATACACTGTTCCTCCATGTTGTAAACCACAGTCCTGATTTTAAAGCAGGCCATATTTGTTTCCCAGACTGCCTTTATTTGTGTTTACAGAAGAGTCAGTTCGTGGCTCTGCCTCTGGGTGGCAGTGTGTCTGGATTGACCTTTGAGGCTATAAGTACTCTCTATCCAGTAGTTAGGGTTTATTTTCTCTATTGTACTTTAAACTGGTTTGGGAAAGTCCACTGCCCAGAGCTGGTTCTTTAATCCTTACTCCCTGCTCTGTTTCCCAGGTTCCACAAAAACAACTTTCCCCTGCAGTCTCCGCAAGTGTCCCCAACTCGGCAATCCCATGCACTGGGTTTAATAATCAAACTCAAAGATTTAAGGGGAAGCGAATAAAACAAGAGCCTGAGAAGTTGCATGAATTCGCAACCCTCCACCTTCCAGCTCTGTGCGCAGTCTCCTCCGCACGCCCTCTCTCCCCTGGCACCAAGCAGCCGGCACACTGGCAAAATCCAAGGTTGCCTTTTTGCATCCAGTCCAGCTATGGGCTTATTTTTAGTGTTCCCTTCTGCCAGCAGCCCTGTGGGAGCCCTTCCACACTCGCGGATCACGCTGGCCCCAAAGGCCGCGGACTTTGTGGGGTGCAGACCTCCCCGCGCACGTTCCTTTCCCCAACCTGAATTGCAAACCGCACCTTCAGGCGAAATCTGACCTTTCCATGAAGAGAAGCAGGGCTCCACGTAGTCGCGCTGTACCAGATCCGGTGTTTCCGGGTTAGCAGCCGATATCTGGATGCCGGGTCTTTGGATGTATACACTTCCAATAACAGCCACTCAAGATGGCATGGTTTCTGCAGGTGAGCCGGCGCTCCGGGAGAGATTCCAGCCACAGTCTCCAATCATCCCCTTTCTCCGGGAGTCCTCCGCCTTTCCCGGCTGCAAACTGTCTCTCAGCTGAATATTCTCTCTGCTTTTATTTTTTTAATCCTCACCCGAGGATATTTTTGCATTGATTTTTAGAGAGAGTGGAAGGAAAAGACAGAGAAATATCGATGTGAAAGAAACACATCAATGGTTGCCTCCTGCACGGGTCCTGACCAGAGCCCAGGCTAGGGAGGAGCCTGCAACAGATGTACATGCTCTTGATGGCAATCAAACCTGGGGCCCTTATGTCCACAGGCCAATGCTCTATCCACTGATCCAAACTGGCTAGGGGCCGAAATGCTCTGCTTTTTAAGAAAATAATTTTGTTATTTCTTTCAATAAAGTTCTAAAATTATTTATCTTGCGTGTTTTTTATGAATTTTATTCCTGGATTTAAAAATATGTACATGTATTTATAAAAACATGGCATACATCAAGGATAAATCATCTTTATTCTAAGACTAGTGGGCTACAAGGAAAGTGAGAGAGACAAATAGGGTGTGTGCACAAGCACTGTTATAAATTAGATTTTTACCATTATACTTTTATGCTATTATCATTTATAGGATGGTCAATTTTTTCATATTTATCCTTTATACTTCTAACTACCATTGTAGTTAGAAAAATTTTATTATAGAAAATTTTGGACAACCCAGAATAATTTACATTAACACATTTCGTACTGCATAGAAATCTCTAAGACATACGCCAGGGACCGCACGTTTTTGGGCAAACTGCACATTATTTAAATCATCATAACTACAGATCATAGTGCACTTTAGGTGTTGTTTTTCAATAATTATAACATTTTTATTTACAAAAAAAGTTAAACAATTTAAGTTCCTAGTACATTTTTAACATATGGTACTGCGTAAAACATTTTCCTCTATGAAGAGGGACCAAACAAAATTTAGATAAATATCTAGATTCGCTCCTTTTTCCATGGGCGGCACAAACTCTGAAGGCTCTCGTAGGAAATTTTTTCTTTCCACTCGCTGGAATACATGTAGGTTCATGCTACTTCATATCACCTGCAACCTTTTGGGTGGATATTTACGAGGTGCTCTCCTTGCACCCCCAGGGGAAGGGCTGGACAGATTTGTCTCTGGTTCTGGAGAGCCTTCTGGTTCTGGATAACCTTGTCATCCGTTATCCAGTCTCTCGCCACCAATAGCAGAAACTGTTTATACTTCATTTTTGCTTGTGGATTGAGGACGTTGTACACTCTAAATGAATTGAAAAGTCCACGGTTTATAAGGTACAGCACTACTTTTTTTGTCCATTTCATCGTTTTCCTTAGAATGAAACAACACGAAAGGAAGTGTATCAGTTTCGTTGGTTTCCTTCCTTTTTCTGAGAGAGGGCATTTCTAAAAGCGCCTGGAACTTGAAGACGAAGACTATTTGAATGACCAAAATACAATGTAACTGCAATGCTTTATGGGTTCCTGCAATTATATAGTTTTTCGTAGATTGACCTGCACGGTTTCCACCAATGAGATCGCTTCATTCGGTGTGGACAAGACAATGTGTTGACATCTAAGGTCCATAACAGATGGCGCGTGAAAAACGAGAAAACTCGTGAGCGGTCCTTAACAGATGGCACGCGAAACACAAGAAAGCTTGTGAGCAGTACGAAAGGTGTTAAGAAAAAAATATTACCTTTAATACTATCATGTAGAAATAATCTCTGTTGACATTTTGGTGTATCACTTTCTTCTAGAAGTTTTTCAATATGGTCTTAGTTATGTTCATACAATTTTTCTACACAATAAGCTTCATCAACTTTATTTTATGAACACTGTAATTGCTGAATAATAGTCTTTCCTGTATTTACTACAAATTATTTAACTATTTCTATGTTGTCAAATTAAAACTTTTTTATAATAAATTTTCAACAAACATTTTTATATCCAGACTAGTAGACCATCGCGTGATATCGTGCTTAGTAGGTTGCCTGCCACTTCCACGGGAGCCAGCGGGTACCACAGCATGCTGCTGGGAGCCATGCTGCTTCCAAGGGAGGCAGGAGGGACCCGCATTCATTCTGTAGGAGCTGGGAGGGAGCCACACAGCTCCCAGGGGATCTGGGAGGGACCTGAGCCGATTCTGTGGGAGGCAGGAGGGACCTGTGCTGCTTCTGTGGGAGGCAGGCCTGCCATCTCCTCTCTAGGCCTGTGCTTGGCCACGAAGGCTGCGGGCTGGCCCCTCTGTCCCTTTCCGTGTCCACTCCAGCTCCAGGGGGCCGGCCCGAGCCAGGTGTGGCAATGAAGCAAGCATTCTGCCAGGCCACTCATGCTGCCCACTATCAGTGGCCACCCCCCACCCCCCGGGACTGGGGGACTCTGGTGGGGTTGAAAGGACTGGGCACTGCCATCTTGTGGCTATGGGCTCCACCATCTTTGTGATGGAGTAGCGGTTAATTTGCATATTACCCTTTTATTAGATAGGATTTTTTTTTAATTACATCTTTATTGTTCAGATTATTACATTTGTTCCTCTTTTCCCCCCCCATAACTCCCCTCCTCCCAGTTCCCACCCCAACCTCCACCCTCACTCCCCACCCACTGTCCTCATCCATAGGTGCACGATTTTTGTCCAGTCTCTTCCCGCATCTCCCACACCCCTTTCCCCACCAAGAATAGTCAGTCCATTCCCTTTCTATGTCCCTGATTCTATTATAATCAACAGTTCATTCTGTTCATCAGATTATTTATTCACTTGATTCTTAGATTCACTTGTTGATAGATGCATATTTGTTGTTCATAATTTGTATCTTTACCTTTTTCTTCCTCTTCCTCTTCTTAAAGGATACCTTTCAGCATTTCATATAATCCTGGTTTGGTGGTGATGAACTCCTTTAGCTTTTCCTTATCTATGAAGCTCTTTATCTGACCTTCAATTCTGAATGATAGCTTTGCTGGATAAAGTAATCTTGGTTGTAGGTTTTTGCTATTCATCACTTTGAATATTTCTTGCCACTCCCTCTGGCCTGCAAAGTTTCTGTAGAGAAATCAGCTGACAGTCGTATGGGTATTCCCTTGTAGGTAACTGAGTTTCTTTCTCTTGCTGTTTTTAAGATTCTCTCTTTATCTTTTGCTCTTGGCATTTTAATTATGATGTGTCTTGGTGTGGTCCTCTTTGGATTCCTTTTGTTTAGGGTTCTCCATGCTTCTTGGACCTGTAAGTCCATTTCTTTCACCAGGTGGGGGAAGTTTTCTGTCATTATTTCTTCGAATAGGTTTTCAATATCTTGCTCTCTCTCATCTTCTGGCACCCCTATAATTCTGATGTTGGTACACTTGAAGCTGTTTCAGAGGCTCCTTACACTATCCTCGCATTTTTGGAGTCTTTTTTCATTTTGCTTTTCCGGTTGGGTGTTTTTTGCTTCCTCGCATTTCAAATCATTGACTTGATTCTTGTGCTCCTCTGGTCTGCTGTCGGGAGTCTGTATAATATTCGTTATTTCAGTCCGTGTATGCTTAATTTCTAGTTGGTTCCCCAATATAACATCGAGGGTCTCATTAGTTTTCTTGTAGATCTCATTAAGTTTATCGGCGGCTTCTAAACAGTTCTTGAGAGACCTTAAAAGTGTGGTTCTGAACTCTATATCTTCCATTGACAATTTTGTCCTGTTTCTTTGTCTCCACATTTTGTTATGCTTCCTTGGTGCACCCCCTAGTGGTCTTTGTTCGCAATCTTATAATTAAACCTTGATTGTTGTAGCTAATACCAGGGAGGGTTTGACCTCCAGGCCAGGTGGCTATGAGAATCAGCTGTGTCAGCAGTGAGAGAACTTCTGTCCTCTAGGGAGGTGCTAATCTAGCCTTTGCCTGAGGCTATCCGGCAAATGCCTGTGTGCAGGGCTTGGGCGGGGCGGGTCGCACAGGATCAACAGGGTGGGCCGGAGAGAGCAGTTATGGCGGCTCTCAGTCCTGTCCCCAGGGGCTCTGCCTCTCTGAGTCCCAGCACCCACTGCAAAGCTCGCAGAGAAAGCTGCACTCGCTCTGACTGAAGCCAGACAGTCCGGCTTCTCCGGTTTGAGTCTGGGTCACTAAAGACTCGCCGGTATCTGGAGCTCAGAGTCTGCGACTCCCTCCCGATTGAAAACGCCAACCGCGCACTACGCACCTCAGAACTTGACTTCAGCACTGCGCCTCCTCTGAGTGTCCGTATGCGTTTCTCTTTCCTCCTAGTTGTAGGACTTCCACTCAGCCAGCGTTCCTGTGGTTCTGGGTGATGTCCCTTCCGTCTTTTAGTTTCACTTTTGAAGTAGTTGTTCAAAGCAGCAAACTCCGGCGTTAACCTATGCCACCATCTTGGTTCTCTCGACACTCTTTACCTAGATAGGATTTTTGTATGCACATTAAGTAATTTGCTTGAAGTTAATTTCTAGAGGTAGAATTACTGGAACAAGGACTCTAATCATTCTTAATAAGATTGTAAAAAGTAAAAGTAATACAGAGTATCATAGAAAATAAAACATAAAGAATTAAGACTACTTATGATCACACTTATCAGAGATAAACTCTATTTAGCTTTAGATATAATTTTTTATAATCTTTTTTTCTATTAGTGTATATGTGTGTCATTTTTTAAACAAAATTAAGATCATAATTTTGATCTTGTTTAAGTTTTATTGTGAACATTTTCCAGTTTTAAAAAGGCTTTCAAATGTTCATTTTAAAGGTTATATAACAATCTTTTAAAAAGATATACCGTTTTTGTTAACCACTACCCATTTTCAGACATATGTTCTTTTCAGTTTTAAAGTATTATTTTTTTACTATCAAAAATAAAAGTACAGTAAATTTTTTTATTTATAAATCTTTGTGTTTCTCATTATTTTCTTAGAATAGTCTCAGAAATGGAATTACCCGATCAAAGTATATACACATTTGTAAGGACATATATAAAGCCAAATGCCTTCTAGACAGTGTTACTAATTTACTGTCCATCCACAGTATACTTGGGTGCCAAAAAGTAATTTTGCTGAACTAGGTCTCAGTCTGTAGTTCATTGCTTTGAGGAAGCAGAGGTAATGGCTTCTACTTTCTATTTATCATTTTGTGGAAGAATAGGTGTTTCTTGAGATTGATTTTTGATCTGGCAGTTAAAGGGGCCTTAGCTATTTATATTTAGGCCCTGAAATAAGTTGTTGCATCTTGTTTTTTTAATCTTTATTGTTGATAGTATGACAAATGTCCCCTTTGATTGTTTGTTTTAATGTGTTCCCATTCACCTCCTCCACTCCACACCTGCCCTTCCCAGGCCTTCACCCCACTATTGTCTGTGTCCATGGGCTATGCATATATGCATGTAAGTTCCCCTATTAATTTTTTGCATCTTTGAGGGAGGAGATGAAAGGTGATTTCTCAAACTTTAATGAAGAGGCCTTTGGAGAATTTTGTTCTGGATGCTGTATATTTATAGGGAATGTTTGCAGACCCCAAAATTAGTAGAACTGAAGAGTAGCCAGAGAGTGATGTGTCAAATTGAGACTCAGTCTTTTGAAAAACAATGGGGAGAGAGTGGTAGCAGATATTTAGCTATGTTTCCTCTTATTTTTGATTCATTGGAAATAATTTCTTTCCAGTTAGATTGCCAATATTACATGGTGTCCCTGCCTAAGAGAAGGGCTGGAATATAGAGAAACTAAAAGAAATTGAGAGCTGTGGGATTAGGGTCATTGCTTTCTGTTCTTATGCTTTGTGCAGTGTCTCCTTTTCTTTTAGATCTCATTTGCCCTTGGGCCCTCTAGATCATATTTATTGATTAAGTAAATGAATACATAAATAGATGAAGAGTTGGGTAAAAAATAAATTTAATCAATACACAGATACCAGAATAAAAGAAAAATTATGAGAGAAATGTTTCTTTCATATTCAGTTTATCCATGATCTATTTTTTTCCTTAAAATTTCAATAAGCAGAACTTAAGGATGCACACATGTTTGCTGATAAGAAAAGTCAGCATAGTTTTTGATCCACAGCTTATGTCTACAAGAACATAACATCAATACTTTTAAAGGTAAATCAGTTTTTAATTTATTTCTTTTAAACCACTTTTTCTTCAGCTACTCAAGTGAAAATTGAATTACACTGTCGACTTCCCCTGCTGGGTACGAATGGGTGGAAGAGCAGAAAACCTGGGCTTGAACAGCCACAGGTTCCATTTGCCTCTCTTGCAGTGCCCTGATTGGTATCTTGAAATTCTCATGTTTTCCACAGGGGGCATTTCCAGCCCGTTTGAAGAAAGTGCTGATTGTGGGAGCACCCATATGGTTCCGAGTGCCCTATTCCATCATCAGCCTCCTCCTGAAGGACAAAGTCCGGGAGAGGGTAAGGCAAGCTAGCTTTATTTTATTTGGGGTGGATAGAGATTTCCATCTCTGCTGTTGAAACCTGCCAGTTTTCTACCTTCAAAAAAAATTCCTGTTGTCTTGTCTTCCAGAGCGCTTTCTGCTTTTGTCAGTGTATTCTCTGCTTTATTCTTTTTTTGTTGTTAGTCTTCACCCGATATTGATTTTTAGAGAGAGTGGAAAGGAAGGAGAGAGATTGAGAGAGAAAGAAACATTGATGTGAGAGAGACACATCGATTGGTTGCCTCACACATGCACCCCGACTTGGGGATAGAGCCTGCAACCGAGGTATGTGACCTTGACTGGAATCGAACCTGAGACCCTACAGTCCATGGGCTTATACTCTATCCACTGAGTCAAACTGACTAGGGCTCTGCTTTATTCTTTCTTGGCTCAGTACAAGCTGGCTCTCCCACTGCATTACAAGTTCCTTTGAAGTTAGTAACTGGACACTCTCCCATCATAGCATTTTGCATAAAAATAGTACTGAAGAAGTGTGTTCACTGAGTAACTTAGGGATAGCTACTACCAAAATTTAGCCTAGTACTATACAGACTTTTAATATTTAACAATCCTATCTAATAAAAGAGAAGCATGCAAATTGACCATACCTCCACTATGCCCACAAGCCACGCCCACCAGCCAATCAGAGCAACTATGCAAATTCACCCAACCAAGATAGCGGCTGGTGGCCACGGAACTGGAGCGAGCAGGAGGCTTGGGTTGCCCTGGTAATGGAGGAAGCCAAGCTTCCTGCTGGCCCTGGCCTGCCGTGGGCTGTGCTCAAGGCTACAAAGTTTCAATTATAGAGGAAAATAAATCCCAGATAGCTGCTTCCAGCCGGCCTGGTCTCTGCTCACAGAGGTGCTGAAAAAAAAAAAAAAAAAAGGAGAGGCTGGGAGCTTGGGTCGCTGCGGGGCTTGTCCAGCCTGCAAACAGCCATCAGCCTCTCACCCAGGCTGGCCACACCCCCATTGGGTGAGGGTCCCCTCTGGGGGGCTTTAACAGCCTTCAAACAGTCATCAGCCCCTTACCCAGGCTGGCCATGCACCCCAGTGGGAACCCCCACCCTGAAGGGGCTGTGGCCAGCCTGCAAACAGCCATCAGCCCCTCATCCAGGCTGGCCAGGCACCCCAGTGGGACCCCCCCCCCCCAACACACACACACACCCTGAAGGGGCTATGGCCAGCCTGAAAAGGGCCCTCAGCCCCTCACCCAGGCTGGCCAGGCACTCCAGCAGGACCCCCACCCTGATCCAGGACACCCTTTGGGGCAAACCAGCCGGCCCCCACCTGTGCACCAGGTCTCTATCCTATATAATAAAAGGGTAATATGCAAATTGACCCTAACAGCAGAACGACTGGTCACTATGACAGACACTGACCACCAGGGGCAGACTCTCAATGCAGGAGCTACCCCCTGGTGGTCAGTGCGCTCCCATAGGGGGAGCTCTGCTCAGCCACAAGCCAGGCTGATGGCTGCCAGCACAGCGGTGGTGACGGGAACCTCTCCCACCTCCTCAGCAGCGCTAAGGATGTCCGACTGCAGCTTAGACCTGCTCCCCGCTGGCAAGTGGACATCCCCCGAGGGCTGCCGGGCTGCCAGAGGGATGTCTGACTGCCAGCTTAGGCCTGATCCCCTGGGGATCGGGCCTAAGTCAGCAGGTGGACATCCCCCGAGGGCTCCTGGGCTGCCAGAGGGATGTCTGACTGCCAGCTTAGGCCTAATCCCCTGGGGAGTGGGCCTACGCCAGCAGGTGGACATCCCCCGAGGGGTCCCAGACTGCGAGAGGGCACAGGCCAGGCTGAGGGACCCCGCCCCCCGCCCTCCCAGTGCACAAATTTTTGTGCACCGGGCCTCTAGTGTATAATATAATTGCATTAGTTGAACAGGTGTTTGACTTTGTTCAACAAGAAATACCATTCAGTCCTAGACCACCAAGGGGGCAGAGAAGAATATTTCACTATGTCTCTTTCTACCTAAATTTCTGGCATTTTTCTTCAGTGCCTGGGCAAACCCTCTATCCACTGAGCCAAACCGGCCGGGGTATGGCATTTTCTTTTAAAACAGCTTGTTGCTTCCTAACTTCAAAAGTGTTATCTTAATTCCATTATTCTGTGAGTGTTCCAGGACTCAAAGATTATGGTTTTACTAATTCACTCAGTCATTTCTACCCTTGAAAGAAAGGGCATATGAAACATTGACACAATTGGATTTAAGATAATAAAGTTGTTGTGGGATGTTATCAGAGATTTTTGTAGTATAGGATTATGAGGTTATATGAATAATAACAATGCAGGTCTTTATAGTTGAGGTGACTTGAGTTGGCAAGGGGAAACTGATTTGCTTCTATGGAACTACTTAGGGACCTAATGACTCAGAGTAAGGGAGATCTTGCCTAATATAACTCTTTGAGAAGACTCCTTAGGCAAGTTTTTACACTTTTATATTCAAACATAAATGCGTGTATAAACTCAAAATATATTGAGGACCTTTACAATCTAGGCTCTGGGCCTTGGGAATGAAAAATTGCTGAAGACAGTCCTTATCTTAGAGGAGTTCATGGTCCTGCTGGGGACAGAGACAGACAAGTGCAGAGAGAGGAGCATGGCTCTGCAGGAGCATGCAGGAGAACATTGCCTGGGCAGATGTGATTCATGAGCTATAAGCTGTCCTTGAAGAGGCTGAGGAGGGAAAGAGGGCATTCCAGAAAAATGCAATAGCAAGAGAGGTCAGCACCTTCATTCCACATGGATTTCAAGAATAACCAACTAGGCTAATATTGTCCAGTATGGCTGGGTTCCAGCAGACAGCAGAATTAGGTATTGTGCTGACTTCCCCAGCATTTTCCCTGGGCTACCCTGTGTATGGGTGACTTGTCTTATGTTACTTTCATAGAAACCTATCTCTAAGAATATTCATACAAAGCTATGAATAAAGTAAATTATAGCAGGCTTAGTATAAAGTTGACAAAAATAACCACTACCTAGTCATTCTTGGTAGTCAAAAGATGAATACCCTCAGCAGATGTTACTGGGAAGCCTTGTTAATAGCATAAAATAACGCCTTTGTTCACTATACCTTCCTTTTAGAAGGTATATAATAGAGCACCTATTTTCAGGAGTGAATTTGCTATACCTTCTGGAAATTTGATATACATTCTCTGGGAAATTCAAAAGACTTCAATCCCAGACAGATGAAGTACAGTGTATTTTTACAAGTATACTAAATATTGCAAGTAAATTTCATCCTGTTCTCCAAACCTAATATTATTTTATATTAGTTTTAGGTGTACAGCATATTGGTTAGACAATCACAATTTACAGTGTAACTGCCCCCTCCACCCCCATAATTTAAGTGCCTACCTCGTACCATACATAATTATTACAATATTATTGACTATATTCCCTGTGCTGTACTTTGTGTCCCTGAAGCACATTTGTTCCTTTTTAGAAAAATATTTTTTATTGATTTCAGAGAGGAAGGGAGAGGGAGAGAGAGATAGAAACATCAATGACGAGAGAGAATCATTGATTGGCTGCCTCCTACATGCCTCCTGATGGGGATTGATCCCGCAACCCGGCATGTGCCCTTGACCAGAATCGAACCTGGAACCCTTCAGTGCACAGGCCAATGCTCTATCCATCAAGCCAAACCGACTAGGGCCACATTTGTTCTTTATCTTCATTATTTGTCTCACCCCCCATCCCCCACCACCCCACCCCCCACACACACAGACATACACATACTCACATGGTTCTTTCTGGCCTTCCAGATTCAGATATTAAAGACATCTGAGGTTACCCAGCACCTGCCCAGAGAGTGCCTTCCAGAAAACCTGGGTGGGTACGTCAAAATGGACCTCGCCACTTGGAATTTCCAATTCCTACCCCAGATGAATGGCCACCCGGATCCCTTCGATGAGATCATCTTGTTCTCCCTCCCTCCTGCTTTAGACTGGGACTCAGTGCATGTTCCAGGTCCTCATGCCATGACTATCCAAGAGCTGATGAATTATGTTAGCACCAGGCAAAAGCGGGGAATATATGAGGAATATGAAGACATTCGTCGTGAGAACCCTGTTGGCACTTTCCACTGTTCCATGTAAGTAGGAAAAAGGTTTGA